>NW_005841897.1:3219721-3223452 GCF_000455745.1 Alligator sinensis | reverse complement strand
ACCCTGGGGGTCTTCAAGAGGAGGTTAGATATGCATCTAGCTGGGGTCATCTAGACCCAGCCCTCTTTCCTGCCTATGTAGGGGGTCGGACTCGATGATCTATTGAGGTCCCTTCCGACCCTAACATCTATGAATCTATGAAACTCCACAGTGAGGGTTGCCAAAATATGGACTGGGTTTCCAAGGGAAGTGGTACTTTCCCCTACCTTGGAGATATTCAAAGAAAGATTAGACAAGCACCTGGTTGGAGTTAATTGACCCCAGCGCTCTTTCCTGCCCGGCGCAAGGGGTCAGACTTGATGATCTAGTAGGTCCCTTCTGACCCTAGAAACCTATGAAATCCCTGGCTGCCAAGGTGAGGTGCGGTAGTGGCATGGTAGTGCGGCATTCCCTGCCATGCCCGATCCTGCCTGCTGGGCTGGGGAGGCAGCTCCAGTCCAGAGCTGGTCTAGCTTGACTGCAGCCTTACAGCCCACTGTAGGCACAGAACTCTGGGGGGACACATGTCCCCACTATGTCACCATGTGCCTCCTTACCCCCCCCCACATTGCCTGTATCCACACACCCACCCTCTTCATACACTGGGGGGCTACAGGTAGGGCACTGGCATATCAGGGCTGCTCAGGGCCAAAAAGCAGCATGGGGGGGTGGCCTGACAATCACAGCTGGACCCATATCCTGGTGAGCAAAGGGGACAGAGGGAGCTCCAAGTTTCTATGATTACCAAAAAACTCCCACCAAAATATACAGGTATTTAGAACTTATTTTATTATAACGATTGAGGCTCTGGTAGACTTACAAATTGTTTTAAAATTGTAAATCTATCAATAAAACATTGTATAACTGATACCTATATATGTATAGCAGCGTTTCATTTTAATCATGGAAAAATACTGATGGGGGGGAAATTTAGTCTGTGTGCACGCGCGCACTTTTTTTTTTTGTTTTAAATTAGAGAACTTGTGATTTTTAAACAGAAAACCATGATCCCTGGTGACTACAGTAAAATTGCTTCCTTATAAAAGAAGCTATGGTAGCTAGTTTCTCTCTTCCTTTTTCAATAAATTAGTTTGTAAGCAGTACAAGTTCAATATTCTGTAACTCTGGCATCTCTACAGTCACAAAGTTTTATTTTAAAATTCTGCCTTTGTCCTGCTGTGTGCCTGTTGGGGATCTATTTTTGGAACAGTCAGTTATTCCTTGCGGATCAACTGCTGCTGGCTTATAATGGATTTTTAGCAGTTCAAAAATGGGATTTTCTGTCAAATCTTGTTGGTTTGCTATGATCACAGACATGCTTTTAGAAAGATGCATATAAATATTTTTGCCTCATATTTTGAAACAGTAACCACTGTATTCAGTAATGGCACTGTATGAGTTTAATTGTTTTTGGTCTACTTAGCAAGACAGCTACAGACTAGGTGCAATGTGCTCCGTGTTAGGAAACCATTTTGTACCAGGCATTGAAAACCTGAAAACTTTCAAACAGAATAACTTCTAATTCTGTTACAAACACACTCATCTTCACGCCAGCAAAGAGAGATTCACTGAAATGGAAAACAATAATTAAGTATGTTGCACTCATTGTGCTTTAATTTGGTCCAGAGATAGAGGTCTCAATGCGCTGGTACAATAAACATAATTTTACTTGACAAAAGAGGAGTAAGGTGAGCTTGCACAACTAATTTCCAAAAGGAGGAATTTGAGGAAAATAGCACAGCTGGATTTTAAAGAGGACTAGGAAAGTGACTATTAAGTTTCTGACAGCTTCCAGAAGTTTCAGGTAGAATATTACTGACCACAGCACAGAATACACCAGATAAACCCTGACAATGCACTGATTTCAATGGAGAGTCAACAGAAGATAGCACAGCGGGTCTGGGAATCTGCAGAGTAGTTAAGACTTACAGAGAATTAAAAGGTAACTTTATAAGAGTATTCCAGTCTCATGTCTCAGCTGAGAGGCTATAAAATAAGAAAAACCATTGGGGTTTATATATGCATAGCACCGTACAAACTAACTAGGTATACAATCGGGGTATTTCCCCCTCTAATGTAAAGGCTTGCCTCATTTTAAAGCAAAACTGTCAAAAATGCCTTCACGCTTTTTTTTTTTTTTAAAGAGTTAATCAAACCCATGAAGATTACATAAACCATTTTTTTCTTCCTCTTTGCCTTAACCCAGAACTAGAAGTGCTGATAGAAAGGCAAGAACCAAATTTAGTCAACAACACGAGAATAAACCGGTTCAAATGGCACTGCATTAAACTATCTTCCTTACAGCCCCAATGTCTACAACACAGAGCATGAAACATCTCAACAGGAATATGTAACTTCATAAAGCCATGAATTCAGTAAAGAGTGATTTATCCTACAGACCAATGCACAGCAAAAGTCAATAGTGTTACAAGTTTAAAAATCCATGCAATGTACATGCTGGATAAAACAACTGTCAATGTCCTCTGAAACATTCTGGTAACTGATGCTCTTGAGCTGGATCTAATTCTGATGACATTCACATTTTTCAGCAAGGAGAAAAAAACAACACAACACATTTGGAAAAGCAAGGACTCAAGTCAGGAAACTAATCATTCCCCTCCTATTATGGCCAAAATAAATGTAAATGTAACACTCCTGCTCCCACAGTCCTGCAAGATGTGAGAGGCCATTACCACAAACACTCTGAATCTTTCCCATTTAAGATGATGATCATTATTATTAAAGCAAGGATATGATATTACAGAAACAGCAATTAGGCAGGCTTACAGATTACAAACCACAGTCAACTAGTGTGGCTGTTATGTTGAGACAGATCTGCAATTTATAATTTTCAAGCTATCGTATAAATTGATCTGCATAACTCCAAGAAAAAAAACCAAACAACCCTATCATGATGGATTAAAAAACCCAAACAAGCCTGAAAGTATGAAATAATAATTTAAGGGTAAAAACTACACTGATGTTGATTATCCGTATTCACCCCCCAGTCCCGTCCCCACCCCCCGGTACAAAAAAGCAGCAAGCATTACAATCCCAGAAGTCCAGAGTTAAGGTTACATAAGCAAAAGATACCCCTTTCAAATTACTGATACTTTCCAAAGCTGCATTTTAACAAAACCTGCATCTTGAGATTTCATTTTTATATTTCAAAATTTTATATGCAGATAGTGAATACGACACTGAAAGAGAACTTCTCTGAGGATTTAAACATTGCCTATTCCCCTTTTTTTTTTTTTTTTTTAATTGCAACTTAAGGACAAATCACATCTGGGTGCTTTGAACTGCTCTGGTATAGAACAGCTCTGCATCACTAAAACAAGACAGCCAAGTGCACTAAGAAACCTGTCCCTAAATTTGCATTTAATTTGTTTAGTGATCAATGCTACTGGAGCAGAGGGAAACCAATCTCAGCCTCAGCATTTTGTCAAGTCTGGGTCTGGTCCTGTCCCCATTCCAATAACAAGGCTGTCTTCATGCAACAAAGGTTGCTTGGGACCATGTCCTGTACTAGTGAACTCTTGACATGGGTCCAACCTCTCATGTGCCACTAGCTCATTAAGAGGTAGATTTGTTGCATTCAAATTAATTAGAGGAAATGTGATGATGCAATAATAAAACATTTGCCCAAGGTGTGCATCCAGTTCTGCAGCCTACATCTTAATTTCGCCTAATATCTTCAAACAATATATGCATGGTTTTAATTGCATGAAAAAAGCACTGTCACTTGATGA
>NW_005841897.1:3211725-3219690 GCF_000455745.1 Alligator sinensis | reverse complement strand
CCCCCCCCAATCAGGCTGCAAATGGGTGATCATTTCTTAAATCCCCCCACCCTGTCATTCCGCTGGGCAGCAAGGGGAAGCCGACAGGAGCCTGTAAAGCCTTCGGCCTCTTTCCAAAACCAGTGCCCAGTTTCCATTACAGGCAGGGAGTGGTGGCTACTGCTCCTCTCATTTTTTAGTCTACAGGACAAGGAGGGTGGTGGGGAGTGAGAAGGGGTGTGAAAGCAGTTGCTTCCTATGCCTTCTCAAGTCTAAAGTCACCCCGATCTTGGGAAGGCAGGGAGCCTTTCCCCAGCACCAATCCTCCTGGTCCCTAACAGTGGTTAAGCCAGGGGAAAGTGTATGGGCATTCAGACTTCCAAGAGAAATGCTCCCAGGAGCGATTTATCCCAAGTTGCTACCTGGTTATTTTTCTCCCAAAGCACTCATTTTTGCCTGAAGGTCTGTATGCTTTTGGTTTCTACCGAGAGAACAGGAATTCTCCTGGAAGAAACTCAACATCTATACCTGGCCTCAGAAAGCAAAACTGGATTTAGACCACGTATCCGTAGGAGTTTCCTGCTACTTTCCTACTTTTCCACCATTTTGTGTTATGGCGGAAAGGAATGAGTTTTCTACTTTCCTCCTCCCACAGCCAAACATACACAAATCTTGAATGCTAGGTTCTTCAGTAAAAGGACTAGCTGAAACCCACAAAACCATGTAAAAATCCAGCACTATCCCACAGATGCCCTGGCAACCTCCTGCATCATTTCTCCCCTTCACATATTGTACAAGCCCACTCCGATTTAAATTTAAAATGTTATTTTTCTTGCAACCATCAACTAATTTGTCTTTCTCCTAAGAATTTTAGAGATTTATTTATAGAATCTTTAGCCCCAAACATCCTTGTAGTGAAGGATTTATATCAATTTTGCAGATAGGTGAACTGAAGAACTAAATTAGTAAGTTACTTACTATGATGGGGCTTGGGCAAGTGAGTAATAGAACAAAGAAATCCTGTGAGGATTTTCTCCTAACGAAGAAACAATGCTAGCTCAAATTCTTTTGAAATAAAAACTCTTATATTTAAGCTGAGACTGATGATCTGTCCTCTCCAGGCTCCCTTCTTCGGCTAGTTTTTCATTTTCCATTTCTGCTTTTAGCCAAAGCAGAGATACGCAGTCTATCCTTAAAAATACATCCAACTATTTTTGCTGGAACAAGACTTTGCCAATATGTCTTCACCACTCAGGTCATCCTGGTGAGGGCTTGCTGACAAAGTCTTGTTGGAAAACAAATACTTCCGTTCCAACAAGACTTTGCCAATACAAGTAAAAATCTGTTAGTGTCCAACACTGAACACAATATTTAGCAAAACCTCCAATTTTCCCTCACAACAGTTTAATGCAGTTTACATACTTTTACACTGATAAGCTCATATTAAAATTAAAAGTCAGGGTTGCACTTTTCCAGACCACAGTTACCCAGATCTCCTTTCAAAGGTGGGTGTCGGGAGTTCTGGAGAATCTGTTAGCTGCTCCACTTTTGCTAGTTTTCCACAAGTTTAAACTTGGCTGATCAAGGGTTCCCTTAACTGCATTTCTCACATGCTTATAAAATTTAAACTCTTGCAAAGCCTTGCATTGTTTATAGAGCATTATCAGAACAAAGCAACAGCTCTGAGCTTCAACGTGCATTTTTCTTCTGATACTTTCACAAAACATGACTGGAGGTTGTCTTACCCTTCTTAGTGTAAAGGGTTTGAGAATGAGAGAAACTACTTAGCAAGAGCTGGTCAACAAGGCAATTGCAGCTGTCAGCTACAGTAGTCATGTGTTTGCCCACAAAAAAAGGAAATAGCAAGCCATGGAAGTATCTAAGCATACCATGAAATAAGATACAAACTGCACAGTAAGCAGACTGTAAAGTCAATATTTTTCCCTAGTGCTTAACTCAACTCGCATTTATGCCAGTCCATTTTATCATTAAGAAGTGAACAAACCGCCTGCTCAGTTGTGTTTAGAACGTAGTCTTTGTGAAACAAGAGGTCATGGGTAATAACAAACCAACACAAGCTAAGTCACAAAAAGGCATTTTCTTACAAAATAACATCCATCCAGGAGGTTATGCTGATACACTTCTCCCAATACATTTCCCAGCATAAAATATTCAGGCTTTCAGCAAAAAGCTGGAGAAAAAAAAAAGTGCAGGTTATTATTAAAAATAATTGAAAACCAGAAGATTAAATTCTGGCCCCGCTGAAAACAATGATTTTTTTTTTTGCCATTGTTTTCAATGATGGAGCCAGGATTTCAACCTTTGAGACTGATGGTTTTCAGATGGCAAAAGGATCAGCTTCCAAACTCCCAAACTCAGAAGTTACAGTACTTAACCAACACAACTGCCTCAGCAATTATATGCTAAGAAAGAAGACAATTTTAATATTGTTTGAATTATCCACCCTTCACCAGGCTATATTAAAAACAAAGTACCTCAAAAATATAGCACATACTATTGTATGCAGATAATCATTTTAATTTCTAAGTGTTCCTAAAACAAAATGAGTTTTGTACCTTGAGTGCTTTCAGACTATTGTATGAAAGTGTGACAATTTCTCTACATCTATCAGTTATTCCTGTTGTATCTTCCTCAGAGCAGAACACACTGAACTTTAATTACCATTTAAAAAAATATTTTTTTAAAGAAAAGAATACAGAGAAATACTTTAATTCTTTAAATTAAGTGACTACGTAGTTTGCACATTGATTTTCAAGTGCTTAACATCCAGCAGCTTCTGACTGGAACTAACAAATACTAAGCACTCATGAAAATATTGCGTCCTTTTCATTTAGATACCTAAATGGGTGTGGTGTTCCTTGGAAAGCATCTCTCTATTTGAAAGGGCAAGCATTTCTAGAAAAAAAAAAAATGCTAATTTTCTTACAGTTACAAATTATCAAAATATACCTACAGTCAATATTAACAATGGATACCATAAAACAGACGCATACTAATAGAATTTAGCCTAATAAAGGATGCATACTAAAAGATACTAATCTTCCTGAGAACGATACATTACAAAGCTTGCTTATATTTCCTTTTGTATTTGGAATCTGTTAGATATCATAGCCAATTATACAATATTTAAAATTCCTTTAGAAATTAAAACTCATGGGAGTCGAATGCATGTCAAAAAGCTAGAGAGTTCATATTTTTCATCACAAAAGTTCAGTTCTTTTTAACCTTTTGTATATCCAGGGTAGCATACCACAAACAAGGGGCCCAACACTGCACTCTCCATATTTTTAAGTTAAATTTGTATATAACAATGTGTGTAACAAAAAACATCACCAACTGTTAAACAGAAAGATACTTACAATTGACCATAAAAAAAAAATTCTCTCTCTAATGCATCTTGAATTTATTTAACCATAAAAAGAAGAGGTCAAGTAACCCATAATATTCTACATTTCAGCAACTTCCAGTGGTATGTAAGTGGGGCTGTGAAGTGGTGGGGAGGGGAGACGGAAAGAAGAGCAGTCGCATCCTCCGTCTCTCTCGCAGTTAAGAGACTTCCGCTACTTTCTAGCCTAAGTTTTTTGATGATGAGTTCATACCCATTTTTTCCTCATGGCAACATTGTACTTTAGCTTAATACATATTGTCCATCCCTGGTTTGCTCCCTGATGTGTTTAAAGACACCAATTCAGTTCTGAAAGAGCCTTCTACGGGAGTAGCATAGGCAAAACAATAACTGAGTCTAAGACTGAACTTTATAACGGAAGAGATTATATGACCTGGTGCCTGCAACAACAGGAACGGGACCTGGTGCCTCAGGAGGTCCGTTAGGAATGGAGCATTGGAACAGGGGGTTTCCAGTTAGCTTGATGAACAGGTCTCTTGTTTTCCATTCATACTACTATTCAAGAGGTTAGTTAGGATGCATAATTGAACTACACCAAGTAAAATCCTATTGCCCAAGCTGTACAGCTCAGATATACTGACTGTTCCCAGCCTTTAATTCTAGAGTTTTCAGGAGCTGGAGGGAAGAAAGAAAAGTAGTAAACTTGCTCTTAAAACATTGTAACTCATACAAAACGCATTGCATTGTACTACGATGCACATTCAGCCTCCAGCACAGGAAGCAGAATCAGGACTTAAGCAGATCTGAGAGGAATTGAAACAAAACAAGGAAGCTGAATCTTATGTTGGATTCTTATTAATCCTCCTTTATGGTCAAAGATGCATATTATCATCATCTCAGCTCCACTTCCCATAGCAATACTCCACCATCTAAGTCTGCAAGAAGGGCTGGATTTGTCCCAAATGGATTGCTACAGACATGCATCAGACATCAAAAATGCCTTTTTTTTTTTTGACTTCCACGAACAAAGTGTGTGAAACTGAGAGACACACACATACACATGCATTCTTAATACAATTAGATAGAATTTCTCTGAAAATATGATCATGGTAAATGGAAACAACTGAGCTGGTGAGATCTTGTTTTAATCCAGAATTGGGAAGGCAAAATAGAAGTCCACTTTATTTTTTTTCTTTTAATACATTTATTTTAGGTGCCTCATTATAGGAAGCAAAATTTCCCTAGGATATCACTTTAGTACAGTTGAGACCCTTGTTCTACCATCACATATACAGCTTTTTTTCCATTAATGACGGCTAATTATTTGTAACCAGAGGCAGAGCAAGTGCAAACGAAGTGAATGAGGAGTGACCCATCCCAACATTTAGTCCAGTTGTTTTCAGTGGAAAAGGTCTTCAGCTCAAAGATGAAGACATAAATTTAACATCAGGTTTTGATGCAATTACTGTAGTTCCAATTAGGAAAAGAACTACAGGTTTCTGTGTAGCAGATATTGCTAGAGTCCTAAACAACTGCTAGGAAATCTTTCTATGGCCCAGCCTAGTTGCTAGTTATGTAATCCTTCAGCCACATCCTACAGTCTCAACAATTCATTATAAAGGAAAATGCCAGCTCAGTTTCATGAAAGTCTTTCAAGAAAGATCTGAAGGTTTCCAAAATCCTTAGTTTCCAGATGTTGATGAGGCAAAAATCACCCAAGAAAGTAAGGGGAAAAATGGAAACTGTGATACTTATTTAGAAGGAAAAAAAACCAACAAGAAAACCTGTTCTATTCCAGATAGTTGTAATTACTTATTTTTTTAATCTCTGGGAGATAAATTTTCAAAGCGCTCAATCACAGAGAAAAGAACTTTTTAAAAAAGCTTCAATATGAAATCATGTTTTTAAAACAGAGTTAAGAAATGTGTTTTCTGAGACATTTGCATTTAAACTTGACATACACAAGTAGTTTGTCTGTATTAAGGAATGATCTCACTACTATATTCAGGAAAATTTTGTTTCAAAGTAGCTGTGACCATTGGGAAGTCAGATGTTGAGGATGTGCACTGAAGTATGTTCATCTCGGTCTGCATCAGGCTGGAATTAACATTCGCATTAGGAACATCTGATCATTTACATCATTTAGAGTGAAGCAAGGGGGTGGTTCTTCTCTTATAAAGAAAATCAAGAAAATCAGCTAAAGCACACTGCAATATACTGCAGCATATATATATATATATTTTAAACATATAAAATATGCAGAGGTCAGCAATGTTTCCTCATAGAGGGCCAGAACTGCCCAGCTTGGGTCCAGAGCAGGCCAATGCTACGATCTAGCTGCTGCCACTAATGCTCCCCACTGCCCAGCTGTGGTGTGGAACAAACTCCATCCTACCCCACCACCACCAGCCATAGAAAGCCCCTGCTGCTGAAGCTCCAGCTCTGCAGGCCCGATCTAATGGATTTGGCCCACACACCATAAATTCCCAAACCCTGCTTTAGGTGACTTGGCTCTTACTTGGAGAGTACTGCTCTCATCTACTTCTTGCCATAACTGAAGCTTCTTAACCATTCTTCTTACCAATTCTGCAGCAATTTAAAATCTTTTTAAAAAACGATAATAAAAAGAGTATGGCAAGTACATGGGCCCTCTTATGATGAATAGATTAGGATCAGAGTTGTTGCAGCAAGTTACCACTCCAAAAACAAAGCAAAAGATTCACTTGTTTGGAAAGGTGAAGAAAGGGACCAAATGTAGAATTACCAAATTTAAAATCTAGAGTCAGGCAAAGCAGCATGTTCAACTCACTTACTTATCAGCATTCCTAGTTTACAGTTCTGATTTTTTATAGCTATTGTTTTTTTCAATTTGTATTATGTTTGTTTTCTTCTCAAGAGAACAAAAGCTTAAATACCAATGGATACAACGTGAATTTCTCTCTTAAAAGCCTACATTCTTGAAACAAATATCTCCACAGAACAGAAAAGTAGTTTGAAAAACACAAAGCGAATAAACAGAATAGTGATAATTTTAATAATAGTATTAGCAAGACATGACAAAAGAAACATTTCTGGCAATTGTTTTAACTGAAAGAATTCTTGAAAGGTCCTTTAAAAAAAAGAAAAAAAAATTGTTACCAATGCAGTCATGACGTAACAATTTAATTCAAGATTACAAAGAACAAGAGAATTTTGGCCGAGAAATCAATTGTTACGTGCAAGTCTGAAAGAAAAAAGAAAAAAGAAAAAAAAAAAAAAAAAGATCATGTCCTGGTAGTGTCAAATACTTAAAACCAGAACAGGTGAAAGAACATCTGATGCACAGCCGCAGTTAGTGCAAGGTACTAAACGTACACTAATACTAATCAAAATGTATCACAGAACCACAAGAAGAAATGGGGCTTAACAGGACCACAGGCCTTCCCATGCAAAGAAAATGAACCACACCTGCAAGATGTTTACAAAATCGGGCCCTGCATGTGTAATTTTCTACTGAATGCAAGCACTAGGTCAAAAGATGATATATTTTATGGGTTGAGTTTTCTGCTCTTAAAATTGCATGAACCAGAGTATTTAAATAACTCCCTTAATGACTTTACATTTTAACTACAGAATTTTCTTACATATTTTATATAGTTCTCTCTCTCATATATTCACATTCTGAATACTATTCAAGGTGTTCATTCCAAGCATGCAAGACGATGTCCTCAGCAGTTCGTAAAAAATGAAATAAGTTGTATTTAAATTTTAAGACTGTTCCAGTCTCAAAGGAAGAAAGAAGCTGATGCAACTGGTCCTCACATCCTCCTTTTAATTCATGAGAACCCAAACGGTTGTGGTTTCAACTAAACCACACAGAGCAGCGTCAGAAGACTGTTCTTCTGGTAGCTGTATTTTTTTTTTTTTTTTTTTTTTTTTTAAAGGCGAACCTATTTTGAGGTCATTCTGAGTGCTCTTGACTTTCATTTTTGGTTAAAATGAGTCTGTACAGTTGGCAACCATTCACTCAGGAGCTTTGTTTTCAGTTAACTGTTTCTACACAAATCTAAGATGGCACTGAATTTAAGACAACTGCCAAATAATTAGATACTAGACATGGAAAATGTATAATTTGTTATAATTTTCCATGTTTAGAATTTAATTTTTGGAGGGTTGTCTTCAAAATTTGCTCCCCCATACTGCTGCAGAAAAGCAAGCAATGAACAGCAGTGAGGAAGGCAGTGGTATAGCAGTCAACAAAAGAACTAAGTGGCCTGACCTCTGCCCCTTGCTACCTGTCCCCTCCACCACTTGCCTCCTCACCTACCCTTCTTCCCTCCTCCTCCCCCCAGTATTACCTGCACACCCCATGATGTCTGGCCCCTCCACTTGCACCCTTGCTACCTGCCCTCCTCTTTTCTTTCCTCCCTGTGGTGCCTGCACCTCTAGGCACATGCTCCCCTCCAATTGCCTCCCCTTCACTCTTCTTCCCATGCTGTCTACCCCCTTTGCAGCCTCCCCCTTCTTACCCAATGCCACTTACCTTCCCCTTGCAGCTCTAGGTCCTGCTGGGGCTGCAGTCTGGCCAGAATCATGGAGCATGTTGCTGCCTCTAGCCCCAGTTGGGCCATGCAGCAACT
>NW_005841897.1:3207577-3211713 GCF_000455745.1 Alligator sinensis | reverse complement strand
CCGGCCTGCCACTATGTGGCCAAGCTGGGGTCAGAGGCAGCACATGCTCCTTACATCTGGAGGAAGCAGAGCTCCAGCAGGAGCCAGAGCTGCAAGGGGAAGGTAAACAGAGGCCAAGAGGAAAAGCAGGACATGGGAGGGAGCAGGGGCTGTAAGAGGCAGTGGCTACAGCTCCAACTCCAAACTTGGTATCAGGGTTGGATTTGGAAACAATAGCCTCTGTCATTTGTACTCAAATCTAACTTGAGGGGCTTCCCCACCCCCTGCCCTGCCACATGCTGAATGCAGAAAAAGGTAAATATGGTACTTTTCTGGCTTCCTGAACATACACATGCAAAACCATTTCCAACACATTCAAAATAGAACTCCTTTGTTCTGACCATATCCCCTCCTCCACTGTATCAATGTTTCATCAAATATTTATCGAATTTCACTACATCAAATTTAAGTTTCTCATCTCCAGTTCAAGGCCTTTCACAGCTCTCTGCTATGTTATCTTGTCACCAATTGCAGTGCTTTACCTCCTCCATTGTGCAAGAGATGCCATTTGAACAGTTCCTTCATCAGCTTCTCCCACAAACATTTTTAAATCTTCTTCCATGACAGCCTACACATGGAACACCATCTATGACCAACACTTTCACCTTCAGACCCAGCTCTGCTATGAAGCCTAAGAACTACGGCAAGGCTTTAAGGAAGACTGTTTTTCTATATAAAACATATATAGCTTTGGCATTTCTATCTTTCCCCCACCACTTAATTTTTGCTTGTCTTCTTACATTATGCATTCTTCATGAGAGGGTCTCTGTTCAGTGCTTATCAAAAGAGGCCCCAACAGTACTTCAGCATTAAAAATAATCTCCAAATAAGACACTACAGTAAGAATGGATACTTACAGCCATAATTAACTCAAAAGGGTGTTTATACACCCGCACGGGAGACTGATATTTCTGTACCATGGCTGCAGCTAATAAGAACAATCCACACCTGAAAAAGAAATTAAAAAAAAAAAAGTGTCACAGCACAAATGGAAGGCCATATTGAATATTAACAGTCACTTTTCCCCAGGGAACCCCATGCACCTTCTCCTACTATTCAGTGTCCAGGATAATGAATGCTGCAAGGGAAGAGGCATATTTAAAATAAGCAGAAACATTTCTGCTGAGCTGTTTAATTGCATGTATACTATCCAACTGTTTTTTCTTGCAGCTAAGTTTTCTTTTTTAGATCCCTACAATACAATACTAGAAGTGCTACAAATAGTCCTCCTAAGAGGATTTTTGAGGGGGCTGGGGTTTTAGAGTGTAGTACGCAAGTTTGCTTGCCACAAATGCAGAATCTGAGCCACTTCATAGCATTTTCTGTCTAAATATATCGTTTTAAAAGCTTCCAATGTGAACAGTAAATTAGTATATTCTCAGTCTACCATTTTAGCAACACACCGGTGGAACATTTCAGAGTAGCCCATTCAAAAAATGATTCTCAGCAGTAATGCAAGAAATCTTATGAATACTGACTCACAATACTAAATATAAAAAAAAGGACACTGCACAATTTAGTCCGTTTCCACTGTGTAAATCCCTAACACTCAAGGATTGTAGTAAATTCTTGCAATCTCCAATGTCACTTTTGAGTGCTTAATGGATAATTAATTAACCCTGAATTCTATTTTCTAATGAAGGGTAACAACTCAGTGTTTACAATATGCATTGTAACAATATTTGGTTTTTTTTCTCTGAAAACATCTGAATAAAAGTTAACATTTCCTCACCAATTACAAACATGAAAGTTGCAGTACTACAAAACCCAGTGAGATCAACCTGTCAGTCTAGTGATACGAAGCTATATCATAGAGAAATTGTGGGTACACGGATATGAGAAAACAGACATATTTATTGCAGAAATAGAAAGGACCAACTTCGATGGCACTATGCCAGCTTATTCCACCAATGAATGGTGTTTTACCAAGCTCCTTCTTGAATGAAAATTAAATCTAACGAAAAATAGTGGCATCAGTACTCCTGGATGAAAATACTGGCTGCCAGCCAGATTAAAAGACATAAAAATAAAATTAAGTTATTCTAAGAAAGCCATTTCTCACTAAGATTAACATCCTTTCACAGCTTACTTCAGCAACTTCCCATCAGCTTCGGCCAAGCTAGCCAACAGGACCAACGACGCTGAACTAAGGAGGGAGGAAAAAAAGCTCGAAGCCTGGCACAGGGCCACGGATGCACGAACAGGATAACCCTGGAAGCACTGCAGCTTCCCCGAGAAAACCTGTGTGGCAAACACGTGACGTGACATAAGCCACTGACTCGATCTGCCCTAACCTAGGAAACCTTATCCCTGGACCAAAACGGGGTCATTTCTTCCTGGAACAAATCAGTTTCTTCCCAGGGGCAGAGACTTTTTAGAGCGATCTCTTTTACTGGACCTACTACGCAACTGGGATAGAGTTAGGCAAGATTTCAAGTACAAGACATGTGAAAATCTTGACGCCCACCTCGCTGGGCTCATCGGACCCCACTTATGTTTCCTGCCCAAGTGCGCGGGGAGGGGGCGCTGGACCCGATGGTCTATCAGGTCCCTTCCAGCCCCTTACATCTATGAAAAAAGCTGGTCTAACTCTCCCAACTACTTGGTGCAATAAAAGGTCCCGTCCTAAGAAAGCCTTGCCCTCGCATCACTCGTGGTCCAGCCCCACTACAACACCGCTCCCACCCGCCCAGGTCGGAGGACGGACGTCTCGCATCCGAAAGCTGGTTCATCGCTGGCCCAATAAAAGGGGTCGCCCTAAGAAACCCCGGCCTCGTGCATCGCCCCAGCTCCCGCAGGGCTCTCACGCTACCAGGGCGGCGGCCCCGAGGGGCGACCCCAGCCACAGGCCCCTCGGGGGGGACGGGGGACCTGGGGATTATCTCCACACAACCGCGAGGCCCTTCGCTTCCACCCCAGACCCCTGGAGCCGCGGGGACCCCTAGGCGGGCGGGGGCAAGCCCAGAGCCCGCACTCACCTCCTGTCACAGCGGCCGGCCGCACCGGGGCCTCATACCGGGGAAGGGACGGGACGGGAAGTGCGGCTGGGGGCGCCCTAGTGACAGGGGAGGGGGCGGGGCCCGGCCGCCGGCCGGCTGTGCGCATGCGCAGCGGGGGAGCGGAGGGGCTGCACGCCCCAAAAGCGCGGGAGGGGGAGCTCGACGGGCTGAGAGACGGTGCGCGTGCGCAGTTTGGCTCCGTGGGGGCTTGTTCGGCTTTACTCCGTTGCGCTTGCGCAGTAGAGGTGGTGAGCTGGCCGGTCTTGCCTCCTGCGCATGCGCTGAGATAGGTGTTCCCCTGGGTGAGGTGGGACTCTTCTTCAGGCTGGGCCCCTGCGCTCACTGCGGCAAAGAGCAGTCTGCAATAAGGCTGTGGAGATGGGGACTGGATGGACGTAGTCCCATTATGCCGCCAGGCAGGCGAATCCCAGCGCTGCCTTCTGGCACGGCGCTTTTCATGCGCTGATCTCCGAGCCCTTTCCAAAGAAGCTCGGTGTCACTAGCCCCATTTTACAGACAGGGAAACTGAGGCACATGGGGAAAGGAGCAATTAGGGTGTTTTTTTTTCTTATTTATTTTTACTGGGATAGCTCCTAGTTGTCCTGGTCAGGACAAGATCCCCTGGACCTACAGGTGACATGGAGGGAGAGCACAGGAGGGCACGTGCCACACCCCCCCTGAAAATTGGCTGCTGCCGATGCCTGTGTCGCCGCCTGCAGGCACTCTCTGCTTGTCACCCCTCCCTCACTGCCGACACCGCCACCACCGCCTGCGGGCAGTCGTCACTCACCCCCCCCCGCCGCCGCTGACACCGCTGTGGCCGCCTGTCGGCGATCTCCACTCACCACCGACATACCCCCGCCACTGACACCACCACCGCTGCCTGTGAGCAGTCACCATGCCCTCCCCAGCCTCAGGAGGCGCGCATCGTTCATGCCTGGACCATCCCGGCTACGACGTTTCTCTTACCCTCCTGTTTCTTCCCAGGACAGAAGAAGAACATCTTGCATTCAAAAGCTTGTCTAAGTCTATCCTGGGTACATAGCTGGTGCTGTACAGCCCCTCGGGAAGACATAGGCCCCCTCCCAGAGACTGAGG
>NW_005841897.1:3160987-3207562 GCF_000455745.1 Alligator sinensis | reverse complement strand
TTCCTGCTTCTATGACAATCCCAAAGCTAGAAAGAGTCTGCCTACTCACACACGTGCCACTTGCTATAAAACGCTAGGTAGCTGATTTTTTGGCAGGTGGTTATTGCCGAGGAAGGTTATTCCTCAGCACGTTCCTAACGGCAGTACTCTGTGCACAGGGTAGAATAGCAACTATGCAATGTTTTTTCAGCATCCTACAAGTGGACTGTAGAAATAGTTACTGTACAGACGATACTCTCACCTCACAGCACAACCTGTCCTGTACAGCAGAGCAGGAGTGAGTGGCCAAGGCTTTTTTTTTTTTCAGCCACGGTCCTGGGATCACTGTGGAGGCACTACAAATGTACCCGAACACATCTAAGGCCTTGGACCCACAAGAAGTTCCATGGGGACAGAACCCACTGATCTCAATGGTAGGCTATTGACACAGAATCAGCCAATTCAGGCCCCAAACATGTTTTTCAACTAAAAAATAAAAAGATTTACATGTTACATCCTGACTCTTAAAGACATCCTGTCCTCTTAAATAAAAAAGAAATAAAGACATAAAACTCTCCTTTGACTTTCAGTTTTCTGCTGGGGTCAAAATGAAATTCTAGGAAGGCAAATTTGGCACCACTATTACATTTACCGATAGGATGAATGCTCTTCCAGTACCAAGATGATTTATGGGGGACACACACAGTTCACCCATTAATCATTGTTAAAGCACTCATTACTGAAATGTCTCAGCACCTTTTCTGTTACATCCTTCCCTTTAAGGTAGAGAAGATGGGGATTTTTACAAGAACTAAGGTGAATAAGGAGCTGGCTAACAGGGAGACAAGAAGTTATGCTTAAAGTAGAGTTATCAGGATGGAGAGAGGTTACCCAAAAATTGTTCTTTGAATGACTTGTTTAATAGCAACTGCAATGCAAGAACAAGAGATGCACTAGCGAAATCTGAAGTAAGGAAGGTTGTGCTGGGAGTTGAGAGACTTCCATATCAGGTCCCTTCCTCTATTCATCCTCTCTCCTTAGAGGTCTCAATGCACTGTATTGATATTTAATTAACAAATCCCATGCTAGTTGCCTGTCAGGGCCTGGAAGGGATTCCCTTTCTCCCCTGATACATAATTAGGTCTCTGTTTTTATTTTGTTTTGTTTTCACTTTGTGCTGAAATATCCAAGTTGGGTATGAGGTGTTTCTTTTCACCTTGTAATGTGCACGGTGGCTGGAGCAGATGTTCTTCTGGAGTTTTTGGACCTAACGTCTATTACATGGTTGCCTGCGTTTGCAGGGGGACTGGACTCTGTGGCCTCTTATAGATGAGCAGTGAGGCTGCTCCGACATGCTGTAAATTCAGCGCTGCAGCAGGCTTGATTTATTGAGTAGAAATTACTGTGCTCCAGCAGCCTCGAGTCACATGTATCAGCATCCCCACACTGAAAAAATGGCGGCAAGGTGCTTTAAACTAAAGCTTGTTCAGTGAGCTTTCCTTCAAAGCACCCCACCACCATTCTTCATGTGACGCTCGGATGCTTTGAATTAGCGCAGCTCACTAATTAAAGCGCTCCCCCTGCCTCCCAGAGCATGTCTATAAATGCCCTATGACTCACTTGACTCCTTCCAGTCCTATGTTCCTGGGTTCTTTGTCTCTTTAACCAGCTGTCACTGAGTTTGGCAAGCTATGCAGGTATGGATTGCCAGGAGCTATCTTAATGTAAGTTTAAAACAAAAATGGTGTATAGAACCTGTGACAGGGTGCAGAGAGAGACCCTTCAAAGATCTAGAGGGATCTGCTTGGCAATAAGGTACAGGGGTGCTGGGGACAGGAAGGGAGTCAAGTTTGAGGGTGCTGAGAGAGATCAAGAGCTGAAGCAACTTACTGCTACTGAAAGAAGCTGAAAAAACTTTTGAAGCCTGAACTTAGAAGGCAAACTTACTTTCTTCTGATTTCCTTTGTTGACCATAGTAGGCGGAGTGGCCTGAATATCTGATGTTAAAGGAAAGCTCCAAATAAAAGATCTGTATTTTGAACCCTGAAAGAGGCATGGCTCTGATTCTCACCAGTACAACTGGCAGAAGGCATGACCAGCTCACATGCAATGGAGAATACAGGCAGTGATCCTGCTACCTCTTGCGTCTCTCCGTCTGGTGCCAACCTTGGTGTGACACTAACCTATGCCCAAATAACTCAGGTACCAAAAAGGAGAAATTTCCTCCAGCCTTTCCTCTCTCACAGACCCCTGTGGGTAATCCAAACTCCCTCTCTAAGCATGCTTCTTCAGTAGGTGGCCTAGTGGGCCCCAATCCTGGCCCAAGACCACTGTGTGTAACAGATGCTGAGTGACTGTGGCTTTCATCTCTCCTATCTTTCCCCCAACAAGCAGAGTGACCTAAATGATTTGTGTTAAAGGAGGACTCCATATAAAAGATGTGTTCTTTTGAATCCAGAAAGAGTATGGCTGTGACACACTAATCCACATGGCTGAAGACTTGAGCAGTTCATAGACCCAAACACAAGAGACAAAGAAAGTATGTTTTCTATACTGATTGTATTTTTCACCCAAAGTTCTTTACAATTATTAGGCATTAGGGGCCTCCTTCTATTCATCTCCTCTGGGATGCTCTTGTGGGATATGTAGTGACCTGCAGGCTGTCCAGGGATTTTTATTTCCTCTCTTTGGACTTAAGAATCTGTTATTTGCCCGGGGGTGGGGTGGGGTTCATTACTTTTTCTGAAGTGAAGTGAGACCATTCTTGTTCCTGGTACAATCTCTACGCAAAGGAGGTTGACATTTAATTATGATGTAGCCAGTGTTGATTAGTGGCTTTGCTATAGTTTTTTTTCTTGAATGAGCATCTGTGTGTTTATTTGGACTTTATCAAGATTAGCTTCTCGTCATGTCTTCTCTGAAGCTAGCCTTTACAAGAAGCAGTTGTTTAAATATGCCAGCAAATTGCAGCTTTAAACCTTGTTCCATTGTGGCATTTGGCTAGTCTCGACTTCTATATTTATTATAGTTGAAGTCACCTAGCATATTGTGTTACAAGACTTTGCTGCCTTTCAAGGTCTTTCTCAACTTCCTGTCTCCTAATATCCTTCTCTCAAATTGAAGGGGTGTAATATAACTCTTTTGATCACTTTTAGTGTTCATAGGACTTGGAATTTGTATCCACACAGATTCCACTGCGTGGTCTCCTCACTTAGAAATTTTGCCTCATTGAATTTGGACGAAATATCACATTCTCGTGCAACTGGCCTATCTCCTCGTTCTACCCAACTCCCTTGATTCAAAAATCAACCAGAAAAAATCTTCATCAAGATGGCTTCTTAAAAGGAATTAGAGTGTCGGGCAAAAGAGGAAAGAATGATTAATGTATTATTTAAATGCTGACATTGTTCTTGGCATACAGCTCCTGCTCCGAAGAGCCTATGGTCTTAACAAAACAGACAACACAAGAAAAAGATTATCAGGCTTTAAAAAGTATATTTTACTATGACTGTTATTGTTTATAGTATTATTGACTCATTTCTTATGGGAATCTCATAATTGAGTCTTTCAAAGGAGTGTGAAGGAAGCAGCAACACACTGAAGCGTCTCACAGAAGGTTGTGAAGAAATGGCTTTCTATCTGTAAGAAAGTATAAAAAGACTGAAGTTAAGAAGATGCAGTATAAAAGTATGACATGATAAATATTTTCAGAACTTAGAGTACAGCTTATTAGAGATAAAGGAAGATGAGCCCCGTGGAAGTTATGTAAGGTCAGCATCTGGACACATTTCCCAAATAGCATTCTTCAACAATGTGTTCTTTATTATGCAACCCAAGTCCCGTTACTCTGTTTTCAGGTAATATTATCATGGATATCAAAGAGAATCACTGGTGCTTGCTTGATACATTATTAATGACAATGCTGGTAGCTGCCTTAAAGTGAATTTGTCTAGGAGTAGCGTGGAACTGATATTTTGGGCATGCGTCAAAGAGAAGGTATAAAACACCTAAGGCCAAAGTAATATTAAGTGCAAATTCCACAAAAATCCATGAATTTTCAGCTCCCATGGACCTGATATCTGTTGCAGATCATAGTCAGGATAGGAATTTAAGCATACTTTGCTTTTTATTGTTCAGCAATTTGTATCACTGCTGATGCTGCATTGTAACAATAGGAGAAAAAAAAGTGTCAAGAGTAAAAGACTGTTCATAGATGAAATGCTAATTGCTAAAGGCCAAGTAAATGCAAATGCTACAAAATAAATTACCAGGTTTTGATCTTGAATGTGCTCTCTAAATTTGAGTAATCCCATTCAAATCAGTAGGGTTATGATTTACATTGATGTTACTGAGATCAGAGCCTAGTTCTTTAAATTCCCAACATCATAAAATAATCTCTACTCTTGAACTCCTTTCCCAGGTAAAACAAGCATTATTATTGATAAACATTACCAGTATTAAGATATGGTCGATGCCCCAGGGAGATTCTATTCTCATTCAAGTACGGACCAAAAAGTTTACACCTAAAAGGTACGTCTAACAGCTCCATGCAGCTCCTTGGAACAGATATGGAGCTAGTTCTGACTGTCCAAGCTCTAGAACTGGAAGCAGAATGGCTGCATTAGCATGGTGTTCTAGTCGGGCAAATTAGTCATATCAAGTTTCATGCTGGAGTACTGAGCTGATGCAACTCCAGTTCCTGTAACCTAAGTTAGTATCTGCATTGCTTTCCACTGTGCTATGTAGACAGACCAGCTCATTCATAGCCGGCGTACACATCCGTATGCAGCGCTATATTGGGCCATGTAGATCCACCCAAATGGTGTCATGTCGATACACCTCAAGAATGCAATTAAGTCATCTGGAAGGGATATATACATTTTTTAAGCCTCAAGGCAATGTGTTTTTGGGAAGGATTTGAAAAAGGAGAAAGAATGCTACTATAACAAGTAAATTGAGGCTAAGCAAGTGTTAAAGGATGCACACACAAGCCGTGTCCCCACAACCAGGAGCATGTGGTTGCTGTGGGGAAAAAAGCAGTGGTACAAATTTGTGCCACTGCTTTTTGCCCTGGTGCATGCCCCTGCATGTGGAGTTAGCATGGGGAAAAATGCTCCGGGTGGGGTAAGGGAGGCTGAGGCCAGCACCTGGGGTCCTCAGGGCCTCCTGGGGCTCCAGAAGCAGCAATCTGGGTACATGGAGCCTGGATGGCAGCTGGAGCATGGCTCTGACTGGCTAGGCTCCGGTTTCAGGTGGCACACGCTGCTGTCATGTGCACCACCTCACCTTTTTCTGGTGTGGGTTTTTTTGACACCAGGATCTCCCAGTGTAAAAAACAACCTGCCATGCTACTAATTAGCAGCGCGGCAACCATTTGTGTGTGCGGCACAGATGGGTCTGCAGCACCGCAAACCTCACATGTACACTCGTCTGGATGTGGCCACAGAGTCTGTGGAAGAACCTAAAATAAACAAGATCCCTTGACTCCCCAGCACCACACTCCTGATTAATAACTCTCTGCATATCTCAATTACAGTAATATTTATCCAGCACTCTCATGACTGAGAACTCTATGAATTGCAGTCTCAGGGGCTTGTTTTACTTAGCAAAGTTAAGAACTAAAGATGTGAGACACAGAGAGAGAAGTAGTTAACTGTGTTAGTCTGAAGTCAGGAAGGCCTTTTGCCTGAAGTGTACGGTTAACACACGTAATTTAAAGTATGTTAAACCACAGAGAATATTCTCATTCTGAAGTTAAGTTGCCTTTGCTCACTAACTCAATGACTCCTGTTCAAACATGTGCATCAACTTCATACCATTATTAATACTTTTCTAAGTGTCCCGGTATAGAAAAAAGCCCTTGGAAGAACCCAAACCCCTAAGACACTTTGTTTTTTGGTGTCACAACCTGTTAGGAATATGTTTTTTCCTCTGTTCTTAAGGGACTTTGGGAAGACTGAATCAAAAGCTGGAAGCCAGCCAGCCAGACTCAGCTGCCAGTAATCTGACTCCACCAGCCTACGTCAGAGGGCAGATACCAGTGGCAGGCTAAAATTTACGTACAGCAGTATCAGCATACAGGACTGAGTCCTGATTCATAACTTTTATGACTCAGACGGAGTGTGTGACCACAGCGAGTACAGCAAGCCTTTGCACACGGTTTCACCCCAGAGTCTAAAGCTATCCAGACAGTGGCTTCAATGTGGAATTTCATGCCATTGCCCATAAAGCACAGGGATAGCAGCAGCAGTATGAGGTTTGCTGGCATTGTAACTAAGGAAAACATAAGAAGTGGGGGTTGGCTTATACTCTTGATGGAGCATCAGTTCCAACATTGATTCCCTCACTCCCAGGAGATATTTATAGCCCTCATGAGGTTGATAAGGCAGAAATTAATATTGGTGGCATCAGCAACACACTTAATCTGATTTCACTCCTTGAGCATCAGCATAGGACACTGATAAACTTGCTCTGCAGTGGAAAGGGAAAGATTTACTCAGTTTGTGGTGCAAAAGGAAAAGTCTGGATGAAGATTTTATCAATTATGTGGGGAGATGAGTGCTAATGCAGGATGCTGTGCTAGCTGTGCTGAAGACTACATGCCTTAACATGCAGGTAGGATCCCAGAGGAATTTTCACCAATATCTATAGGATTTAGACACTAACTATTTTAGATGCTTTTGAAAAATACACCAGTGCCTACCTGCACCCTTAGTCACTTAAATAGCTTTGGAAGTCTAGCTGACAGCTCCATGGTGGAAATGGTGCCAGTTTCCCAATGCTGCTGCATCAATTTCCATTTCCATTGCCTCGAGCAGCAGTCTCAACTGGGGATCTGAGGCCTGCTGGGGGGCCATGCGCAGGTTGCAGGGGGTCTCCCCGGCCCAGCACAGCATATGGAGGAGCTACCTTGGCCCCCCAGGGCCGAGATGAGACCTTAGGAAGGGGTAAGGGTGGGCTCGCCCCACTGCCTCCATCTTGTGGGTAGCACTGCAGGCGGGCAGGCAAGACTCTCTGCTGCTGCTGCTCAGGTGAGTGGGGCCCCGCGGCTCCCCACTGCCAAGCTCCACTCACTGCACCAGGGCTGTGTGGGCAGGGCTGGGGAGCTGAGCAATTGTTGTTGCACCAGTGGGCCATAGAGGTTTTATAGCTTGCTGCAGGGGTGGGGAAGGGGGACAGAGGCTCAAGAAGAAAAAGCTCTAGGGACACTAGAGCAGAGGAAGTAGCTCACTTAACTTTCTGTGTGTGTAAACCGCTAGCACCTATATTGTAATTGCCAACCACAGTGCCCAAGCATCCCAGGAACAGTGGTGACTTAGAGGTGTGGGCACTGTTTCCTTTGAAATGCTGAGACAGCCAAGTCCCTCCATATACTTCTATGAAGGGCCGTCAGATGACGCAGCGACCTGGAGCATTCCCAGCTGGAGCGCTGGTGTTAGTTTTGTAGAGATGAAAATCAACTTACCACTTACCAGGCCATCCAGTCCTCATGTAACTTAAAAGGTCTACCTGGGTATGTCTGCACCAGGGGTGGACAAAATGGTGGATCTGGCTGGCGGTCACACTCCATTTCCCAGAAGCCCCTGCTCACATCGCTGCAGCCAGTTTCCATGGAGACCCCAGCAGCGGCAGGGCCATGACAACGTGGGGTCAGGTTTTTCATGGAGACCAGCCCCAGCAGCACTGGCAGGGTGTGGGGAGTTGCTCTGGGACTGGGGCTGGGATCTTACAGCGGTGACACTGTGGTCCAGAGCTGGGGCAGAGCTGCGATTTGCTGCCTGCATGATCCTGCCTGGGGTGTATGGGCAGTCTGCCTTAGCTCTGGACCATGCTGTCACCACTGCAAAATCCCTGCCCCAGAGCAGCCCAGCCACATGTCCTGCCAGTGCTGCTGCAGCTGATCTCCATGGAAACCCTGGACCCATGCTGTCATGGCCCTGCCACTTCTGGGGTATCCATGGAAACCAGCTGCAGTGACATGGGCAGGGGCTACTGGGAAATGGAGTCAGCCACGGACCCGATCCAGCTCATGGGCTGGACTTTTCTCACCCCGGTCTACACCGCGGCAGCAGAGCGCTTAGTCATGCTACTGGAGAAGTCTTTGTGACTAGGTTTGCAGGTGAAGAAGGGAAGAAGTCAGTGAGATTGCCCAGAGGTGTAAGGGTCAATGCTAGGGCATACCGTTGGTGGGTCAGGCCTCTAGTGACCACTCCAAACACTCTCTGGAGGCAATAGAAATAACCAAGTCAACTTCAATGGGCATTAATGCAGGTTTTTTGTTTGTAAGCTATTTAGGGTATAGAAAAATGTTTCAATTGACCTATATAGTATTGCACACTTTTCTAATGGTGAGGAAATAATAAACTGTCCCATCTTAATAATGTATGATACTAAAATATCCAATACATCCAGCTCCACTCCAACTCCCACCAAAGCCACTGGTAATTTTTCTGTCAACTTCCATAGGACTTGGATTGCACCTCCAAGGCAAAAGTTATACTGCTTTAACTACACTGGTATAGTTAAAGTGATATGTCCCCACTTATATGAACGACGCTGCACTGGTTCCAAGCTTCTTACACCTCTAGGCTATGGACAAACATTACACATAAACCGGTTTAAGTGATCAGAAACTGGTTTAAACCTGTAACAGAACAGATGTTCAGTGCACATAAACCACTTTGAAAATGGCTGAAACCAGTTTGAGATAAACTTGGTTGAACGTAGTATCAGACTTAACTGATTTGGCTCAAACCAGTTTATGCAATGTCTGTCCCAGACCCCTTGTTTGTTTCAGTTAAATCAGAGTCCCCCAGCATCCCAGCATGTTCTCTGGGCTGGTTGGGGCTCTCTGCTCCACAGCAGGGCTGGCCCCTTCCCTCTGCTCCCTGGCTGCAGCTCAGCAGAGACTTTCAGGCTGCTTTCCTCACCTCCCACTCCCTGCTAAACAGGAATTCCTTCCTCCCCTCAGCCTTGCTGAGAGGTATCTATGTATTAGCTAGCAGACCACATGCTGGCTCCAGTCCGTGCTGTGACAAAGGCAGAATCAACAGGTAGCTGGTAATTAGGGCTGTGCGAAACGACACCATTCCATTTCACCTTGAGTTTTGAGGTTTGGACAGAACAGTGTTTTGTATGGAATTTCATTTCAATTCAAAACAGCTGTTCCATTTTGCTTCATCGAAACAGGAAGGCTGTTTTGACTCTGTTTCGATGTTTTGCTAGATCGGCCAGGGATGGGCTGGATCTTGCGCTGGGGATGGGAAGTCAGCCGAGCTGGACTGACTTCCCATCCCCAGCGCTATAGTCGAAACATTTCAACTTTCAAAACGTTTTGACTAGCCTCGTTTTGTTTCGAGGCTGTTTTGACAACCTTTGTTTCATTTTGATTTTGCTGTTTCGACCTCAAAATGAGTCAAAACAATGTCGAAATGAAACGGCTGGCGAAATTTCACACAGCCCTACTGGTCATGTCCCTCTGTTGTTTTCTAAATGGGGTGATAAAACACTAGGGCCATGCAAAACAGCACCGTTTCATTTCCACTTCTGTTTCGCCATTTCAAAGGAACGGTGTTTCGTTTAGTTTCATTTCAAAGCACTGCTCTGTTTCGTTTCATCTAAATTGTTTTGCTGTGTTGCGATGTTTCGCTCATAGGCTATAATGGGGAATCATGAAAATGCCTATAATTTTGTCATTTCATGCCTGATACAGATGAAAATTGCAGGGGTGGTATCCCTTTCAGAGGGCATGAAGCATGCCAAGCTTCAAAGAGATAGGTAGAGGGGTTTCTGGGAAACTGCACCTCAAACTGCTAAAAGCAAAACTCGTGTCACTTGCTGGCAGTGGCAGCCTCCTGTCATCCCGTGTGCTAATCAGAATGTCCTTCTGGGGCCTGGCCATGCCCCCCCTCAGTTCAGTATTGTGGAAACGAAGGGAGGGCTGCTCTAGTGCCCCCCGGCTTCTAGCCTGAGTCACTATAGGCATGTGCCTGCATTTCTGAAATGAAAAGGGAATGTCTACTCACCTCCAAATTGGTTCAAGCTATGCAGGTTAGATTAACCAGCAAAGATTGAATCACTTCAGGCTCAGGCTTTTTGAATGTCTGTCCCTAGCCCAGGAAGAGCACACACCAACTGCTGAAACTTCCTTAGCCTGACGAAGGGTTTTTGAACCCAAAAGCTTGCTTAATAAATATTCTCCAACTATTTGGGTTGGTCTAATAAAAGATATCAAATTCACCCAAGGAACCTTGTCTGCCTATGTCCCTAGCCCTACAGCTTATTCTCATACAAGGGAGGAAAAGGCCTCTTTATGCTGGTATAACAACATTCAGATTAGAAATTGCACCTATGTACCTATTTCAGTAAAAATAAAATAAATAAAATATAATTCCTAATTGAAACAGTTATGCCATGATAAAAGGCGGTGTAGATTTGATTTTGGCTAGCAGCCTTCATCTAAGGATCTCCTTAGAAAACACTTTAGAAATGTACATCTAATTGCTATTCACAAGCCTCTGGAAATAAATGCACGTAGACTGGAATCAGCACAAAGCTTTCTGCAAATTCCAGTCCTGTGTCCAAGGCAATCTCTTTCCTTGTCATATGTGCTCTTTCTCTTTCCTTTTTTTTCATCATCATGGGGAAGTACCAAGCTGTGCTCCATGAGAATCCTGTGTTTTGGAGATTATTTAACTAAAGAAAGAAAGATGTACAAAAAATATAACACACTTGCAGATGCAACAACCTGAAGGGAAAGCATCCTATGTAGGGAAATGTTCACTGGATTTTGATTTTTTTTTTTACCTTACAGACTCAAATGTGTGTAATGCTCATGAAAAGTGCTAGGCAGAGAACATAGGAAAGTGGATGTGTCCTTCATTCACAGATCTGGTTCAGCATGGGCAGCCTCTGTACAAGTTTGTCCAGACTGATGACACTAACATGCCTCATCTTGGACCTGGAGAGTGCATAGGATAAACTCTGCACATATAATAATGTTAAGTATGATGCCATGTAATAAAATCCTCTGTTGCAATCTGACCTCCTTGTTGGGGAGGTCAGAACACATTATGTGGATAAAAATACCTTCTGAGATCTAGAAGACATAACTGGCATAACTTCACTGAAATCACTGTAGAGATTTTGGCTCCATCCCTCTAGGGGTGGGTGGGAGGATATAATTGATTTCTATAGTTCCTGGTATTTCTTGTAGCTGTCAGCAGTTGTTCTTATTATCTTCACAATGTTAGCTATTAGCTTCAATATGACTGCTAAATATTTCTAATAAGTCAATGAATAGTTGTTATGTTGCAGTCACTTTTGGTCATAACCAACTTGGATCACATTTAAACCAGCATCCAGATCTAAACCAGTGTTTTTTTGTTTTTGTTTTTTAAAGCATAATCGCTACCGTCATCCAGCCCTTTTCTGTTAGATACAGCCAATTTGTGCAGGAATGTGTTGATTTCAATCTGTCTACCATCTGTCTGTTCCTCTGTTATCATACACTCTTAAATAAGTATGGATGGCAATAATGGGCCCCTGCCATTAAATTAAGATTTGGTTCCAGATCCAAACTCTCCCAGTGTTTATGGCTCTTTGGATCTACCAAAACTAAGATACAAAGTCCTACCTCATTTTGTTTGCTTATTTTGTTCCTTCAAAAGATGGTCTACTGCTGTAAAACAGCAGATCATTCTTGGAAGAATCTTCAAAATTCTGGTTAAGATTAAGATGAAATAAGATGTTTGCTTCTTTTTTGCGGGGGTGAGGGGCAAAAAATGACAAACTGAAATAAACCAGAAAAATATTCTTGGGAGTGCACTGAAATATTGTTTAAGTATGAAATAGGAAGCTTTGCTTTTCAGTAGTCTCCCATTTACAGATTCCAATGCTGTCTTCACATCAACCTGTTAATGTGTACTACTAAACCATGGTAGGGCTTTTTGTGAGATAGTAATTCCTGTTAGCTAAGGGCAGATATACCCTTGAGACTCCTGTGTTTGGCAAATGATCTACAACAACTGTTCAGTGAGCTGTGATTTCACACTGCATTGTTATCCTTGATGAAGCTATTTTCACCTGACCTCACTGAGGCCACAGGGCACTGTGATGTGCTGAGATAAACAGGGTCCTGTGCAAACACCATAGGATGCATCACTCCACTGCTGTAGGCATCCTGGCATTTCATTACCCTACACATGTGAGATACTCGTGGAAGGCAATGGAATGATGGGGATCAGGGGTGCAGGGTATGCACACTCCTGCAGTCTGTCCTTACTTTGGAAAATGGTACTTTAAGGTGTGTCCAAAAGACAAAAAATGATTTTTTTCAAACAGGCAAAGTGGAAAGATGTGCCATGCCGCTATTTGTTAAGATGGAGCACTCAGAGTGGACACAGAAGTGGAGAGGAACCACTACCCATCTGCATAGTATTGAGAGACCTACATTGCCCCGCAATCTTCGTGCCAAAGCAGAACACTCTTTGGCTTAAGATCTCTTTTTTAACATGGACCGGCGGGAAGTGCTCTGCAAGATGCATACACTTCTGCAGTGCCCCTCCGATACATTGCTTTAAAGTATCTTTCTATTTAAAAACTGTGTGTCTATTATGTAGAGTTGTAGGGGGAAAAGGGGGAGGGGTAAATTATATGAGGATGAAGAAATACAAAAGCTTAACATCAACAGAAACAATGAAACTGTCATTGACTGAAAGGAAGAAAAGTACAGGATTCCTGTGGATGGTGACAGGGCCAGCCCACAATTTTTGGGCACCCCTGCAAGATATAGTTTTGGGGTTCTCTGATCCATTGAAAAATCAAAATTGCAGTTAATTGCAGTATAAACTCATGGAAATAAACTAATCGGGGCTGGGCTGCACTGCTGGGGGCGTGGGGTGGGGGCAGCATGCGCTGGGGACACCTGGGATCCCTCCTCGGGGACCCAGAGCAGAGCTGGGAACTCCTCCCTTGCTTGGCTGGGAAGGGGCTCCCTGCCTGCATTGAGCCCTTTAAACATGGCGCAGGCAGCGGGGGGCAAGCGGGGCACGGTCCCTTGGCTGCAGGGCCCCCTGAGGCCTCAGGTTCTGCAGGATAGGACAGGCTGGCCCTGGACGTTGACCTGGATTAAGGGAACACTGTTGATGGAGGACTAACATTACTGCATATTTTATGGGATTAGATGCATCTTTAAATGTTAAATCTGTTATCTGTTATTTGATAAATTGGATTTATTAATAAATACAATTTTAAAAAGAGATTTTTTTTTTAAAAGACAGTATTTGTGTAGCACAACTTGGCCAATTTACCTCCTCATACTTCATGCTGATTAAGAGCTGAGGTCATTAATAAAACCACAAGTCAGATGAGTGATTTTAGTGCTTTTTCATTTCTATACTTTTTGCTGTAATAAAAACCAACACATTTTTTTCAAACCACCTCCTTGTCAACCGGCCAGTTGGCTAAGGAGGGGCTTGGCTGGCACAAAGGGGACTACTGAGCAGGAGAGAGAAAACAATGAATCCTGTGGCTGGTGGCCAAGAGGTGAGACCCAGAAAGCTTCAGTGGTGGCTGTACATTTGCATGGGGGTTAAAAGCCCTGGAGACAGAGACAAGTCCACCATCCTGGTACTACTGCCCACACAGTAACCTGAACTAAACTATTTAAATCCCACAGAGTTGTATTATGATGCAACGTCCAATACAGACTGGAACCGGCTCCTTCCACGATGTGGGTCTCATCCTTTGATCTTAAAGGACCCTCTACATGCAGTTCAGGAGCTCATATGGTCCCAGAATTGCATCTGCCTCTGGATTCACTGGTTTGAAAAAGATCAGTCTCCTTCTAATCTCTATCCTGATCAGCACTGGCAGTCCATAAAAAGCAGCTGTTCAGAAGAGGGATCTCTCGCAAACATATGGTATGGTTCCTCATAGCAGCTGCAGACCCCATCAGCTCTCCCAGCG
Source organism: Alligator sinensis (assembly GCF_000455745.1). NCBI lineage: Eukaryota > Metazoa > Chordata > Crocodylia > Alligatoridae > Alligator > Alligator sinensis. Next base: position 3,193,615 of record NW_005841897.1, on the reverse strand, counting down.
ATCCTATTAGTGTCCTCCACACTTTCACAGGCCTCAATAGGGCACTGGCTGGGGTTCAAATAACCCCTTTGTGCACTGTGGTGACTAGACTTTGGGTGGGCCATCACATGATCCTCTCCCCTGAAGGAGAGGGAAGCTCCAGACCTCTGTGCAGAATCTCACTGAAACACAGATTATGTGATGTCCCAACAAACTGGAATTCGAAAAAAACAACAGAAGACCAGCATTTAAAGGTGGCATCCATTCAGGATGACCTTGGAGCAGTTAGAGGGTAAACAGGTAAGGTAGCAGGCAAAACACTAAGGGATTTGCCCTAGAAGAACTTCACAGCTGCACAGGAGTTGCAGGTAAACTCATTTTGCATCTCAGTAAACCTACTTCTAAAGACATGTTGAAATGCCAGATAATTTGCAGCAACAACAACAACAAAAATCAAATTTGTGGATGCAAGTCCCTTTAACGTGATGTAACTCAAGCTGACCCATAGCAGCAGACAAGCCCTAGGGATAAATGTACCATAGGAACCACATCATGCATATGATCAGATTTAGCAGGACAAAAGATGCTCAAGGGTCTTTTTACATTTGGCTTGAAAAGGCTAAAAATAGCCACCTAAATCACATTCCTTTTCTTCTTGCAGAAGGAGCAGCCATCTCCTCAGCCTGGTTCCTATTCATCTGCACTTTTACATGCAAAGTAGGGACTTGGATTCCAAGGGCCAGTAATGATCTTCAGAGCCTGGCAGCTGCAAATGGAACAGCTGTAGGTACGCTTTTCTTTTTTTTTTAAAAACAGGTTATTAACTGACTCCATGAAAAGAAAAAAAAACCCAGCACAGACTGAAAGCTGGCATGCTGCAGCCTAGAGCCAGATAACAAGGATTTTAAAAAGAAAAAGATAAAGAAAGAGAGCACAGTGTCCTAAGCTGATTATTTATAACAGTTTCTCCAAAGCTAAATATAGAAAACATCCTCCCCCATCTAGCTCCCTTGCCAGAGATCAGATAGCAAACGGAAGGAGATAGTGAGAAATTGCATTTTTTCTCTCAAACTCTTAGTGGCAGAGGCAGAAAATTGCTGCTTTTATGCTGTCTGGATTAGTTGTACTTAAAGGCACATTTTCAGACCTGCGATACCTGACCAGCTGTTGGGGAAAGCACAAACAATAGTAGCGTGGATTGCACTAATGATATAGGTCAGGTCACAGACAGAGGGTCTCAGAGGCAACAACTGACGGGAACTGGTGTCGAAACTGTGCAAAGCAGCACCATAACAAGGTATCTGAGCTAGCTCCACAACTGGAAGCAGGGGAGCTACTGTAGTGAGGCCCTGCACTTCAGGGATGCAACTACTGGGGTCAGTGCCTTGACTGCAGCAGTAGGAGTGACTTTTAAACCAGTTTTGGCTATATTGAAAGTAGTTTATGTGCACTAATCTTCTGTTGTGTTACAGATTTGAACCAGTTTCTGATCACTTATACTATTTTATGTGTAACTTCTGTCCCTATACTGCTGGTTTCTGAGCTCCTGTGTGCAGTTACTTGGGTACACTTTGCACCATTTAAGCTCCAGTATGAGCCAGCTTGCCCATGGCTATCTTTACACAGCGTTGCCACTGTGCTACACAGATACTCCCTACTTGTCTTCCTCCAACATGACTTGAGTGCACTGTCTTGCTCCTGCCTGGAGCCAAGATGGAAGTCATCCAAAAAAGCTCCATTTCCCTTTCTCCATGTTATACAATCAAAACTGCTTGGATAGACAAGGGATGTTCTCATTAAAAACACTGAGCACGGAAATCCTTTGGAGCAGGAAAACACTGGGTGTCCTTTGTAAGTCACCTCTCCAAGGACACAAGAGGAAGAGGGGCACTGACAGGGCTTTCCTAGCCCCAAGCCATCTGAGGTTAGAGGCAAGGAAAAGAAACAAAAAGCTCTCTTCTGCAGGTAGCAGGCAAGACAAAGCCACCTACTTGATAGCAAGCAACTAAATCTTGAGTTAAGAACCAGCCTAAGATACAGCTTAGATAACTGAAGTAACACTGCCTGCCTTAGGCAAGAGCACCCAGCCCAACCCCCAAAGACAACTCGCAGGGAATTTATTTTGGGTTGCAGCAAATAAGAAACCAACAATAACCCCATCAGAGACAACGGGCAGGCAGAGAATTCATGCTACCTGTCAGATTGATGGGGAAATAATTTCATCCTTCTCTGGGCACCTGACACACAGCTGGGCCCTGCATCCAGGATATTAGTTTAACACGGACCTGTCTGGCAGTAAGGCCGTCCTGTAATTCAAGCTCCTTTCGCTTATGAAAATGAATTGTGCTGGTACAGAAGAGGCAAAGCAGCATCTCTTTATCTGCTGGGAGAGCAGGGAGGGGGGAGGCTGCTATTGAAACCATCTGCTTTTATCTCACTTTGGTTTGCAGCTGCTTGCAAAGGGATGCAAACATCCCTGGCAGAGTGGTTGGTTTTGTGCTGGGACCCGGAAAATTCAAATAAAGCATATGCTGGGAAGAAGCGTAGCCATGTCCAGATGGGGCTCCAAGAGGGCTGAGCAGCACAGCCGAGTGAAGCAGCCAATTATCCTGCCTGCAGCAGAGGGCAGATGCTGCTGTTGGCTTCCTGTTTTAGGAAGCTGCCCAGTCAGAGCAGGGCAGCATCTTGCCAACAGTCCTGTGGAACAAAGTGGCTCACCATTCACAAAGTTTACTCTTGAAAAAGCTATGGGCCAGTTGCAGATCTACAGAAAACCTCCAACTCCTCAGTGCAGCCTTCCACAGATTGACTTTACTCTGCCAAGCCTCAAGTCCGAGTCAAGCCTTAAACAAGGCTGCTCTCCATCATGCCTTCAGGGCTTGGTTCTTGCACGTGGGGATAGAAAGTAATGCCTCTGGCTCAGAGAAGTTTGCCTTTCAAAACAACTCTGTCCTCTTGGCCATGTGCTGCCAGCTGGGGTGAGCAGGATAGCTCTGACTTAAGTATTTAAGCTGTAAATACAGAGAATCATTCCAAGTCATGGGCCTTGCTGCTAGAAAATCTGCTGCTCCAGTAAGGAAGAGCTGTTCCTTGTTAATGGTCCTTGATTGCTCCATCCCATCTTCTGGGACGTCTGTTCGTTGTATGTCAAACCTCTGTTACAGGAATCCACAGGGTGAGCTATAGGAATAAATTATATTCCCCAAACAAAATAGAATATCTAATTTTACATAGATATACCCCCAAACTGCACAGGACTCTCAGGGCACTGGACAGGTCTAGGGGCTAGGATTCAACCTTTCCTTTTCAGATTGCCAGTTCAAACCCAACCCAGGAAAGTAGTAACAGTGAAGGACCATCTTTTGGACATTTGCAGAATTAGTTGATAGATGCCACCAGCATAGACCAGTATTTTCAAAAGCAGCTTGTAATTTGAGGAACCTGCATTTTTTGAAGGTCCAACTGGAGATGCCTACAGTGCAGAGCACCCATGCAATTCTCATTTTAAGGCACTGGAACACGTTTGCGTGTGTATGGAAATCTGGCTCCTACAGGCGTCTAACAATAGGTATCTAAAAACAGGACCACCCAAAATTGAGGCCACTGGTGAAAATATCTGCCCAGCTCTAGAGAGACAGGTGGTAGTTACATGTTGCAGAAGCTGCAGAGGGCACAGGAAGGTGCAGTCAACACAGAGCATGCAAAACTGAGCTGTGCATTTCCAGGACTAGGAGGGTTTGTCTGCACTGTCTGTGAAAGTGTGATTGTGGCACAAGTAGGCAGGCCCAAGCAAGGTTTAATCCCAATGACACAGGTAATGCTAGCAGTGAAGTAAGTAGCATCCACGTGGACTTCAGCATGGGGTGCACTACCTTGTTGGGGTTAGGGAGAGGAAAAAGAAGCTTCTTGGAGGCCTGTGCAGCACTTTGGTGACGTCCTCTCAAAGCCCTTTGCAAAGGTAACTGCCAGGAGTTACAGTTAGCTCTCCTGGGTTCCACAGAGGATGCCCAAAGCAGGTGGCAATGGATGTGGATTAGAGAGAAAAAGTATGTAAGATTGGCTAAAGAACCTGAACACAAACTACATCTTTTTGGAGCTGGTGTATCACTTTCTGCATAGCTAGTGGGATGAGGACTTGACACCAGTCTGGTTTGCTTTGCCAGGGGTTTTCAACCTTTTTTAGTCTAAGTACCCCCAGCGGCCGGATACCGAGCAGTGGGGGGAGCTCACTGGGCTGGTGTGTGGCAGCAGCGACTGCCACGTGCGAGCTTCCCCATCCCACAGAGGGGCGCCACTGCTCTCGCCACTCCGGCCCTGCTCCTGGGAGGCGGCAGCAGCGTTCCATCCCCGCCCACCCACACATACTCCCTAAGACTGGTCCAAGTACCCCCAGGGGTATGCATACCTCTGGGTGACAACCCCTGTGCTATGCGATTAGTAAAAAAGCAGGGCAGTTCCTACTGGGAAGGGGTGGAGGAAAGCCCAAAGGAGCAAGTCACTTGGCTCCAGCAGCAGCATGTGGTGATACACTCCCTGAAATGTGCTAGAGGAAGCATTCATAAAGCATCTGGGCCTGGACAGGCTGATGAAAGCCTGAAGTGGCTCATTCCTGGCAGGCACACAAGTGCACTTTCTAATGAAATTTATAGCATTCTAATGGAATTTAGGTCACTTAGAAGCATTCGGTTTATTCCAGGCAGCTTTTAAAATATTTAAGAAATTGCTGTCAAGTTAAGCCTGATGGCATCTCACTGGAATGCCCAGCTCGCAAGCTCAGCAGATTGCAGAGCCTGAGTTTAAAAGAAAACCAACAAAACATTAAACCTTTTCTGTCCTTTGCACCTAGCACCTCACTCAGGCAAATACAACTGGCCTCCTTCTATTAGCTCAAATGAAGCCAGTATTTGGACCCCATGATCTGTAAGGTCCCTTCCAGCCCCTAGCATCTGTGAAAGACTTTCCTGGGGCAGCCGGCTTTCTTCACGCCGCAAAAAAGACTTTCATTTGGGACCAGAGACATGAGAGAGTCTCACTAATGTGCTGAGGTTGCACTGCATGCTTGGAGAACTATAACCCGTGGAGTTTGTTACAGCATCTTGGTTTTGTTGCTGAAAGACAATACTGCTACACAAGCCCTGGAATCTGAAAGCAGCTCTCAAGGGAGTTGCTAAAAGCACCCTCTGAGTGGAAGTTGATCCTTAATTAAAGGTTAAACTATATTGCAGTGATACTGTGGAACAGAGGTTGACTGTCTAGGCCTCTAGGGCACAGGCAAGAGACTGTGTTGCAAGCAGAGGTCAAAAAGTGTGTTTCGATTCCCAAGACTATAGCCCCCTTTACTGGCCTCTTCACCTGTCTGCTGAATGGCCTTTGTGTTGTTTTGGGACTAAGCAGACTTTCCTGAAAGCTCTGAAACTTTCTGCTGCGTATGCAGCCAAGGATTCATTCCATCTGTGTCTTGGGGGTATAAGTCCCTGCAGTGGGTTGGAGCTGATCCGTAGCCTAGATTTCACTGGACTGCAGATGTGTGCATTTTATTTGGCTACACATTTTTAAGGCAAAGTAAGTGCTGTCAATCCTGGTTACTGGGAGGAAAAGTCTTTTTAATTTTATTGAAGCCAATGCAAAGACAGCTGGAAGCACAGAACTCTGCTGCTGGTTGGTTACAGGCATAGCTAGGTTGGTCAGAGAACAAAAGCAGCTCTAAAGCAAAGTGGATTCATCTGTGGTTTACAGAGGCCCCAGTTCTTGCTGCTGATGCTCATCAGGTGCTGATCCCTTTTGACCTGCCCTTCTCTCTCCTCCAAGGTGCCCCACTGCTGTTTGATCTTGATCTTAGTATGCATGGAATTTGTGTAACCAATGCACTGGGGAGGGGGAGAGCAACTGTCCCTTCAGTTTCTGCTAGCACAGAGTGAGATGGGCCCTGAACTTTGTTCCTCCTGCAAGTTGGGGCCAGTCCTGCCTCATCCCATAATTTTCATCATTATAAAAGATACTGGAGCACTGGACCAGTCTGAAACATGTGTCTTAAGATTTAGCTAAAGGCCCATTTCTGTAGTCCCATGGACAAGTACGTGTGTGTCAGCCCCATGCTTTTGCATGCATACAAGATCTCTATGATAGCACATATGTATAAGATGGTTGTGGATGTGTGTATACATGTGACTTCCATGGCCATGTGTGTGTGCAGGTCTGCAGGTACACTCATTTCTCAAAGCTGAAGGGCCGATCATCTCAGAATCTTATTTTTTAAAGCTCTGACACACCAGACCTTCGCCAGGGGAATGCTCCTTGCAACTATAATTATGATACCCAGAGAGCAGTTGGTTCTCTCTAGGGTGATTAATCATTATGTGGGTGAGCAGGAGGAGAGTATGTTGGTAACACTAGAGGCAGTGAAAAATCACTCCCCTCAACTGATGGTGAAATCTCACCTAGGAAGTCCCAAGAGACTGCCTCAGCACATTTTTTAACAACTTTCCTAAGCACAAAGCCTGACCCAAATTCCTTTGTTTCACCAGATACATTAGCTCAGCACCTAGATGCAGTGACACATCTCTGGCCACCCAGGCTGCTGCTCATTGTTAGCATCACCAGTGGCAGAGGAGGCTACAGAAAGACTCCTGTTTATTGGTAGAGGTAATAGGTGGAGGCAAATGGGGGAATGTAACAGAAAACTTTGAGGGGTTTGTGTGAAGGTATCTTTGATACCCATCTTCAGAGCTGTTCTCTCCCTTAGGAGACCCCAGGAAGGACCTATGTGTACCTCCTACTGCCCTGCCTACAGGGCATTCCTCCCCACTCCCTCTCAGGCACTAAGACTATACAGCGATCAGGAGATGCAAGTACAACCTGAGGAGGACACATCTGAACTCACTCCAGCAGCAGCAGCCCATCAGGTAACCTGAGTACCAGACACACGAAGCCCAAGCCTCTGAGTCCTCACTACTGAAGTCACACCTCATGGTTGTACCCATGGATGGTGCTCTTTGGCAAAGCCTTTTGGAGAGCAACTGGTCTGGAACTGAAATCAGATCAGTTTACAGCTGAGATGGGTGGGGCAGGATTGTGCTCAGCCACGCCAGGCTAAGCTGGTCATTTCTCTATTTGAAAAATAGAAATGGTTTGTCTGGATCAGAGGCAGGGACTGGTTATTCCCAAAGTTTCTGAGCAACTTAGCTAATGTCCTGGAGCTGGAGCAAAATCTAGCCTGGTGTCAGTAGGATCAATTCTAGCATCTTCATGATTTTGTCTCCAGTGAATTTATTCAAGACTTTGCTGCCTCTCAGGTACTGTCACTCCGTCTTCTTGCCACTGTGAGAGCACCCAACTTAAGTTACTGCAGGCATAACTGATTGGGAGGTGAATAGCATTGCTGGGAAAAGCACTGCGGCTCACTAAAAAGTAGGGCGGGAAGGCTGGAGCACAAGTCAGCAAAAAGCTGAACCCCTTTTCCCTGGCTCCAGAACTGGGACTGGGAGCTTTTTGCTTCAGCAAATTAATGGAGAAAATCTCAAACATGGAAGATTCACATTCAAATCTAGGAAAGGCAATTTGCTTGTCACAGTCAGGCCAACAGGCTTCCCACATGACAACAGCTCTTTAAACAGAGATGGGCAGAGGGAGGGAAAGCTGACACCAAGCAGCTGTTTTGCTGTATACTTTACTTAACAGTCAGGGCCACAGCCTAAATCCCCATGCTCTCCATTCCTGTGCAAATCAGAGGAGTAGGTATATATTTCCTCTTCCTCCAATTCAAAGTTCAAAAGTTTGCATAACATGGCAAAGGATTTTCACAATCACTGATATGCAACCGGATTCCAGCCTCAGCTCTCTTAAGGGTCAAAATCTGCCCTGCTTAGTCACACAGCCCAGCTTTGATGGCTGACTCCATAAATGCTCTGGCTGTTGGGGCTGTACAAGGAGTAGGGAGCTTCTCCCCTTGAGGGTGGTACAATCTGTCTGTTAGGCCTAACCCCTCAGCTGTAAGGTGCCAATGCTTTGCACACCCAGTCATGGTTCAGGGTTTCAGTGTGCTAAACACGATAGACGAAAAGACCGTCACCATCTTGCTGAGCTTTCCATCTAAGTTTGAAAGATGAAGAGGGAGCAAAAGGAAATAGTGTGACAACACTAGTCAGTATGATAAAAAGTGCCCACAAGCTGCCTGACCATTGTGAAAAGTTTTGGAGGCATCCCTGCAGAGAAATGCTTGGAGGAAGACAGTAAGAGTGTCTTGCAGACACTGATGGTAGCACCTACCATGCACAAGGGGGAGGGTGGGGGCATTGGAAGATTGCAGAAGGTGCTTCAAATTGAGGAAAACAACAAATCATTTCAGTTGCTCCTTTATCCGAGCTCCCTTGCTCATTGTTTGGCCAGCACACACCCTTCATCTCTCAGTCCTACCAGAAGCAGGCACCGCCTAACTGTTCAACCCCACCTACAGATGCTGGGCAGCTTAATCCAGCTTTATTTTTGGCAGGCTTGCCCTGATAATTTGAGGTGATGCTATGCTAAGATATGTAAGAGGCAAGAAATCTTCTGGGTGTTGTCTTTTATTGGACCAACCGTATGGCTGGTATAGGTATAAGCAAGTGTTTGGGTATTAGAGAACCCTTTCTCAGACCTCGATAGTTTGACACATTTGTCACAGGTGAGGCAACACCATGGGCCAGGTTTTCAAATGCATCTACCTCTTCCCAGACTTGAATGATTAACATAGAACTTGAACACATCAATCCCCATTTCACGTACAGAGGATGCAAGAGCTCCTCCATTGGGCTAAGACCTGGAAACCAACTCTGTGTTTCTGTGAACAACTCTTTGCGAGGCTCAGGACTGAGGGTAATGGAGGCTATCTTAAACCTTCTTTCCATCATCGTTTCTTTGCTTTGACAGAACCAGACTGAGAGAGACTCACCCGTGACCAGTTGAGCTTCATTACTTCCCAGAAGACAATGAACATCCATTAGAAACCCGGTCTTCCTTTCAGTCAGCAGGACCTCTGGGAAGTCAGCACACCAAGAGGAATGAACAGTCTCCTGGCATTAATAGAATAAAAGGACTTATTTCACTCATATCCTCTAGGAAATCACTGAGAACCTTTTTCCCCTTTGCCCTCCCCTATATTGTGGCTACAAGTCCCTCACGGCAGTAGCCTCACACTACAAGAACCTCATGCCCCAGGATCCAACCCCCTGCCAACAACCCACACAGGGACATGGTCTTATGTGCTACAGCCTTGTCTAACAGAGCTGTGTCTTTTAGTTGAATCTCATGTTGAGACTCACAAGTCCCAGTTCAATCCCTGCTGGTGAGAGCTGTTTCAGGAGCCATGGTGGGACAGTAAAGGGCAAGATACCACCCAATCAAGAGTCCTTCACTGTGGTTCTCTGGAAATGAGTGCACTGAGTTGATTTTGCAGAGAGCTCTTTTGCATGCTAATGCAGTGTATTTCTAGGCCAATCCTCAATGACCCGGGGGTCCTGATTGCCATCAGGCAAGACAGAGAACTTCAGGACACAGCAGTCATGTACTGCAGAGCAATACATATAAACCCTCCAGTTGCAGAACATACAGAGGCATTTAAACACCAAGGTGAAATCCTGACCTGACCCTGTTGACTGCTGTGGGCTCAGGCTTCAAGCTAGTACTCATGCTCACCAGTCAAAGAGCTTGGAGTCAGGAACGGCTGGATGTTAACCCTACCTGCAACACTGCAAGAACTCGATTATTTAATCACTCTGTACCTTGGCTTCCCCATCTGTAAAGTGGGCATAACACCAAGCTCCCTGGGGTGAAGTTGAGGCTCCATTAATGTTTGCTTCCAAAGCACTGGAGACAGAGAAAGCTGCTATTTCATTCCCCACCTCCCCACCCACATTCATCCATTTTCCCCTAGAACCTGGCAGCTCTGCACAGTTCCAAGCAATACACCAAGCACTCATTTATCTTGCCAGTGTGTGGGATGATTAGCAGGAGGTAGTAATTTCTTTCCTGTTTTAGTCACACTCAGATTGCCTTGCCACTCACATTGGTACACCCTGTCTATTGAGCCAGAACACTGCACAAAAAATACATTAAAGCAGCTAACAAACATCTGCAGGGAGGTATACAGAACACACACAGGCTAGAACAATTATAGGAGGGAGAATTTCTTGTTACAGTACTTGTAAAAAATTGTATTAGAGCAGATATGAAACCACCCTTTCCAATTCACTGACAGCTCTGACACTTCAAAGAAAAATAAATCATTTTGAGTTGGGATGGAGTACAAGAAACGCAAAACACTTTTTAAAAATTTCCCACAAAATGAAAGTTCTGAAGGAAATCAATTCTGGACCATCCTAACACTGCGTGATAATAATGTCGAAGTGTTTCATTCTGAAAGAAAAAAAATGAATTAAAAAACATCGATGCTGTTTAAACTTTCGTATTATACTTGAGATAAAAAATGTATTACATACAGTATATCCTCATAAATCCGGCATCCTTGGGACCTAGCACCTGCCGGAAATGTGAAAATCCTGGATTTTTGAAACAATGTGCAGCTGCTGCTCCAGGACCAGCCGCCACTACTCCCTCCCTACCCCACCCCAGCTCCACAACCACCTGCCACTATCTCTCCCCGCCGGCCACAGAGGGGGAAGCTTGTATCCACCACCCCGTGCCGCTGCTCCGCATTTGGCCGCTACTCCAGGACCAGCCACTGCTACCCTCCGATGTAGTGTATTTTTTAAAAGTGCCGGATTTTTGAGAATTCTGGAATGTTGAAAACCGGATTTATGAGGTTATACCGTATTTACATATAAAATGTAATACCAAATATTATAAAACAGAATTAATGAGTCAAAGCAAAATTTACAACAACAATGAAGTAAAAAATTAAATAAGCATGTTTTCTTCTCAAAAACGACACTGGGACGAACATTTTTTGCATAGTCGCAATTTGGATGAAATGGCAATTTTCAAAAGCAAACTGGTCCCTGGAAACTTTCGTGATCACGTCTGGTTTTTACATTAAATGGTGTTTCTGGCCTGATCAATAATCAGGGTCCCATATCACTTTTCAGGAGACCTACATTTGCTATTATATGGGGAATCTGTTTGAATCCTTACACAGGTTTCCACTCCAACCCTACAGACTGGAGATCCATCTGGGCTCCTCAGCACTTGCAGTGTGATGTGGACTAACAAAATTATTTGGAACAATTCCACTCAAAGGGGAGCAGGCCAGGTTCCTCAGCTCTACCAAATTTCTTCCCAAATTAATACTTGATTAGGAAGGACTGGCGCAAGACAGACTGTTTTTCAAGTAGCAGAAACTATTAAAAAATCAGCTTAGAAATGAAGCTTTGGAAGGACTTAATCTGATGTTTAAAAACTACAGAGCTGCTAGAGTCCTGACACAAGGGAATGTGGTCTGGAGCCTGTGATGAAATGAGGGAAATGAAAAAAAAAACCCAAAACCCTTCACGCAAGGGAAAGGACTGTACTGGTGAGCCCTGTAAGAGTGAATCGAGTTGGATTGTGACCAGCTGTGAATGTTAATAACTAGACCCTGGGAGGAGATCTGTGTTTGTAGTCTGAAGATTTCCTGGTGTGTGGGGGAGACCCTGACAGAGGAAGCAGAGGCTAACAGGGCACCTCAGTGGAGAGGGACAATGAACATGTCACAACTCGAAGCAGGGAGCACAGCTTTGATTGCAAAATAGCAAGCAATGAAAAGCCACTCAAGTTGCAGAGATCCCTGGGTGGGAATTTCTAGCTCATTGCCAGATACTAAGTGTGTGTAGCTTAAAAGAGGACAGAGCTAATAAGACATTGTAGTGAGGATAGCCGGGTCCAGCTGTTACCCTAGCAGTTCTAGATTATTGAGACAGGTCTGTCCCTCCAGGGAACAGTGAGGTCCCACTCCCACACCACAGACTGTTGGTCATGCCGTGTGTGATGATTACAACAAACACTGTTGCACCAGAGAGAAAAACTCATGTCAGATCTTCTCTTTGCCAACCCAGCAGCTTTTTCCAAGAAGCGGCTGCATCTCTTCCTCCTCATGCTGAGGATGTCACAACACTCACGCGGTGTCAGAATGATGGCTCAGGGCTTTTGCAGAACATGCTGTTTTTGCCAAGAACTTGTTTCCTTTGGAGGCACACAAATGAGCACGCATTATGTCACATCCTCAGTGCACAAAAGCCCAGCGGAAAAGCAACAATACAGTGCTGCTGCAGGAGCCCTTGCTACAGGCAAGGTTGAAACTGGCCACTCTTATTACTTTAGGGTGCTACCATATATTCTCACATACAACGTGCCCCAGAACAAGGTTTTACTGTCTTTGTAGTCACTGAGCAGCAGCAGTGAGGGAGCTGAGCCTGCTCATAGTCCTGCCCTCTGGATTCCATGCAGATCTTATTTCGCTTTTGCCCTGCTGATTTTTAAGCACAGAAATTGGTGTTACCATCTTTCCTTGCATACAATCTGCACTCCATTTTCCAGCAGTTTTAAAAAGGTGTGCCTTGTGTGCATTAAAACATAATAATTCGTTGTGTTGATATGAACAATATTTAAAAAGGCACCTGGTCATGACTTTAGGATCTCATCAGTTGCCTGCGGGGCTCAGAAATATTTTTTCCCCTGAATCAACCAAATGTATTCTGTTTCTGCATCCTCCCTCTCCCCAAGACTTCCTCCAAAGTATCAGAGATCAGTTAGAGCTGAAACTGAGAATATAGAATCATAGAAAAATAGGGTTGGAAGAGACCTCAGGAGGTCATCTAGTCCAACCTCCTGCTCAAAGCAGGACCATCCCCAACTACATCACTCCAGCTGGGGTTTGTCAAGTCAGGCCTTGAAAATCTCCAAGGATGGAGATTCCACCACCTCTGGGTAACCTGTTCCAGCACTTTACCACCCTCCTAGTGAGAAACTTCTTCCTAATAGCTAACCTAAACTTCCCTTGCTGCAACTTTAGACCATTGCTCCTTGTTCTGTCACCACTAAGAACAGTTTAGCTCCATCCTCTTTCAAACCCCTCTTCAGGTAGTTAAAAGCTGCTATCAAATCCCCCCTCAGGCTTCTTTTCTGAAGACTAGATAAACCCAGTTCCCTCAGCTTCTCCTTATAAATCATGTGCCCCAGCTCTTGAACCCTTTTTGTTGCCTTCTGCTGGACTCTCTCCAACTAGTCCACATCATTTCTATAGTGGGGGCCCCGAAACTGGACACAGTACTCCAGATGTGGCCTCACCAGTGCACAGTAGAGTGTTGAGGAAAAACTTTTCCCCGGGTTCGTTGGGCGCAGGCTCAGACGAACAGGCTAATCAAAGTTTAACAACTCAGTTTATTAAAGAATGCATTCTGGACAGTCATACACAAATTCAGAATTTGCGATGAGGTCTGACCCCATACATTAGGCGGTACAGGTTAATATAGAAGATATGACACCATAAACATAGCAACAGTATACACCAATCAGCATTGGCCATGGTGCAGACAACTTTACGCATGTCTTCAACTTGTTAACTGCAAAAAAATCTATTTTAAACCAGTCAGTAACTGCAAGGTCATGCCCTTAGAAAACTGTTTAATCATCAAGTTAGTATGTGACCTGCTCGCTTACACATAATGGCGGTTAGGATCCATTTTGTTTTCCTTCATTCCCTCTTCTAATCCTTCCAAAGGAGGATCACTCCGTTTCTATCTGGCGCAGGTCTGCCCATAGTTTTTCCTGTTCTACTTCGCTCTTTTTAAATTCTACCATCATTTGTTTAACCGTTTCTTTAGAAATGGTAGAAATGGTTTGTTCAGCCTTTTTAACGCACAGTTTCATGCAACACAAAGTTAGTTGTACAATTACATACAAACTTACCCTAAAATTAAAACCATACACAAAGCAAACATTATTTTCCCAAGCAGACCTTTGAATAATCCTCTAGGATCTAACCAAGGAAACCAATCTGCTGAAGAGTCTTTGGGAATGGAGGCTACCTCAACGGCTTTGTCAGCATGAACCATTGCATTATTAATGTGGTCTTTTACTAATTTATAGGTACTATTTACATAAGTGCAACACTCTCGGCCTATTACAGCACAAGCGCCTCCTTCTGAGGCTGAGACATAGTCTAGGGCTAGCCTGTTTTGTATGACCATTTGCCGCAAGCTTTCTTCATGTTTTGCTACACTTTTTACATTTTTCCCTAAACTATTTATCGCTGTCTCTGTTTCTAGGGCTAAAATTTCAGCCACTGATTGGAGTTGCAGCGTATATCTTCCCACACAGGACATGGCGGGCCTGGTTCTGGGCGGAATTATCTCTGCTGCTGAACATCCTATCAGCTTTCCTACTGTTAAGGGATTCTTATACGTCTCTAGGGTGGCTTGAGCAGCTTGTTCTTGACTTGACAAGTTAGGGCTTTCTCTCCGATTTCTGTGGCGACCTTGGGGTAATGACTTGGTTATCCTTACTGCTGGAGTTAACCAAGCTAAATAGCAAGACCCAAACCAGTCAGGTGGTAGCTGGTGGTAAGCTTTTGTACCACATACCCAGTAGGTTCCTTTTAAGGCTACCCAGGTAGTATTTGTCTCCGTGGCAGGTTTTCCAAGCTCACTTCCAAAATAGCGTACATACCAGCCTCCAAAAGGACTATGTATACCAGACACTGCCCCCATAGGGGAAGGGGAAACTCTGGTACCATTTCTATAGCAGTGTCCTTGGTCTGCTCTAGAACAGTCCCATATGGTAACATTAAACGATTTTATGGCACTACATGAAAGTGCACGGTTATTTGTCTGATTGTAGGTAGTATACCAATTTTTGAACCCTTTACACCAGGTTTTGCTTGCTGTATGGTTATTCATCCATATGCCGTCGTAAGTTGTATAATGCTTACAACTACTATTCCCTACTGAGTAATTTAGTTTTTTGGATTGGTTGCGGACCCAACAAAAATAACCTTGTTCTGGGACAACTTTAAGGTATTCTGCATCATCCCAAGTTTCATGGTTGAGGTCCTCAGAGCATGCAGTCAGGTTCATAAAAGTTAAGGGCCGTGGTATCATTAGAAATCCTTCATCATAGGTTCTGGGGGTGAGTCCACAGACCCAGCAATCAGAAGCATTTAAGGCTAAGGAAACCTTTTGCAAGAACCTTAAATAAACATTAGTACTTGCTATAGCAGGCAACACTAAAATTAATATTAACAGTCTCATTATGTTAAGTTATGGGCTTAACAAAGTTGGCAGGTATTGTTTGGCTTGCCTCTGCAGGCAACTCTTCTGGGTTTCATTGTCTATTGGTTCACCTTGATGTTAATAGCACTTGATCCGTTACCTTGTCAGTTATGTTTTCGTTTGTTCCTCTAGGATGAAGGTTATAGGTGTGAGGGGGCTCAACAAGGTGAGGGTTATCTGCGCTCGTTCCTTGGAGACCTTCTTCCTCACTGAACCCAGTTCTAGTTTGAGTGGGATCTGCTTCCGACTGGGTTGGTTCTAGGTTGATTTGTCCTTCTTCCTTTGGCGTTAATGTCCTTCTGCAATGAGATGCATGAATCCAGGCAGACTTCCCACCAACTTTTACAGCAGTATTAGTGGTTAGCAGGACTTGGTAGGGTCCATTCCATCTAGGCTGCAGGCAATCCTTCGGACGAAATTCCTTTACTAGGACCCAGTCCTCGGGGCTCAAAACATGGCAGGGAACATCAGTGGGAATGGGTAAAGCTGCACTGACCTGTGGAAATAAAGCTTTGACAGTCTTCATGAGCCCTTTGCAGTAACTTAACACACTTTTGTGACCTTCTAACAGGTCTACTACTTTAATCTCTTTGATTGGGTTTAAACCCACGTTCGTAGGTCTACCGAATAAAATTTCACATGGTGTAAGTGAAATCAGGATGGGAATTATGGGGGAGACAAGGTTAGTTCACAAAGCGAGAACTAATACTCCCTTCTTGCCCCTGGAAATCAGAGTTTGTACATACTTTTCCAGTTACGTTTATTTTACAAAGTCTGATCAAAGTTTTAAGACCTGCAATTTTTTTTTGGATCCCACATGTTTATCTGCACAAGCATTTCCTTGGCTCACGTCATCAGAATCCCCTGTATGAGCTTTGCAGTGTACAACAGAAATCTGCTTAGGGAATAAAATGGCAGCAAGCAAAGCGTTAATTAAAGGAGCATGAGAAATAAGGGATCCCAAAGAGGTAAGGAATTCACGGTGCTTCCAAATCTGACCTGTGGAATGGCACACTTTAAAGGCATAGTGGGAATCAGTATAAATATTAACAGACTGGTTTGCTGCTAGGATACAAGCACGGGTTAAGGCTATTAATTCAGCAGGTTGTGCGCTCCGGATACCAGGGAGACTGGGAGCCTCAATGACTGCATGTTGTGTACATACGGCGAAACCGGCACAAAGTTGCCCAGTTGCGTCTCTTCTGCATGCACCGTCTACGAAAAAAATACAATCAGGGTTAACTAGAGGTGTGTCAGTGAGATCTGAGCATGGGGTGAATACCTGATCTGTCTGAGCGATGCAGTCATGATCTAGCAAGTGAGTATCTCCATCGTGCGGTAAAGGTAAAAGAGAAGCAGGGTTTAAAACATTACAGCGAACAACAGTAACGTTATCGGCAGCTAGAATTGTGCGCTCATAAGAAGATAACCTTTGAAAGGACAGGTGTAGGGTTTTCCCACAGTGTAACAAGGCGCAGAGAGCATGGGGAACAGCAAGAGCAAGGGGAGATCCTAAAACTATAGCTGCCGATTTTTCTAAAAGCGATGCAGCAGCAGCTACGGCACGCAAACAGAGTGGAAATCCTTGAGCAACTGGGTCAAGCAAAGAAGAAAAATAGGCAATTGGTTTATGAGAGGAACCAAAGGGTTGGGTTAGGACTCCAGTAGCAACACTTTCTCTTTCATGGACCTAGCTGCTCCACCACCCCAAATTGCCCTCCAGCATACAAAAAACTTTACCCTAGTCTTCAGGCGCCCAACGTTACCAACACCCAAAACGAATCAGAAGATCTGTTAGATTCCTGGGTACCCAGACCCGCTCCTCCGTCTCCTCCTCTTCCTGCTCCAATAGAAAATACCAATCAGCCTGGGACATACAAGTCAGCTAAGAGATCGTTTGGTCCCTTCTGGGCTTAAACTACGAACAGATTTCCCATCACAGCATTCTCATTCTTCCATAGCTGGAAAAGCAAACGGCCCTTGCAAAGCCTAATAAACCTGAGATAGAAATCAGTTCTTCAAAGTCAGCTCTGCAACGGAACTCCATGCTCATTGAACTATCCCCCAAGAAGCTTAAAAATCTGCCTCTCTTGAAGGGGGATTTTTAGCCATTTTCTTTAGTGTAAACACTGATTCCAGGAATGCAAAAAGGAGACAGAACTAACTGCTTGGGTCTAATACTTATTACAGGCAACCCCCTATAGTGCCTGTACACCCAAACCACCAATCTGTATCTTCCACTATGAAGGCTTGTGTGTGCTAGTAGCATTAACTTGCTGTTTCTCCCAGTGCTCTGGAAGTGAACTGTTTTCTGGAACCAGAGCTAAATCAAGGATTATTTTTCTTTAGAAAATAATTATAGAGAGTGAGCAAGCGAGTGAGCGAGTGCATTTGCATCTTATCCTATGCAGTTCATCTCCTTCCCTCTCTCTCTTGCTCTTTTTACTTTTTTAAATACTTGCTACAATACTGTCCAAGTAAACTGAAGATAACTGAGTTATAAATTTGATTTGGAAGCTGACCATGAGATTTATTCCTGTGCTTGACAGCACCATCATAACCTGAATGCTATGGCAGGCACTTGGAAAGCAGGGATGACAACTCCACTGCACTGCAGATGAAAGATTTCCAAAACAAATCATGCATAATTGCATATGAAATCATGAAAGGATATTGCAAAGTAAGAGGTTCTTGTGATATTGCAATGACAACAAGATCATCTTCATTACAAAGACTCTGCTTTCCTTAAAAAAAAATAGTGGGATACCACCGTGTGCTAGCTGTCCTGCTGGAAATACTCTTTGCCTGTGATTAAACTTGCCTTCCAGAAATAACTAAAGCACCCTTTCTCTGCAAGGGTCTTACTGAGTTAAGAACCTACTTCAGTTTCCTAGTGAAGATAGTCACTGTTCCAGCTAATAAGAATGTATTTGATCAGTAGCTTAAGTTGGGAACTAAAGGAGGGCGACACATTAAGCTTTTATGCCCTAATTTACTACATGAAAATGAGCTTGATGCATTGTGGTTTTGGGTAGGACACAAGGATCAGGCACCAGCAAACTTTTTCAAAGGACTCCTTGGACCAGAACAAAATGCCATGAATCAAGACTGAGGTGTTAATGAGGATGAGCAAGGGCAATAACGCCGCTCAGATCCAAGGGTGACTAGCAGGGTTTTATGGTGCCTGGAAATGAGAGAGAGAAAGAGAGGTCAGAGTTACAGCCTGCTGACACACCGAGTCCCAGCAGCAGAACAGAAGGTCTTGCGAGTTAGATGTGAGGTGCTTTCCTCGGTGTCTGCCTGGGACTGGAATAATAGGACAGATATTCTGTCAATGCAGACTACCCATGCATATAATTGATTACAGCTAGTCCTGCTTATATAACGGAGCAATGGGAAGACAGGAGAAGATGACCAACACGGTGCCTCTGCAGTAGTACGTACCTAAGCACTTTATTCCCCTAGGCCAGGAAAAACAAAGTTCTTTGCAAGTGTAACTAGGATTATAACCTGTCAAATAGTAACATTCCTTCCAGCAGGCAAGACCCTGTCTCCAATAAAGCACACTTCCTCTTGGATGCTCAGGCAGTACGTGGAATTAGGCCAAACAGATAACTCATTGCTCTGGAGACTCGTGTACTAATGAGATGGACTATTCTTACCCGCTCAGGAAGGAATGTCTTACTGCAAACCAAACAAACAAGTGCAGAGCTCAGCCTTATCACTGCACGCAGACCGTATGTTTTTGAGGAGGTTCCTTCCAGTAATTAGTCATGTTTTAACCAAGGGACTTTATTTACAAATGGACAGAACCACGGAAGTGGCTGAGAGCTGACCCAACCCCCTCCCCCCTCATTCACACTCAAAGGACGTACCCAGCACTGCAGTCCTACTCATACTCCCACCCGCTTGGTTATGGGTATGGAAATTTGGCAGCAGGACAGCAGTGACAGCGTTAACTGCCACCAGAGCTATGACAAATTAACACTGCCACCACTCCCCACCACCAAATTCCCAGACCTGTGGGAAGCGCCATGGATGACATAGCTCCCCAGCCTGACAAGCACGGGTTTGAGATGAGTTTATATATACACAAGCAGACTATGTAGCTCAGCGGAGCTCAACTCCCAGCTCTTAGACCTACCTGTGTCACTCCACCTGCAGGCTCCCCACAGGTCCAAAAATTTGGTGGTGGAGGAGTGGTGGCAGCATCAATTGCTGCTTCCTCTGCTGCCAAATTGCCAGACCAGTGGGGAACCCTGAGGGCTGGATCGCAGCCCAGAGCCCAATCCCAGCATCCAGGGCAGGGCAGGAGCAGTGCTGGCTCTGATCCTGGCATTAGGGGGAAGTGCCAGGGCCTGACACTGGCACAGTAGGCAAACGCTAAATAAATTAGAGTTAAAATATTTAACACTTTTTAAAATGGGGCTGTTTTAAATTGACCCAATCTATAATGGGGCTGTTTTAAATTGACCCAATCTATTCAACTCCACAGGCAAAACATCACATTTCTGTGAATGGAAAATCTAATTCAGGATGGGGAAGGGTTTGTTTTGGGTTTTTTTACTTCTCCTTTTTTGTATCTCATTGTAAGTCCTTGTGAAGCAGGGAAACCTTTTCTCCCCTAGCCAGTGGCAGCTCCATTAGGCTACTGAACAAGGGAAAACAGCAGATATGCAACAGCTAATCCCAAAATGGAGGCTGGCAGTAACTTTTAGATCACACTGGGTAAAAACAGATGTTGGATTTCTCTTGGGACAAAGCCTTTTGTCCTGGGCTCCTAAAGACATACAAGCCCGTTGTCCCTCTGTGGTTAAAAGCAGACATCAGGGTTTAGAGTCCGATTGTCCCAGGCTTTTGACTCAGTATCAAACCTGGCTCATTTATGCAGGACAATCACAATTTGAATGGTAACTAATTGGAATTAACCCTGACTGCCCCAGGAAAAAAAAGCATTATGCTGGATATTTCAGGTACTTAAAATGGGACAATGGGTTTGTATGCGTGTAGGATCCCAGGATATCAGGCCATTGCACGCATCTACACGCATACAAACTCCATTGTCAGGGAGAAATTCAACATAATTTTTACCCTTTATGTACCTGGCTAATTCAAGTTAATTCTCATTGATTTCAGGGACAAGCTATATGTGAAAAGGAATATGTTGCTCCCAGGTTTTCACTTGGATCAGTCAGAACCACCTCAAATGTGAGGTCTGTTTTTACCCACCGGAGATGAGTTGTTTCCTTTCAGATTTCCCCTCCCCAAAGATCTCGACTCCATTGGATTCAGCATGGAATGCATGGAATTTCACTGCACGGCTGCTTGGACTCCAGGAAGAGCAGGGGAAGAAAGTCTGGCACCAAGGATCCCTTTCCCCAAGATGATCTGATAGGAGTCAGCTGTGCTGGCTTTAGGATTACTGTGTGCTGAAGAAAATACACAAAGTAAACCCTCAGGGAATTGCTGCCCAGCTGTGATGCTGTTGAAGTGGAATGTGTTCTTTCAGCTGATGCCCAACAAGTACACTGTGTCTGCATACACCCCAAGGTTTCCTGCCCTGGATAAGTACCTCGTATTGGAGCTGCCTTAAGGAATCTTGGAGCAATTTGACTGGCTGCTGTTGGGGTTCAACTGTGGCCTTAAGAAAGTAGGTTTGGGGTATGTACCCTTAGACAAGCCGATTCCAGTCCAGAGCACTCTACCCAGGGAAGGGGATGGAAGTCTCTCCTTGTGTCACACCTGCCTTGGCAAAAATTGCCAGAGGAAGCTTCTCTCAAACCCAGGACAGTCAGTTATGGGCCATCATGGCTAACAAGTCAAATTACTGGTGAACTGAATAGACATGGAGTAGTTCTAATGAGCATTTTCAGTTGTTTGTTACAAACCTTCTCCAAACAAGGCTGCAAATTTTCCTACCCACTATATCAGAACAGAATATGCCTCCTGCTTACTCCAAAATACATAGTATCATGCCAACACAGCACATTTCCTCTGTCATTCTCCAAGCACTTTATAAACCTGGGAAAAGCCGTCATACCTAGTACACATGCTGGGTAACTGAGGCGCAGAGACATAGGATGCATGTTGCTGATGTTATTTAGGGGGCTGAGTGCCCCGATAGAGATTTTTTGGGCCAAGACTGATGGCTGATTTTTAACGAGCCATATTGGTTGATACCAATCCTCCAATTGCTGATATGCAGCCAGGCAGCTTGAAGAGCAATGTTAGGCTGGTAAGACTGTTGTGGGGGAAGAGGTGAGGGAAGGGGTGCAGGGGAAGCAGATCGAGGCCCCTGTGGTGAGGGACAGAGTGGGAACTGGGGTAGGGGCAGGCGCTGCCCAGCTGGGGAAAAGTGCAGGAAGAAGCCATGAGCAGCTCATCCGGGGGACATGGAGGGTGAGCTGCTTCCGCCACTGCACGCACCCCAGGAGGGCACATGCCCATGGATCTGCGAGTGGGGTGAGATTGGGCTGCCACTGCAGGCTGCGGTGGCTCCGGGCTCTTCCTGGTGGGGGGACTAGGCTGGGCTGTGCTCAGGGCAGGCAGTGGCAGCACTCACTCCACGCGCAGATCTGGGGGGCACATGCACACCATGCCCTCCTGGGGTGCGTGTAGTGGTGCAAGCCCCCTTCCCTCCCCCAGGTTATCCACTCGCGGCTCTATCCTGTGCCCTGCCCTGGCTGTGCAGTGCCTGCCCCTGCCCCTGCCCCACTCACTCCCTCACCATGGGGACCTTGGTCTGCACACCCCCCTTCCCCCACAACAGACTTATCAGCCAGACCCGACTGCTCTCCACTGCTGGGCTGCACTTTTGGCTGCCTGCGTCCTGCGCTGCGGCTGTGCACATTCACAGGGCATTTATTGGCAACAGGAGCCAAAAAAAGCCAATTGCCAATATTCCTTATATCAGTGCTGATCCGAGAAGACCAATGTATCTGTACACCTCTATGGCCCTCTCCATCTATATCATATTTTGCAGCCCATCTTTGCCTTCTGTGCTTGGCTTTAATTACAGGTAGTTGAGAGTGTGGAAGGGCTGCTCAGAAGTAGGAGGCTGCATTGCTGCAGGACTTTGAGAGTGTAGCCTGCAAACCCAGGTGAGGTCGGAAAACACTGGAGATGGGAACAGACTAAGGAATACTTGACCTCAGGCTTTAACACGCTGAGCTTCCAGAGGCAGAATGGACAGCTGCTTGGTTGAAGCACTAACATTGATGGTTGGTGTGCAGATGTTGGATGTAGCTGTGTGTAGTAGCATAGGTAAACCTATGGGTGTTCCTTGTTGCACATGATAAATCCCAGCTATTTTGCCAGGGGCACACCCAGCTTCTATCTACACACAAATCCACTCTCATACAAATTAAATAATACTTTCAGAAAGCAGCTGGAGTCCAGCTTTGCAAAGGAAGCAGGTTACCAACTGAAGTGAGAGCAATGAGACACACACTAAACAGAGTCCTTCAGGCCTTAGCACAATTCCTCGCAGGCGACTGGAAAGAACAGACAGGTCCTTCCATACTGACTGGAAAAGAACTATGCAGCAGACTCAACTTAGTACAGCACAGGGGTAATGGCTCCAGAAGTCCCAAGTAATACTGCACTTCCCAGTGTATGAGAGAAAACACAGCTTGGGTACAGCTTTACAATGCAGCTGTTCACACCCAATCACAACTAACTGCTGTACAGGCATCCCTTTAGTGACAGGTGTAAATTCATGTAGGAAACCAACTGCAGAGCAAGTAACAGAACCTAGGTCTCCCATGTGCCAGTTTATCTGCCGGACAGGTGTGTGAACTGCTAGGATAAAACAGGTTTAGCACGACCTCCTTTGAACCACAGCATGGGAAGCATCTGGTCACTTCTGAATTTAAAAAGCATTTACAAAATGCTTCCCTTCAGTTAAGTAGGCAGTAAGGAAAACCAGAGCCAGAGGTAGTGTTGAGAGCTAATCAGGGAAGGGAAATGTGGGTGGGATTAACATGCAAATACAAAGTAAACAATGAGAGCTTTGCCTAGTAGAACAGTTCAAGGATAACACCTCTTTAATGCTAACATTTAGCAGCTAGTATATTTGGATACCTTCTTAGCATTAAATTCTAATCTATGCTTTAGAAGGCTTTACAGCTACAAGTTACACAAATCTGGGCATATCCCCCCTTCCACTGGCAGAAGGAAGCATTACACATGTGAACAGGAAACAATGGTTAATGTAATTCATTGCTCCAAGTGCACTTAAGCCAGTTTTGCAAGTCAAAGATAACATCAGCTGGCAAGCAAATAAAAATACTCAAATATGATTTGCAAATGGCACTGCTGAAAATACATGAATTGATCCATTTCACTAGAATGAAAGATGTTAACAATCACTAATCCATTCTGCATGTCCATAAACAGAGGCCTATACACACTGATTTTAGGGCACTGAACTTGCATACTGATAACCCTTGGAGGCCAAATAGGCTTTTACAGCAACGATATAGCTAGAACAACTAATCATCTTCTGATACAGTGTTGTATTGACAATGAAAACATTAGAGAAACCGGCTAGGGTAAGTCGCACCCACTCTTGGCAGCTCTGCCAGTATGTCTATTGCAAAACCCTGAGTTTCCCGTATTGGGTGCAAGGGTACAAGCTCTCTTTAAAGCATAGTAACATGCTTTAACCAAAGGTTATGAAAGTCTGAACACTGAATTTACAAGAACTAACCTTCTTTCCCAAAAGCCATATGCCAGCTAGCAGGCAGATTTATGGGATTTTCTTCAAAAGGAACAAAGACACATTTCACATTCCTACAAACAGGCCCATCCAGTTTGAAGCTCTTATCCGGCAACTTGATCTATATGGGCAGATCTTACGTAAAGACCCTTTTGACTTTAACAAGATTATGTTTAGGGCCACCTGCATCAAGCAACTTGCAGGATCTAACAAGTAAATACTACCCTGAAGATCTGACTTGTGAAATTCACTGTCTGCTGTCCAGCTTGTATCCAGAACCAGCTTTAGGTTTGGGGGATTTTATGAAACAGTGTGGGGTGCCCAGTGGCTACAGGGTGGGATTGTCAAGAGCAGGATGTATGCCACTGTATGGGAAATAATCAAACGATGCAAGGTGCTTACAAAATTGTGGATCCCAAATGATCTCACATCATGGAGTGGCTGGGTAGCCACAGGAGTCTGCTGGTGAGGGAAGAGAAATACAAGATCCTACACACCTAGCACATGCAAAGAATTATACTGTGCCTAGGTAAAGGAATGGACACATTCACTTCAAGTGCACCAGACAGCACAACATGAAAACACCTCAACAGGGAGTTTACCACCTATCCTACCAGGTAACAGGTGCCCGGGGGGGGACCAGGGGAATAGCAATGTGTTTGTCTAGCACGCAGCTCAGTCAGATCACTTTGAGAGCAAGAATTTGCAGAATTTATTCCAGTCTCAGGTTTAGTTCTAACTCCATTTGAGTTGCCCAAGTATTTCTTAAAGACTTGGATGCCCTAGAGCAGGGGTTTCCAACCGGGGGTAGCATACCCCTGGGGGTACTTTGGAAGGCTCCAGAGCGTATGCAGCAGTGGTGCGGAGAAGCCAGCCGCACTTCTGTTTTAGCTGCTGTGGGCGGGGGGGGGAGGGGGGGTATCTTCCCACTTGCTGACCAGCTGCCAGGGGACCCTCCCCTCCACTCAACTGGCCACCGGGGACTTCCTGCTTCAACTGGCAGCTGCTGTGGCTGCCAGGGGTACCCCGACCAAAAAAGGTTGAAAACCCCTGCTGTAGAGCAAACCCTATTGCAAGTGGGAGTGCATGCATTTTGTTGAAGGCATTCCCTTCAAATCAAAGCAGACAGAAGACCTTGCGTCTACTAGGGCTCTGCAAAATTTCGCCAGCTGTTTTGTTTCAACTCATTTCGAGCTCAAAACAGCAAAATTAAAACGAAACGAAGGGCTTTGAAACAGCCTCGAAACAAAACGAGTGCAGTCAAAATGTTTAGAAATGTTTCGAGTTCCAAAGCAGCCCAGCTCAGTTCCTTTCCCCAGCCCAATCGAAACAGCAAAACCGTTTCAACGAAACGGAACAGTGTTTTCAAAATGAAACGAAACTTGAAGTGAAACTGTTCCGTGGAAATGGATGTCGAAGCAGAAGGCTGCCAATTCGCACAGCCCTAACGTCTACCCCTTTGCCATAGCATTGGGTCCATGCTGGTCTAACAGCTACATTAGCCCAGCCCCATTATGCTCTTGCCTTTGCAGCAGTCATGGATTTAAACAGCACAGCAACACTGCTCTGCTCATTTTTTAAGTCACCTATAACAAGTCCACAAAAGGCACAGAGAAACCACCACCACCATGGTGCCTGGCTACACTACCTCTTCCTTAACCCAATGCTCAGGAATGTATCCTTTTGCATCTCTAAATCAATGATGGTGGATGCCAGGGAGAGTATGACAGGGGTAAGATCACTCTAGATGCATCCTGTTTGCATGCTCTCCCTCTAAAGCAGGGGCGGACAATCTGCAGCATGGGTGCCACAAGTGACCTAGGGAGTCTTTGTACTTGGCCCATAGCAGACTGGAGTGAGGCCAGGCACCATAGTTGCAGACAGGGCAGAGAACAGAAAGCTGAGCAGCAGATCAAGTAGAGAAAGGGATCAGTGACATCTGTGAGGGTGCAGGGCTAAATTTGTGGAATGCTTGTTAAAAGAGGTTGGCCCCCACTTCTCTAAAGCATCTGCTATTGCCACTGTTAAATGAGATAGTGGACTAGACAGACCATTAGTGTAACCTCATAAGTCACTGCTTATGTTCTTAAAGACTCACACAAACGCATCCCCCCACCCAGAGCAGAGAAGCAGACACACAGCAGCTTTAGGATGGTACAATATGGCAACTCATTTTGGAATGTGTCCCTCAGGAAAATGTCACCCAAAGCACACATAACAGAGCAGAAGTAATTGTTCAGATGCCATTGTGGGCAAAGACCCAACACCATCCTTCAGCGGGTTGCCATGGCAGTCTTTGCCTCAGCAGCCTCTTGCACACAGTGCTCCGAAAGCAGGCAACTGAAAGATGGGCAGACTCCTCTGCTCATTACCCACAGATAACTCCATTTAGGTCACCTTGGTGCTCCAAAGCCACATGCACTGTCTACTGCCCCCCACTCCCCCCCAGCCAATCGTCTCTGGGGCCCACTGTATTACGTGCAGGCACTATAAAAGGGACCCAAGTGATGTCCTTTCAAAGACTGCTCCTATCTTTAGATCCTAGAGGGAAATAAAGAAAAGTTATTGCAACTAAAAGCCACCCCCCTCCTCTCCCCAGCAATTAAAACATGGGCACTTGTCTAATTAGGCTTTGACATGCCCCCTTGCCCATGGCACAGTAGGGGTGAGACACCTCCTGCCTGTTAGAGTTCGTCCACGTTGCTAAGCTCATCGTCGTTGAGGGTTTCTGTTGGCAAGCGGGTATATACAAAAGCAGATAGCATTATAACCTTTCCTTAACATATTGGACAAAACAACAAATTACTCCTACACCAATGCAAATAGCAAAAAGGGGTATTAATAAAGTAATTAGCGGTGTTAAAAGATACGTAAGACAAGAAGAAGCGTCCCACCCAAAATAATTACACAGGTTGGAGAGCCATCCATTTCCAATTCCGGCGATACGGTTTGTATCTGCCGCTATTTTTCGAAGTGCGGCAATATGTTGCTCGAGGGGGCCTGTGTTGGAGGTCTCGGGTCCTGTTGAATTCGTCGGGGTAATCACCGCACACGACAGGAATAGTGTAAGTAGCACGATTCTGGCTGTTATACGGGTCTTCATCATAGTGGTGGGAGTCGACACAGTATCACCTCTCGGCCGGGTCCTATATTACGACACTGCTCGCCTTAAACCTGCAAAACAAAACAAAACAAAACCAAAAGCCGCACTAGTGTGGACAACTGCACGGCGGGTTAACCAGTTATGGTGAGCTAAGATTGGCGACTGTCTGTCGTTTTCTTCTAAATACACAGAATAGGTATTAGGATACAGTTCGGGTTTGCAGACTAGTCCTTTGTGTACCCGTAGGTGAGACTGGCGGGGGTGTGGAATGGTGACCCAGACTGGTTCGCCTGAGAACTTCGGCTGCCACGGTTGGGGTTTTCAAGACGCAGACTCGCTCCATAAAGTTTTGTCTTTATTAAGTGAGAGGAGGACGTCGTGATTGAACCACGTCCAATTTTTGTAGCTTCCTCCTCCCCGTAGCCGTAGTTGTTCTTTGTACATTCCAACGCGCCTTTCCACTACACTGTTGGATTGGGGATGATAAGGGAGGTGAAGTTGCCAGGCGACATTATGAAGATGGGCGCACTTGTCGAGCGTGGTGGAGCTGAACGGGGGACCCCCGTCTGACTGGATTTCCTTGGGAGTCTGCCAGGTGGCAAAGGCGGTGGTCAATGCTGTTATGACAGCCGCAGCATTGCTTTTCCGTAGGGGAATGACTTGTAATTGC
This sequence comes from Alligator sinensis, assembly GCF_000455745.1. Lineage (NCBI taxonomy): Eukaryota > Metazoa > Chordata > Crocodylia > Alligatoridae > Alligator > Alligator sinensis. The sequence goes on along the minus strand of NW_005841897.1, from coordinate 3,165,908 downwards.
CATGTACCAAGGTCAACGATGGCTAATCCCTTGTTCGGCGGTTTTGCTCCAGGCAGGGGTCCCAGGAGGTCTACTTGCCAGACCTTCTTGGCTGGGAAATTCTTTGCATCAAGAGCCCCGACCTGGTGTTTCGTGCAGTGGCATTTTTCTTTGGCGCACGCCTCGCAGGCTTGGGCCACTCGTTCCCAGTCAGCTCTTATTCCATAGGGCGTGGGGTCTGTCGTGGCCGATCGCCAGCGAGCGTAGCTAGCCCGTGGTCCGGGGTGTCCCCAATTTTCGTGGAGCCAAGCAAGGAATGGGTCTGCCTTGGGTTTTGCGTCGGGTTGCTTAATGGCTAGAACAACGTCATTCTGAAGGGGATCTTCTAAAAGCTTGTCAATGGTTTCATGCACAGGATCTGTGTCGGTTTTGTGCGACCTGGTGTGTTTCACTAGCGGGAGTGTGGTGAAGTCGGACAGCATGTTCCAAATTTCTTGCCAGTCCTCTAGGTTTTCCGCTGCCGTTGCTGTACCAGTGATAATTTGGTAAATGTAAAGGGAGTCGATTGCTATGACGGGAGTGGGGAGCGTTCCGTCGTGAGGTTGGAAGCAGTGTTGGATGATGGCTTTGAAGCCTAGTAGCTCGTTTCTTTGAGCTGAGGGGTACCCAGGGAACATTTGTGCATCACGGCAGGCTTTGCAGTAGAACCCATAGACCCCACCGTTTCGGGTAGTACCGTCCAACGCCATCCAAGCTGGATCCGTGGCTCCATAGAGTGTGGGTGTGGGGCTTTCCTGGGTATCAGGATTAGGTGGTGTGTTTTCGCTTTTCCAGCAACACCAGTGGTAATGGTGGTTAATCACCAGCTTGCTCCAGGTGGCAGGCTCCCCGTGGAATTGTGGGTCGACCGTTTCAGCCCTTAACAGGGGCAGGACAGTGGTGACGGGCGCTTGGAGCGTTCCGTGTCCGCAGGATACTAGTTCTATTAGTTGCCCCGCTAGTAGAATTTTTCCCACGGTTCCATATCGAAACTGGGCTGCCTGTAAGGTTTTGTGGGAGGTGTAAATTATTTCGCCGCAGGGGTTGTGTGTGGTGGCCCAGACATGACTGGCGGTGAATTCTAGAGTAACTGTTATGGAATCGGTGAGGTTAATTGCGTGGAGTGGCGTGGTTTTGATGGCGATTAGGAGGCGGCGGAGATCCTTTTTTTCCTTCTCGGTCAACGGGGCGGACTTTTGAAACTTGTTGCGAGTTTGCCGTTCAAGCTTAGCAAGTATCGGGAGGTGGTCCGGAGTGATGTGGTGTCAGTACCAGTTAAGGTATTCCAGGAGCCACTGGAGTTCTTTCTTTTCCGTCGGTAGGGGTCCCCCTAGCGGGCTGATGTCCGGGGCCTTGTGGGTGGCACTGGACCTGGTTGCACCGATGAACGATGTGCGTAGAAACTGGATGGTCTCTGTTGCTTGTAGGCTTGACTTTTTTAGGTTGACGGTCCACCCCTCGCTATGTAGGTGGTTAACTAGGCGATTGGTAATTTCGGTGACCTGTTGCTGGTTATGTCCCATAATGGCTATATCGTCGACGTAGTTCCAGATTTTTAACTCTTCTTCCGGCGGGAGGGCATGAGAGACGCTGAAAGTTTTTAATGTGTGGTTCATGGTGGCTGTAGCTAAGGCCGGAGCATTGCGGTATCCCTGTGGGCAAACTGTCCACTTGTACATCATGCCTTCAACGCACATGTTTAGGACCCCTTCTGTATCAAGGATTGGGATGGCGTAGAACATAGCCTTAAAAGGTCAATGGTCGCTCCGGACCACTTGCCTTTTTGGTACTGGGCCATCTCGGATAGGCATTGTGGCAACGTGGAGGTATTGGGCTGCACGAGCGGTTGGCATCGCTTGTTGGCCTCCCGGTAATCGACTACCAACCGGACCTCGTCGGGCCTTCCGGGTTTGCTAATTCCCCAACCTGGGGACAGATGGGTACTGGCAGTTATAGGTTTGATGCATCCCTGTTGCACGAGCCATCATAGTAGGTTGACAAGGGCCTTCTGTAAGGGGCTCTTGGTTGGGATTGGCTTGTAACGCCAGGTGGACGTGTTGCGGAGCGTGGGCCTGTGCCGGTCGATTTCCGGGACGGCGATCGGGACGGCTTGTAACACTTTTTCTTTTAGCTCTAGGGCTTTGATTCCGGGGATTCCCAGGAGGTTGATGCCCCCTAGTACTGCCTCTAGAGCTCGCCGGTGGCCTTGGATTGCAAACTTAACTTTTGTTGTGACTGCAACGGCGTTGAGTCCTTGAACCTTAATTGCTTTCGTGGTTTTTAAGTGAGGTGTCGTCGGAGTGATTACGTTAACCTGGGCTCCGGTGTCAAGGAGGAAGAACACTCTTTGCTGATTGCTTGGGTTGGTGGGGTCGTAGACAGTGAGTTCGGCGAAGGGGCGGAGGTCAGTGAGGTCGGGGTTAGGCTGGCCGCCGGTGTGGCCGGTGGCCACTGCTCGTTTTTTTGCTTGTCGTTAAATTTGAAACCTAGTTCACTCGCTAGATGTTGCTGGCCCTCGTCCCCCAAAACGTGCAATTGCTGCTTCGTAAGTTTGGAGTGGTTTAAGAGGAACCCGAACATGGCTCTCTCTTCGGGTGTTCTTTGCCGTAGCTCCCGTCGAAGGTCGGGTTCGTAGCGCCTTAGCTTTGGGGTCTCGATTGGATACGCGGTGAGGTGGCCCGTTGAATCGGTTGCGGTCTCTGTTGTTGACTTCATGAGGCTTTGTAGTCGTGGAAGTTGGCTCAGCAGGTTTCCAGCTGGCTGACCTGCTATCGGGTTGAGAAGTCGGAGCGTTATGGCGTTTCCTCCCCCATAAACTTCCACGCAGGCCTCTACGGCATCCAGAGTCGCTGGAACGGCTCCGGGGTTCCTTAGGTGATGGTGGGCCCAGCCTCCATTGCGTTGGGCTTGCGTCAGTCCCAGCTGATGTGTCCTTGGGTTCCACGAGGCATATGACACCCCAATTATGGCCAGCAACTTGTAGCTCCGCCCGGGTGCGAGTGCGGTACGTGGTGGTGGTACGCGTCACGCCTTGCGCGTCAGTTACTTGCTTGACTAAAGCTATAGGATGAACGGCTGCCGGGGGCGTCAGCGCATCTGACGGGAGGGCCGGGTATAACTTCCCTCCTTCGTAAGGGGGAGGGTCTATGGTTGACGTCGCTTCGGGAGGCGGGGCCGTGGGTGGTGGCGCGGCTGCTCATCCCCCCTGGGGAATTTCCGCGCGCTCTTCTTTTTCGCCAGCGTCATTTTCGGGCGGCGGCTCAGGGTTTTCCTTTCCACCTTCCTCCATGGCCGCCTTGGTAGCCGTGAATAGCTGAGCCTCTAAGTTCACGTTTTCCCGCAGCAGACTTGTTACCGTGCGGAACAGTACATTCATCATTACTCCCTTATCCCACTTAGGGCCCTTCCATTTTGTCGGGGTACAACCCTCCGTTTCTAACTTTTCACGGAGCTTGCTGAGTAACTCATGGCCCTGTGATCCGGGTGTCAGGATCAGGCAGTTAAACCGGTCGGGCGGTGTCGGTACCCCTCCTTCCCGCAGATGTTTTATACAGCGGGCGTACTCTTGGGCGGGGTCGGGTTCACGGCCCCTTTGTACTTCAACCTGGTTAGGGACAGCGTCTGAATTTCATCTGGGGGCCTATATCAAACCTCTTTACTGCCCATAACACACCCAAATGCCCTGGGACGCAAGCTCACCTTCCATTCCCTCACGACCCCCTCTTCCCCTGGTATCAAAAAGTAGCCGCTGCACCCTCCACCCGTCCTGGCCGCCTGGTGATAGGCGAGGTGCGCCCAAAGTTCATCCGCGTTGGTTACGCGGCGCTCCCCATTTCGCCAGGGGCAGAGCTTAATCAACTCCATCTCCACGTTGTCGCCCTTGGATCCTGTTCGTGACGCCATGTCAGGGTTGGTGCCAAACCCCTCTGAGCGGCTACTCCGCTACCAGCAGTTAGTTAATTTTCTTGGCCGTCAGGTCAAGCGGGCTCGGTGGAGTGGAATGATTAGGTACTGAGGCGTGTTGGTTACGAAAATTGTTTACTCACTTACACCGTCCAAGGGCACGACGTAGGAAGAAGGCTTGCTTAGTTGCTTTCAATACACGGTAAGAGAGAGAAAGAATGAGAGAGACGAGACGAGGCGCTCCGTGGACGAAGCTATGGGATGGGGTACGCCGGGAAGGTCGGTGACGGGGAGTCATTGGTGGGTGATCAGTCCAAGTTTCCTCTGCCGTGTTGCAGAGTTCTCCGACGAGGGTGGAAGCTGCACCGACATTTATTTGAAAAGAGCGCCAATGGTAGATTGCCAACTAGGCGTTTATTTTGGAAAGAGCCAATGGTCGATTGCTAACCAGTGCCTGCCTTGTGGGCTCCTGGCCAACCACAATGTGCCCACCTGTCTCTCACTAAATTTGGCGCGCGGCGGGGGAGGGATCTTTTCCTTCTTTCTGTGACATGGGCACTTGTCTAATTAGGCTTTGACACTGGAGAGGGTCCAGAGAAGGGCCACTCGTATGGTTAAGGCAGAGCTTTCCAAACTGTGTGCCGCGACACATTAGTGTGTCAGCGGCAGTGTGTAGGTGTGTCGCGCGAAATGCAGAAAATTTTGCGGAAGGGCACCGCGGAGCTCCCTTACTCGCGTCTGCTTCCCTTGGCCCCTCCCCCGGAACTGAATTACTGTGTCGCGAAATGATGCATGTCTAAAAAGTGTGTCACCAACATGAAAAGTTTGGAAAGCTCTGGGTTAAGGGCTTACAGGCCAAGCCCTACGAGGAGAGACTAGAGAACCTGGACCTCTTCAGCCTCCGCAAGAAAAGATTGAGAGGCAACCTTGTGGCTGCCTATAAATTCATCACGGGGCCACAGAAGGGAATTGGGGAGGTTTTATTCACCCAAGCGCCCCA
>NW_005841897.1:3064922-3160907 GCF_000455745.1 Alligator sinensis | reverse complement strand
ATTGACCCCAAGATGAACATTCATCTAAACCCAGCACCCTTTCCTGCCTATGCAGGGGGTCGGACTCGATGATCTATTGAGGTCCCTTCTGACCCTAATATCTATGAATGTTAACTGTACCATGACTCTGCTGCATTACTGATTAAAAGAGACAAAAACTCTAGAGGTATAGGCGATATCTTTTATTTATTACTGATGAAAAGAACCCAGAGATCTCATTTTAGGTTAAAAATCAAGTTCGAGCATTCCAAATACGTGCTCACCCCCTAGTGGAGAAAGTGTGGTACCACATTAAACAAGTTCTTAAAATACTTTACAGGCAGCCAGGCTGAACGTACTCATACCCTCAAGGCATTGCTTTTCATTAGAAAGAACCCCCATTGCCTCAAGCACATAATGTCCATATATAAAGATCAGAAGTGCATGTGGTGTATTAATTTGGTCTGAGACCTGTGGTGCTGAAGGCCTTCACTCAGCTCATGCTCCTTATATGGCAGACATTAAAAAAAAATTACAGGAGAGAAGTCAGATCCAAGAGTTGAATTTTATTCATGTGGTTCAAGGCATTTAGGCAAATTGCTTCCTATAGGAAAAGAGACTGCATCCAGTGATAGTCAAAATGAAGTGTAGCTACAGTAGCCTCACCGTAATACCAGGAGATCTTCCAGTCCAAGTCATCTAGAAACAAATAACCAGGACACTCGACCACCAGCACACCATTCAAAAGGCTTCTCACCTACAGGTCAGAGCAGTGCAGAGTGCACTGTGAGCAATGAAGCAAACTGCATAAGTATAATCAGTTAATGGCACACTTACAAGTTATCAATTGCTGCTTGATTAAACTGATGCAGATTTCATACCGTGGGCATTATACACATCTGCTATGCAGTATCCTTGTGAGACAAGGATGTAGGATTCAGAAGTGGCACACGCTCTCTGGAAAAGCGCAAATGCAACATATTTCACTGGAGAGGAAGTTTTGATGAGCTGTTGGCCAGCTTGACAGAAGAGCCCCAGGACTGCAAGCAAGTAGTCCCCATGCCAAGATGGTCCATTAATTTAGTACTCTGCAAACAAAGGCAGCCTTAGCAAGTGACAGGCTGCCCATCACAGCGGAGCGTGCCTGGCTCAAGATGGTCTGGTCCTCAACGGAGTGTAGAGATGAGACTGAACTCAGACAATTTTGCAAAGGTAAAAACACAACAACTTCTTACTTTACACAAAGACAGCAACTTCCGGACGATGTTGATCAGATGAGTTATTCAGCATCAAAGTTAGAAAAAGCAATTAAAAATGTAAAAGGTTAACAAAGTCTTTGCATGTCCTTTATTCATACTATAATTTGACAAGCTACTAACTAAAGAGGGAGACTGGAGGTCTCAGTAAAATAACTTCCCTTTTCAACTCCTTCCTTGCTGCTGTGTGTGCATACTGGTTTGTTATTTTGAAGCTGAGTTACTGAGAAATCAGTATGTGCCTATACTTTAATTAAATGTTTAACTTTAACTTACAAGAGAGACTTACTTGCTGTAGCTTTTAAATTTTACAAGAACAGGCACCGAACTAACTCTTTTGTAAAAAACTATATCATACTTTCCCTTCTAAGCAGCGTACAGTATCTTGCCTGAAACCTTTCAACGATTATTTTAGACTTGTAACCTCAAGTCGGAAGTGAAGATTTACAGATTACAAGGAATTCTGCTACTTCATGCTCCAAGTCTTCCTTTTTACCAAAGGTCTAAAGAGATTGCATAAAACATCGGTTTTATATTGTACTTTAATAGTTACTGGTGTGTTGTAAAATATAGATGACTCTCCAGTGCTACTTGTACCTATTTTGGACATGTGCTTTGTTGCACAAGCAAGCAGAATGAATGCAGGTTGGTTTGTACAGAGCAGAGCAGCATTTACTAGAACAAATAAAGAAGTCTGCAAAAGCATGGAAAGACCCTCAGAGTAGATTAATGCCCAGCAGTATGCATGTGAAATTTTCACTAACTGCAGTCTAAGACTATTATTCTAACATTAACATTTTCCTAGAGAAAGCAGACCATCACAATCTTGTATCTCAGCATTTTTCTTAAGTACAGCTGAATTAAGTTACCCAGGAGATAACCGACATTAAAAAGCCACTTTCTGATCAACAGGGTTTTAATCTTCACACAATGGAGCCCCTGAACAAGAAAGCATGGAAAGTGTTACAGGCTATTCACAGGACATTTAAGAATTATTTATTGGGACAATCTATTTTGCTCCGTTGCCTTTTCAGGTATACTAATGAAATAATCACTTCTGTTACAAGTTCCAGGTTACATTATGATTGGCAAGAGGATGGAGCAGGGCAAATCATACATACCACAGGCTTTGAGGTGTCACTACTTCTAAAGCTTCATGAGTCACTATTTTTCCCATTTATAAGCAAAGCAAAACATGTTGTCATAGTACTGTTAACATAAGAATGCAGCTCACCTTTTTATCTAGAAGGATCAGTGGTCCACAACAATCATACGCTATTACTGCTACATTTTATTAGAAGAGAACCACCACTTTATTAACATGTACCAGGCCAATTGCTCTAAAGAGGATGCCTGAATTATGAAAGGTCCCCAAACCCTGTTTTACTCAATGGAAAGAGACAGTTCTCTGCAGCCACAGCTCAAGCAACACAAGGCTTGTGTCAGTAGAGACTACAGTCAACAGGGTCAGACTGACAGACAAGATTAAATTAATACAGTTTGCTTCCCGATACTAGGATGCTCTTTGGTTCTAATTACCACCCTCAAGACAAATCAAATGCCTACAGGCAATTAAGTCTTGAAAACCAGCTGAGGTTTCCCCAGAGAAATGCCTACATGCCTAATTGTTGGCACCTCTGTGAGCTCCGGTGTCTGAGTTTTAATAGCAGGTTTGCCAGCTCCACTGACACCTGGTAATTTGTTACATCACTCCTGCAAACATGCTGCCCTCCTAGGTCTCCTTGATCGTTCCACTGTCTGGTTGAAGTCGCATCAAGTGAGACAACACTGAGTTGGGGTGGGATCGGATCGGAGCTGGAGCTTTCCACAACTATGAACAGCTGGACTGGAAATGCAGAAGACACAAATACAGGATAGCCCTTTCTGCTGGTCATTTGCAGCGATGACTGTTTTACTTTAACATCTACCCAGGATTCAGGGAAGGCTTGAACTGTGGCTACAAGCCTGTGAGTGGGCTTTTGAAGATGTTCTTTGTACAGATTTTGGGGGCCGAGGGACAAACACTGTCTCAGAACCAGGCCCTCAAAGAAGAGCATTTGAGAAACAAGACCCCCATTACCGCTTTGCTTTCCTGGCCATCTCCTTCAGCACAGGATTTTCCTGTTTAGAATAACATCCCCCCCCACCACACACACACTACCCATTACCTACACCAGGGGTCGGCAATGCTTTTGGGCAGAGTGCCCAACGCACCCGCAACTTCAACTTGTAAGATGCTGGCACGTTAGGGGCGGATGGCGAGACAGCCCGAGGGGCCCAATCCTTGTTATTGCCATGTAGCCCCGGCCCCCTCCCCATCATCCACCCAGAAGTGCGCGGGCAAGAAAAATGCCTTCGAGTGCCACACTGCCTACCCCTACCCTACCCCTGACCTACACCTCAGTGGGGACTAAGCTAACGTCCCTAATCAAGCCCCTGTGAAGCACATGCCTCCCATGACCTCTTTCAAGTGATGATTCACCACTTCCATAAACCAAGCCACTAAAACTGGGTCTTGAGAGAACATCCCTGTGATTATAGACTCCCCTTGAGGCAAGGATCATGCTTTTGGCTACGTATTGTATAGATTTATTACTTACTGGTGCCAAGGTCGGTCTGGCTATTACACCAGATAGGAAAAAAATAAGGATAAGAGGCGCGGCGAGCGGGCAGAGACGAACCTAGACGGGGAAGAGGAGACAAGGAGGGTTTGTGGCGCCCGGACGCCGCGAGGAGCCACCCCCCGGAGGGAGGGCAGTGCGGGGAGAAGGGGGCAGTGTAGGCAGCATCATACATGACCACCGCGGCCTCTGCCGTGCTCACACCTGCTGCTGCCCGCGGCCCGCCCGGAGCCGCCTGGGTTGTTGTGGGGCGCGGGGGGGCGCTGGCTGGTACGAGGCGGCGCCGGCGCGCGGCCACACAGCAGCGCCCGCCCAGGCCCAGGACTGCGGATAACCCCCGCTCCCCCCCTGGGCCCGGAGCCGGGACTCACCTGGGGCCGGCATGGACCGCGCGGCCGCTAGTGGCGGGAAACGGAAACGGAAACCGCCTGGCAAGACAACGCCCCGGAAGTAACAATATTGCAACCGGAAGAAATAGGGAGAACCAGAGAGAAAGACACGCCGGCGGCTAGAGCGTCGCCGTGGCCTCCACGTCGTCAAGGGCGGCCCCGCCCGCGCGCCTTAAAGGGCCAGCGGCGCCCGGTTGCCATGGAAACGCCCTCGCTGCGCATTGGAGCTATTGAGCTATAACGTCGCTGTGTCCACGCCATGCAACCGCTGCAGCCGCCGCCCCGCTGCCCAGTTCCCAGCCAAAGTCCTTAAAGCAAAAGCGAGATGGTGCGGGTGCCCCAGCAGGCAGGACAAGGACAGGGACAGGGACCCGCGTCCTCGGGCTCACGACACAACTGGGTCCCGACTGCTGCGTCTTAAGTCGAAACGTCACAACTCAGAACCGATTTCCCCATAGGAGCAATGTCATCCATGGGGGGTTGGTTCCTGAACCAAAGCCCGATACCCAAATTTCACCAAAAGTAACCCAGATTTTTAAACTCCATCAATTATAGATGAGTAATATAGCTACATGAATGTATTTATATTGTAAATAGCCGTCGTATTGATTGAGGTGACTTTGCTGGACTTGCTGAAGGGCTCTTGACAGGCGTCTTCGCAGGAGTGAGTCCCGGCTGCAGGTTTTTCTGGAGTCTCGTCTGTTCTCGGGAAGAAAGCGTCCGAGGAAGTTTGGACAGATGTTCTCCAGGGAGATGGCCAACGCAGCGAACTTGGTGCGACATCGGATCAAGCATCGTGAGGTCAAAACCGACAGCAGAAAGGCAAAAGTGCTGTTCGTTGTAACTCGAAACGTCTTAAGTCGAGGGCTGCCTGTACTACATCACTCGCCGGGAACTGCTGTCGTTTCCATATTTGATCCCACCCTGGAGAGCACCCCGGAGAATCACAGTTTCTTCTTTGCTTTGCGTCGGTCCTGAGCCATTGCACTGGACAGCGGCGGAGCTGGTGAAAGGACTCAGGGACGCTGACTCTTAAGGACCTCATTCAGCCATCAGACATGAAACTCCCTCGCACCGGCATGTCTTTAGCACAAGAAGACATATGCTAATACAGTCAGACTGGGGAAAGGGAAGAAGATGACCTTGGCAAATAGAGGTTCAAAACCAGCAAGTGAGAAAAAAAGTGCTTTACAATGAAAGCCCCCTTCCCTGACCCCCTCTGCATCCTTACACGCATGGGGGGGGAACACATGCCGTTGGTTTTACTCCTGACTTAGCTCATGCCCCCCACAAATGCAGCACCTCCAGAACAGCTTCACCTGCACACAAAGTGGCTTGAGCACCTGGCTGGAGCTTGCTTGAATATCCTTGGCATTCCTCTTCCAAAAGCTGCCAGAAGAATGACAACTTGAGGGCCAGGTGCTGTTTGACACCTGTCACTGAAGCTGTACTAGGGAAAGTGGCACAGGGTGAACTGAAAGAAACAGTTATATGGAGCTATGGTGTGGGATTATCTGTCTGCCGTTGGGGTTACTTGGAGGTAGAGGGGATAAGGACAAAAATAACCCCACCATCTAGCAACAAGAAGAGGAGCACAAAACAGGGATCATATTCCTAATGACAGCCCTCCCCTTCTCATTTGTTCAGTTTGGGGTTGACAGTGTGTCCATCACACATTATCACATGTTCTCTAGATACATTTACATATTTTTAAAGCAAAATATAGAACCTGTTGGCTAATATCAACACAAGCTTGATAAAGAACTAAGCACATTCCCCCACCCGGAGCCCCTCAGACTGACACCCTGGGGAAAATGAACCAGAGCTCCCAGAATTAAAACATCAAAGTTTGATTGTGAGGTACCTAACTTGATAGTGTAGGCTTTGTTGATCAGATCTGCACTGCTTGGGTGTTCACACATCACTAATTCACACTAATTCCTACCACAGCCTGCACTGAACTCTGTAAAAGGTGAGGTTTGTTCTCTGGGGAAAACTTTTTGTAGTCAGGTGTTGCAACTTATACAATGCCCTGAAGGCCAAGTGACTCAGGGTCAATTTGACAGCACTGTGTGGGAAAACTGATCCTTTCCTAAAACTCTCTGGCTGAGAGCAGAGCTTTAAAAATTCAACATTTTAAACAGTCTAAAGTTTGGGTTGAATTCAGAAAAGTTTCCAGAGGTTTAACTATTTTGCTAAAGCTTCTTTGAATTGTGGAATCTCCATCCTTGGAGGTTTTTAAGACCCAGCAAAAGAAAGCCTTGACTGGGATGATTTAGTTGGGGATGCTCCTGCTTTGGGCAGGGGGTTGAAATATATGACCTTCTGAGGTCCCTTCAAACCTATGGTTCTATGATCTAAGTCTCTAGACTCTATGCATGAATGCAGACTTTCCAGGCCAGTTAGGGACCAGAAGTGGATAAATAATGTTTTAAATCCTCATGTGGATTTGGTTCCAGAATGGGATGATGGTCCTGAGTTTGGGTTGCACAGTTTCTTTTATCCAAACCTACTCAACCATTCCTACCTAGATGGTTACATATTTTCCTCATCAGCCAGAGTGGCACTACTAGGTACAAGCAGTGATCTCTCCTAATACACTGGAAGCAGCCTCAGGCCTGTTATAAATAGTGATGGTCTCAAGCTACAGAACTCACTGTGAGCAGTGAGCATTGAGTCCTGGTCCTCCACACCCACTAGAGAGGACTAGAGGGCAGTCCAAAAGGGACAATAATACAGGTTGGAGAACCCCTGCATGGCAGACAGATTACAACCCACGCTATGGTTGTATGTATTTCTCTCTTCTCTCACTCCACTGTGTCAGCTACATTCACATCCAGATTTTAAACCCTGGTGAGAATCATAGGGTTGGGAGAAGAGGTCATAGAGCAGAGGTCAGCAACATTTTTGGTAGAGTGCCAAAAACACCCACAACCTCAATTTGTAAGATGTTGGCGCCCCAAGGGCAGATGGCAGGGGAGCCACAAGGGGCCCAATGTTTTCTATGGCAGTGCAGCCCTGGCCCCTTCCCCACCATACACCCAAGGGCACATGTGCCAAGCAAAATGCTTTCACATGCCACAGCCAGCAATCAAAAGTCATTTGCATCCTCAAGAGATGTTTGTGTAATCTGTTAAAAAATATTTCCTGTGCAAGATGTTCTACAATATCCCCAGATGGCCTGTTCCAGTGTTTGGCCACCCTCAGGGTGAGAAAGCTTTTACTAATATGTAGCCTAAATTTCCCTTGCTGCAAATTAAACTGCTTTTTTCTTATTCTTCTTGCAATTTATTTTTTATAACAAAGGGTTAAGTTAGGGGTTGGTTGAAGTGAGGGTTTTCTTTTTGCCCAACATAAAGACAGGGGCCATGTACGTATTCACGTTCCGCAAGAACCTGAGGTCCAGTTCTTGCGATGAGGGACAAGCGGGGGGGCTGTTAATGTTTAGATGGGGGACACCTTGCTATGTCTCCCCACTTCTTATTTAACAATAAATGGGAAACAACTTAAAAAATGGAAGCGTACAGTCTGTCCTACTTCTGTGACTGAGAATGGCTTTAGTATCCTTTTCCACTTAGCCCAACATCTCTCAGGAATCTTTTTCTTTATACCTTGCCTTTGTTGTCCTTTTAACTTCACCCTATTCACTGTATAATAGCCTACATAAACAACATTTAATCTCAGTAGCTGCCTCCCTGGATACTGCTGCCATCCAGCCAAAACATAAATGGCTTTGAGGTGCCTAAAGTGTTTCATTCCATTAACTCCATCTGTGCCTTCTCCAGATAAGATGCCCTTCCCAGATGTTTGAAATTCCTCTAATGAATATTCATGAGCACACATTCAGCTGCACAGACCTACCGCTCTCACCATCCCACACATATGAACAATTAATCATGCTCTGCCAGCTGCCAGAGTCCCTTAGGGATAGGAAGAGTGTTAACTGGAGACAGCTGGGCCTCTTGAATGCTGAAGCGCATTGGATGTGCCGCTTTGGGGATTTATATTCACTGGTAATTATCTGAAGTTCCTACAACTTAGTAAAGTTCTCTCCACCTCTCCCTTTCCATGCTTTACCACAGGCAGAATCTGTTAGCATTGCCTTTGGGAAGGAGCTGCCTCAGTACAGGCTATGATTAGCAAACCCACCACATGCACGCAGAGATGCAGTGAAGGCGGTGTAAAGGTCTGGCTGAGGCCCAGGAGAGCCAATAGAAGGAAGGTTCAGGATAAAAATTCAGTTTGATGCACCAGGCTCAGCTATCTCCCCTGCATCCATGTTACTGTATGAAAGAAAAGCTCACCAATGAATGGCTGTTGATCTATTTATTTCTAAGACTTGGGGAAAAAAAGAATAAATACATACCAGTAAAAAAAATCAATTCAGGCCTTGCTCCCTCTGATTGGGGCAATGGGAAAATATTTTAACTGGCAGCTCTATAAGATTTATTTTACTATGGAAGATGCTTGGATACCACAGTGCTGAAGCTGGTGTAGGGACTTGACTAGGATAGCTGATTTAAGTACTCTCTGCTCTTATTTAGAGTGGTCTTTTTGCTTACGGAGAGCTGAGGTGGTTATAGTAACCTGTCAGCTGACCCCTCTGAATAGGAGGATTGGTTTTGCCTTTTACTGCAACAGGATCAAGTCCAATGGGAGCATTACTAGGAGAAGGAACTGGACTGGCCAACAAAGATGGGATTCTGTAGTGGAATTCCTGTAAGGTTGACAGGAGCAATTAGCTGCTTGCTTGGAAAAGTAGATTCATAGATGTAGGGTCGGAAGAGACCTAAGTAGATCATCAAGTCCGACCCCTTATTTACAGTAAAATGTAAATAAGGCCATAACACCCACAAATCCAACACTGGCAATTCTCACAGACACTTGGCTGCCCACCCTACAAATGCATCAAGACTCATTGGAATATGGGATGGAATCCACACACAACAGGGCACGTTATTTCCTTATTTGCTCACCTTACACATGGGGAGTAATGAGAATGTGGGGGTCCTCTAAAGCAGTGGTTCTCAAACTTTTTTGTACCAGGACTCATTTGTAAACATCAATGGCCAGTCTCAACCCAGTGCCCCTCACTCCTGACCCGCTGCCCCCAACCCCAGCCCCCCAGTGTGTAGGGTATGGGGGACCCCAAGCAGCCCCTTGCAGGCTGGAATTCTGCCATCCTGCAAGGGAAAGCCCACTGTTTCCCATGTTTTTCTCCTCTGAAGGAGAATCCATTTTTAAAGTTTGTTCGCAACTCCTTCATATATACTTGCAACCCACTTCGGGGTTGCAACCCACGGGTTGAGAAACACTGCTCTAAAGCCTTTATCATAGGGTCTCCATGTGCTTTACAGATGTTAAATTAAACCTCACCTTGCCCCCAGGAGGTGGGGTTTATCTGTGTTTTGCAGATAGAGAAAATGTGTCATAGAGAAAGGCTAAGGCCAAAAAAATTCAAACCTGGGTACTCCAAATCTGTATTTAGGCCCTATAAATCAACCCCAGCCCAGCAAGCAACAGCTGTGGCTGTGGCTGCAGCTGGTTCCCCTTATGCCATGAAGACCCGTGTGGCCGCCCTGCACTGAGGGGTCTCCATGTGCTCCTGTTGTGGGGGCACAGGTAGCACCTGGCACCCAGCTTGCCTGAGACCCGCTTCCCCTGTGTGTGTGTGTCCCCTGCCTGCCTGGCAGCAGCAGGCACATGGCATCGCACGGCTCTTGGGGCAGTGGCAGCGGAAAGTCCAGTGTGCAGCAGCAGCTGCCTCTGCCCCGTGCACAAATCTGGGGGGTACGTGCCCCCTGGGCCTGTGCCGAGGTGTTCACAGTGGTGAGAGCTGCCCGCCCCCATCCCCACACCCTTGGACAAGCCACTCTCACAGCTCCGTCTTGCACTCTGCCCTGGCTGTGCAGCACCTGCCCCTGTCCCAGCCCCACTCCCTCCCTCACCACGGGGGCCTTTATCTGTCCCCCTTCCTGCCCCTTAAAAACAAGAAAAAAATATAAAGGGGTATATGAGCTGAAACTTTGAGGCAGAAGGGGTACACTTTTTTAAAATGTTGGAAACCCCTGACCTAGCATATCACAAGTTGTGCGTTCCAACTCATTTCCAGATCTTGGTCTATTCCATAGCTCTCGGCAGTGATGCTGTTTACTCTCATTAAAGAGTGGGTCCCCCTGTCTCCACAGAGCTGGGATCTGTTTGCACAACTTCAAAAGAATGACTGGTATTTTATTCTCCTTAGAGACCTTGGTGGGTTTTTTTAAAGGGAAAAGTAATAAAACAGATACATATTCTGCACATTATGATAATGGGGGAGGGGGTAGAAATCAACCCCCCACCCCAGGATGTTTAAAAATGGAACTGGATTACAAAATAAGCTTCACAGAGATAAAGTAGAAATTGCTGTGTATGATTTATGTAAATAATATTCTCACCACTGCTGGCAATATTAACTGAATCTATTCCAATACTTTGCATTTTTATGAGATGCAGTGAGCATGGTCAGTAGTCATTCAGCCCTGCCAAAATGTTTTTAGTCTAGATCAGTGGTTCTGAATCTTTTTAGACTCAAGACACCCCTCAGAAAATGCCAGATCTTAGTTTTCACTCATTTTTTGACTATGGAAAAATAACAGAGCCTTTTTTCTGTTCAAAGAACTCAGAATGACCACAGCAGGTCAGAATATATTTAACACTATGAAATTATATTTGAAATTTCTGGGTGCGTGGCACTTGTAGCAGCTCAAGTAGCAGTGTCACAGATTTGTGTGTCAGCCCACATGCCTGAACATGCACTTTGGTGTGGGGCAAATTGTGCCACTTGTGGCAAATTGACCCTGCCTAGCTCTACCTGGATCCTCAGCCAGGGAGAGCTACAGGCTCTCACAGTAGTATAAAAAGCTGCCCTGGCAAGCAGCTTAGGGAGCTTCTGAGGCCCATCCAGTTGGTATCTGGGGACAGTAGCCCCGTGTGCCAGCTAGACTGCTGAAGCAGCCCTAACCTAGAGTGGCCCCTGCACCCACTGCAGCAGTTTGGCAGTGGGGGGCTGCTGCCTGGGTGTGACCTGCTGACCCATGGCTGCGTGCCTGCCAGACCCAGGTGGGGATGGCACAGCTGCCTGGGCTGTGGTATGGGCACTGTAGCAGAGCCACCTGCACCTCTGGGCTACCTGCCAGTGGGCTGTGGCTGCACAGTTGGCCTTTTGTGGCCCTGCTGTCATGTCTTCTGGTGCCTCTGCTCTGCCATCTGGGCAGCCATTGCCCAGATGTGCTCATTGTGGTGGCCCACTTTGAACTTTTGAAGCGTGTCCTCCTGGTCTCAAATGGCCAGGAGGTCAGCCACCTCATCTGCCCTCCAGCTGGGTCCCTGGTGCTGGCCCTGGGCAAGCTCCTCTGCCTGGGTCCTACTACTTGCCTCACCAGCAGGGATCCTGGTGTTTCCTGTTTAAAAATTGCAAAATCTCTGATAAAGAAACCCAAATTCTCTCTATAGAATACCCAAAATTCTTGTGCTCATTGTGGTGGCCCACTTTGAACTTTTGAAGCGTGTCCTCCTGGTCTCAAATGGCCAGGAGGTCAGCCACCTCATCTGCCCTCCAGCTGGGTCCCTGGTGCTGGCCCTGGGCAAGCTCCTCTGCCTGGGTCCTACTACTTGCCTCACCAGCAGGGATCCTGGTGTTTCCTGTTTAAAAATTGCAAAATCTCTGATAAAGAAACCCAAATTCTCTCTATAGAATACCCAAAATTCTTGTTCTTCCATGATTAAAATGAAATGCCACTATATATAGAGAAATCAGTTGGGCAATGTTTTATTGATATATTTACAGTTTTAAAGCAATTTGGAAGTCTACCAGTGCCTCTATCATCATCATAAAATAAATTCTAAATATCTATACACTCTGGAATTTGATTTTGGTTTTTTTATCATAGAAAAATTAGAGCTGCCCCTGCTCCCTGACCTGCAGCCCCTGCATGCCCGACTAGCTCCCTTCCAGCACCAGCTCTGTCTCAGCACCAGGACATGAGTCCAGCTGCAATTGTACCACCTGCTGCTTTGTGGCTCTAAGTAGTGCCAGCCCTAGCTGTTCTACTCCCTGCACCTGTGCCCAGGCCCCAGCGATCCCCGTGCGGTTCCTGGGAAGCCCTCAACTGGGGCTCAGGGACTGGGCTGGGCAAGCCCTGTTCATTCTAGACCAGCCTTGTCCTGTACAGGCTACTCTAGGGAGAATATGGGACGGGGTCTCTAAGCCCAGCTCTGGCAGCCTCTCCTACCCAGAACTCTCCCCCATCTCCATCCCCAACCCCCATCACTCTCTCTCTAACACACACCTCTACTGCCACCTCCGCCCCGGTCCATCACACCCCTCAAGTGGCTCCTGAGACCAGGAGCCCCCCAGGCTGTGGGCACAGGGCAGGACTGCAGTGTGGCAGTTGCCCCTGCAGCCTTGGATCCTGCCGGCAGGTCCCATCCTGTTTGGCAGCTGGGCACACGGTGTGAGATTTGCGGGGGGATGTGGGTTTGTGGGGGAAGGGGCATGGGGGTGAAGGTAGAGTTTTGGCTTGTAAGGGGGTTTGGGGGTTTGTGGATGGATGGAGGGGTGGGTGTAGGTTTGTGGGGGTGGTGTGGGGCTTGTGTGGGGGTTTAGGTGGGGATGAGGGGTTTGTGGGTGGCTATATGGGTGGGGGTTTGTGGGTGTGGGGGGACTGTGGAGGTGGTTTTTGGGTGTGGGGTTTGTGGGTGGGTTTGTGGGTGTGGGGGGACTGTGGGTATTGGGGGACTATGTGGGGGTGCCAGGACAATGTAGGAGGGGTGTGTCCCCCGCCCACCCTCCCCACCATGGTGCAGAGCTCCCCCACAGGAGCAGCAGCAGCAGGCCCTCAGGGTACCTGTGGCCAGCTCCTGGCAGAGTCCCTCGGCAGTTGCACATAGGTCATGGTGCTGGCCCAGCCCATTGGCGCACACCCTCATGCAGCACTGGGCCACCTCCTACTGTCATCTGGGCTCCTGGTACCACACGCAAGAGCTGCATGCCCTCAGGTTGGGCCAGGTCCTGCCTCCATGTGCCCTGTGCGCCATCAGGCTGGGCTGACTCCATGGAGGCAGAACCCAGCCTTGCCGAGGGGCACGCAGCTCTTGTGTGCAGTGCCAGGAGCCTGAATGACAGCAGGAGCCAGCCTGGTACTGTTTGAAGGCACGCATCAGTGGGCTGGGCTGGCATTGTGTGCCATGTGAGCCACCAGCGGTCTCTGCCAAGAGCTGGCCACAAGAGCCCTGATGGCCTCCTGCTGCTGCTGCTGCTGCTGTGGGGGTACTGTGTGCCATGAGGGGGGGGCAGTCAGGGGACCCACCCTTCACACACAGTCCCCCTCCCAACCCCCATGTCCCTACTTACCAGGGACAAAGCCTGAGTCCAATCCACTGCTGCAGCCTTGCCCCGCTCCTGTTTAATCCAACACACTGGAGGACCCAGCCCCTGGTTGCCCCTGCGCTGCTTTTTTTCAGCATGTTTTTTTTTTTATATCAGGATTTCCTGGTATCAAATTTAGAGTCCACACTGCAAATATGCAGCACAGGGAACATTTTTCATTCCCAGCGTGCTTTTTGCGGTGTCTCAACTGCTTTGAGATGCCACAACAGGCATGCGTTCTCTCATCTGGACGTGGCCTCCTGGTTTATCTTGTGACTTACATTTGCACACCTAAAAGTGCTAACATTGCTTGGCACCCAGCATCGTACCTAGACTCTAGGCAGCCCTGGGCAAACTTTCAGTATTGGGCCCCCCTTCACCAAAGATAATAATAATAATAATTTAAAAATTACCTTTTTTGAGACCCCTTTCTATCTGGGTCCCAGCCAGCTGCCCAGTTCCCCTATGCCTGTGTCTGGCCCTGTTGGCACACCATGGCACTCTTGCAAGTCTCTTAAGGCACCCGATAGTGCATCAGCACCATTGCTGAGAATCACTGGTCTAGAAGCATGGAGTTCCTAGGGAAAGCTGGGTTCACCACAGCTTTCCCTGTGGTGATAACATAGAAAATTCACCTTCACTTTGACCTTTAATGCAGGTCAGGGTGATGGACTATAGGAAAGAGCCAGGACAAAATTCAACTGCTTCCTTCTACCCTCCTAGGCATCACGTGTTATCATTCAGTTCATAAACTTATCAAGCTCAAATTTAAAAGCAGTTTTGCTCTCACTATTCCCTCTGGATGACAGATCCAGGAGTTTGGTGGTCTAACAGTTTGGAAACTTGTAGTTTCCAGCCTAAATTTTATTCATGGCCAGTTCATGCCCCTTTGTTCTTGTGCCAACAGTGTCCTTTAGCTTAAGCAGTAGCTATAAAATAGCACCGTGACAAGATACCCACACCGGTTTGAAATGAACTGTTCTGTCCACACAGCACATGGTGCCAGGCAGAGATAACTAGCTCTACTAATTACCCAGAAAGGCACCACACTGGTATGGTGATCCTGCTTTCTGTTTTGGGTGACCAGGTATTCTAGACAAGGTCTCACCAAGGCTTCCCTCTCTCTATTAGCATCATATTTGTCTTTTTTTACAGCTGCATTGCAGTTCCTACTTATCTTGTGATCAGCCAGCACACCAAGGTCCTTCCTCCATCTCAGTTGTTTCTAACTGCTGAATTCCATGGTTATGGCAGAAGATTAGTTTCTAAGTGCTTGACCTTGCACTCTGTACTATTGAATTTCATCCCATTTCTGTTTCATCCATTTCTCAGCATCACCCAGTGCTTTCTATATGATAGTCTGATCGTCTTCTGTATTAATGATGCTTCCCAACTTTGGGTCATCACAAAACTTCATCAGCATGCAGTGTTCTGGCAAACTGTCTTTTTATTTATGTTTCAGAAAGGTACATATACAAAAAATAGATAAATATATATGGCAGACTCAGAGCCTGATTTCACAAGTAGCCACAACTGCACATACATTAATAGGAAGTAAATCAATATTTGTATCTACCTTTCTGTCTGCTATTCCTTATGGTCCAGATTCAGACTGAATAGCACCTTGTTCTCATTGACTCTGACAGGTCAACTTGTGGAGGAATAATAGATGTTTTCAGTATGAACAAAGGTCTCTTGAATTGTGTAATGCAATCGCAAAATTCCCTGCAAGATATTTCAATATAAATAGCCCAACAAAAGAAAAATGCTAACAGTACACATGCAGCAGCTCTCCTACTGATGGCTGATTAAAAATGAATAAGTACTTACTTTTATTTCTGCCATAACACATTCTAGTAGACCTCTTATGAAATATATATGTAGATATAAATTACACACAGAAAAACTGAGGGTAAAAGAATGTTGTTCAGGTAGCCAAGTCAAGGCTGTGAAAGCTAGGAAATGCTAGAATTCAAGTTGCTTTTGCAATCTGAATTTGGCCTTTTGGTGCACGTACATTATGTTAGTCTTTAATTACATAACCACACACTAAAGATGGTAGTATTGTGCCTATGCACAATGGGGCCATATTAAGGTTGTGCAGGCCACCTTAATTCTTGACCTTTTGTAGCTCTGCAGCCCCTATCTTTGCAAAATGTTCTCTAATAGTAGTTTTTATCATTGTTTAATTTCCTAGGTCATTAAAGAAGCAAATCACAACAACCCAGATGTTCTGATGACTCTATGCTTGTGTTATACAGCATCACATTGAGACTCTCTTGGGTAGTCAGAAGAGTTGGAAGCTTTAGATCCAAGGCAGAGATCTCTGTTACTTGACTGGATTAATTGCTAGCTGTAGGAGGTTGCCACCTTTATATGGATCAACATGAGAAGGGGATGAGGCTTATATTTCTGTATCTTGGAACCATTCTGGCTGGGGGTGGTAAAATCAGTCTAAAACAGATACCCAGCCTGGAATAAATGTCATCCCAAATATTTATATTGTAGTAAAGTTAATAAGCCACTGGAAAGAGGATTTAACCTTAGGCAAGCATAATAATAGCAGTTCTGTCTGGACATACCTACACAAGTGGAAATCTTGAAAAGCAGAGCTCTAGAGACCAATTTTGTTAAACTACTTACTAATTGCACCTTTTAGGCACTTAGAAAGCTTCTATGAGCATCTACAACATAGCCTCACTGCTGCAGTATCCTCCCTGGAAGCCTGTGATGTAAGCAGTGCTATTATCCTTATTTTACAGGTGGGAATTGAAGCATAGAGAGGCTAAGTGATTTGCTCAAGGTCACACAGGAGGTCTGTGGCAAAGCAAGGCACTAAACTCAGCTGTCACAAAGCCCAGCCCAGCACACTTATGAATGGACTAGCCTTTCTCCCTGCATACCCACCTGTAGGATCTGAGAATTCACTCTGGGTGCTTTGGGATCTGTGAACAGATGCATGGTCTCATCAGCTCAGCCCGGTGATCCATTTAGTCCAGTGTCCTGGTTCCATGAGAATGTGTAAAAAACCCTTCACTAGGGAGTTCTGGAAACATTTGCCCTAAGCCCTACCAGTTACAGTTTGGCCTATGACCTGAAACATGTGGGATGATACTCCTTCGCAAACACATGTGTGTGTTTCTATAAACTTTGGTATCATAATGCTTGCTACTCTTATTCTCAGCATAAATGTCCAGTTCATTTAGTTTAAATACTGAAGAGCTCTTGATGTCAGTGGTATCACAGGGCAAAGAATGCTGCTTCAGCAGCCCCCAAATCAGTAGCTCCTTTTGCAAATTTAGGCTTCAGCCTTTCAGTCCCATTTTTCTTAGTCCTTTTCAGAAGTGGCCACAAGAGGCTCCTCATGGAATACCGAAAAGCCTGCAGAACATGCTGCTCGTTACACTGTGCCCCCAAGGACCTGGGCAGAAGGAATGTGGATTTTTCTTTTTTCAAGCGAGTTAGCTTAGCTCAATTGAAAGCCTGCTTGAATGCCCATATGGACACAGTTCAGCAGCATTTGAGCTGGTCCGGTTGTACAGATGAGCCTACACAGCTGCTAAGGGGCTCAGGGAATGGGATGTCAATTGCATAATATAAATCTGATTCAAAAATACACATTTCTTCCCCCTGTGGACAGGCCCCAGCAGGGAACGTGTGAAAGACAAAGATAGCTAACAGACCCTGAGAGACAACATGATTCTTTCAGCAGAAACACAATGTAAACCTATTTTCATTTTGATGTTGCCTTTTGCCATCAGCAACTAAGGCCATCATAATCAAGAAAAAAACTCCCAGCTAGCCTCATTTCAAAGAAGGCAATCAAGTCAGCCTCATCACGGACAAGTGAGCAACATTCACCTCTCCACTTCGGTGAGGACTTGCAGCTGGTCCAGCCTGGAAAAGGGAACTCCCCTGGGGCAAATGAAGCATAGGCAACAAAAGACAGCCGGGCACTCTGGAGATCAAAATCCACAGGCTCCTTGTATCCAAGGTCTGTCCAAGTGATGCATGGACAGAGAGCAAATTCAAGGGGATTGTCAAACAAATGGAGCAAACGCGGTGACCTGCTATATCTGTTTCTCTGTTACATGCATAAAACCTCTCCTGTGGCTTCTTTTGCCATGCCAAGCATAGGAATCCATATGGATTTTGCAGCAGCATCATGTTCACTGATTGACTAAAACATACCCCCGTGCTTTCATTTTTCCTCAGCATAACACTGTCAAAGCTATAGAAAGCTTTAAATGTTATGTATCTCATTTGTACAGCTGAGCTTCACTCCGCCTGGCTGATGGTTCTGAAAACAACTAATTCATTTTTTTTATAAAAGAAAACACCACCTCTCTGAGATTTACACACTAGATCAAGCATAAACCTGAATTATTTCTCTCTCTCTCTTTTTTTCCATGGGAGCAGACAATAGGTAGGCCTATCCATCCATCTGTTTTGTTACATGTTTCTGGGCTTGACAGCTTATTTGTTGCTATTAAACCATATTCATCCCCCTTGACACTTAAGGGACCATTATATGATTACTGTCACAGCCTGCACATGGGCTCTTAAACCAATTCTTCCCCCTCCCCCTTGCATCTCTCCCTCCCGATGATGGATTCTCACATTTATACCATCATGATTTGTTTTTCTTCTACAGCGCATGCTGTGCTCTAGCTAAACGCTTTCACTGTTGAATTTAGTTTTCAATACAGACCTTCCCTGCAGGGTCATGTTGTAACTGAACTGCTCTGGCCAAATCGGAACTGCCCTCTTTTTCATCAATGTTAACAAAGCAAAATAACACCCAGTTTTGGATGCCTAATCATGTAATAGTTTCATCTTCCTCCCCCTTTCCTCCCATTCAGAGTCAATGTTAAAACAGAGCATTAAACATGATAGACCAGGGTGTTGCAATTCAGTGGTTGGATATATACAGGTCATCATTTATAACAGCTGCTTAACCACCCACATACACAACACAACTCACAACCTCCTGCCCCACAAATATAAGCTTTTACTGTTTGAGTGTTGATTCTCCTACACTAGCAATGGCTGCAGCAGCAGCAACACAAGGTTTCTGCCTTCTTCACTGACCAGGCAGTAGAAGGCAACATAATCACCAACATTTGAGGCAGCCCTGACATTTCATTGAGCAGTCTAGCAGCATCAGCAGACTAGAGTGGGCTTTCAAAAAAGCCTATGAAGGTGGTCTACAAAGGGAAAAATACAGAGCTTGTGCGCTTTATTGAGTCCTTTTCTGTAAAGAAGTCTGAAAATATTTTTTTCACTTCCCCTGCCCCCACGTTTTGACATTTGCAATATCAAGAAGGTCATGTCTAGTGTTCCTTGGCTTTCGGGGAGGATGTAATGGAGGTCTCTTAGCCTCTGACATGTACTGTGCGCCTTATGAAAGGGATGGGTTTAAAAGATGTCTTTTGGTCAGTTCTTCAAATCTTTGAGTTAAACCATATAAACAGAAACATGAACCAAAGGCTCCTGGCAGATGTGCACTTAAAGGTGTGATGGGATCTGATGTGTGATCCTCACAGTCTGCTTCCTGTCTTACTATATGTGCATGGCTGGAAGCGTGGTTGTGAGATTGAGCATCAGATACCATCATGCCCTATTGCTGGTGCAGGGGGAGCCTGGGATCCTGCACTGGAAAGTTGCAAGCTCATGTGTCTGGGAGCCCTGTCAGCTGCTGGGGCTCCCAGGCACAGGGATGCACCATGTGCAGTATGTGGCACGGCAACTACTTAAGACAATGAACTGGTTAGTCATGTCATAAGAGTAACACATGCCAGGGGCCACTGAGATTTCAGCAGTCTTACTAAAAATGCCATTCCTCTGCCAATCAGCCAAGTTTCACTTGCAGAGCATCTCTGGTAACAGAACCCCACCCTAGCCTTCTCCTAGCACAGAACATGCATTGACTAGGTTTCAAACTCATGCTTCCTCTGGACCGTGCTTTATTGTCAACTAAAAACAATAGACATAAGCTTCTTGCCAGAGCTCAGTTGTCTCTAGAATTACTCCCTATGGCATCTGCTCTGTCCCAATTTCCTGTGCTTCGGAGAGCGATGCTAACCCTTTCATAACTACCTGCAGTGCTAATAGGATTCAATTCATTTGGCTGCAAAAGTGAGTCAGCAGAAGAGGACTGACCCTGAGCAGCACCCAAGAACCTGACACAAGGCTGAGTCCACAAAACAGCATTGCATCTGTGTACAGGGCTCAAGAAGAGTGAATCAGTGGTTAACCCTACAGTCCTCCGGGGGAAAATAACAGGTTGAGAAGAGGAGAATCTGGAAAGCTAATAGCATCAAGCTGAAAATTTTCACTCAGAGCCATTTCTGAGATGTCTGGAGGAAATAACCACTCTTTAGAAACACCAGTGGGAACTGCAGTAGTAACTTGCTGGTGTGTGCAGTTTTGGGGCAGCAGGGAGAGGGGCAGTGGCAGGGATTTTGGTATTCATTCTTATTTTAAGGGTCACTGGGTCAGCCTCAAGGATTTGCTGTCAACTGCTGCAGGTAAGTACAACAGAAGGCTGCCTTCAGAAATGATGTTAAAACCCTCTATGATAATACTTGGCACTTCTCACCCAAGGATCCTGATGTGCTTTGGCAAAGATGGAGAAATAACATTCTTCCCTTTCTACAAAAGGGACATGTATGTATAGAAAAATGCCATGACCTGACTTGCTGAGGGCACAGGGTTCGAAATATGGGACGGTCTAGGGAGGCTGAGCCCTCCCCATAAAAGACAAGAGCCCCCCCGTAAGAGATGAAAGCCCTGCGTTTTTCTAATCAGATCAGGTGGTGGCACCGGCTTCCTCTGGTTGCCACTGCTACTGAGCCCCCCAAGAGCCAGCATGCAGTTCAAACCCTGTGAGGGCACACTGAATCAGTGGTACAACCATAGGCCTTCTGGCTCTCAAACTCATTCCTTGTCTGCTAGAACATGGCATCTCCTGAGATCAAGGCCAGCATTAATGATATGCGGCTCCAAAGGGATGCTCCTGGTTTCATGGAAATTCAAATGTCAGGTTTATCGCTCTTGATTGACAGCACAAAACACTCACCTTTGCACTGGGTTAGGGCCTAAATAAGGAGAGTGCAATGGAGAATCAGGCCCCATGTGGGCAGCAGCACTGTAATGCCAGGGTGATCCGCCATTAAACTCCCTGGTTCTCTCTTTTTCTTTCCCCAAACTAAAAACCCACATACCATCTACATCTGAATCTTGATTTGTGGTGGCAGTTTGCTTCACTGCTAGCAGGGCATCACCTGAGGGGAACCAAGCTTGCTATGTATGAGGTTCAGTGCATATACTGTTTGAAGCAATAATATGGGCCAAATTCAACGCAACTCATGGGATCTGACTTACATTAGCTTTGGGAGTTTCATATGCTTCCCAAATGGCTAGAGTTGCTGCAAGGAGCCCAGGGGTCAGGTAGGCAAGCTGCTGTGCTAACACAAACCTCAATCAGTTGCCTGCTGGGCAAAATATCTGAATTATAACAAGAACTCCACCTCTAACACCCTTAAGTGACAACCCCCTGAGTCTGTGAAACACCAAATGGAAATCACTAGACCACTAGGACAATTGATTGGCTGCATGTACCTCAAAGTAGAGGACACTGCTTGTTATCTTGGCAGCATCAGAAAGCTCCTTTTTTATCAGAGCAACTCTCAGTGTGCTGGAGGGGCGTGGGCAGGTGGTTCCTTGTTACCAGGCACTGGGATGTGGAAAGTGATGGGTAAATGAGGATCTGCAATTAGGACTGAAGGGGGTAGGATCTCCCAAAGCATATGTCTGTCAGAAAGAGAGAAGGGAGGGAGAGAAGTAGAATTTCCATGTGTTTGGACGTGACTGCATGCTTTTGAACTGCTGCTATAGCTTTGGCCTGGGCTGGTTGAATCCACACTATGGCTAAACACCAGGCAGAGGTAAAAATGCTTGCAATTGTGAGCCGGGGTAGGTAGATGTCTGGAGGGCAAGGAGCCTATCCCAACACACACAAGAGACTGCAGAGCTCTGTTCCATCTGTGTTCCCATTTCAGTCCCTTATCATTTTAAGCAGCCTCCCGAGTCTTGCACTACTTGGCAGCAAAGACCAATGTTGTGTTCTTAGGAGCTCATCCCATCTGCTCCTGGGAGGCTTGGGAGTAAGGACTGTCGCATCAGAGATGAGGCACCAAAGCAGGCAGGTCTTCATGGACAGCATCCTATGGCCCAGCCTCTTTAGCAAAACCCCATGATCCCATTTGAATCCCTTTGTTTCGAGCTGCTCTGCTGTCCCTTCTGCCAGCCACCTGCATCCTGCCAAGACTGACACATCCAGTTCTTTATCACAGGTGCCTCTTGTTCTTCCTGAGCTATTTCAGGAAAACAAAATATCACTCTGAAAGCAGATCCCTAGAGGCCTAATAGGCAGGAAAAGCCCCAGAACTGTATCCTCGGTGGTTAAGATGACACTAAGTATTTTGTCAGAGTCCTCCTCCTGGGCTAGTAAGAGCCAAACATGGCAATATTCTTTCTGCTGAAGAAAAATCCCTTTGCAGTTCAGGGCCTGAGGTGCGATGCGTTGGTTTGTCACTATTTGGAGACCTTGACATCATGCTGGATCACACATGACGAGAGTTTTGCCTGTTCCAAAACATACTTAGCAGGGGACATCAAATCCTAGCATGAAGCATCAGTTCCTACCCGGGAGAGACATAGTATCAGAATGGCAGGCGTAGTGAGTATTGGCAGCGCTGGATGAGAGGTAAAACTAGAAGAACCAAGGAGAGCTGCAGTTTAGAGGCTGAAACAAACTATACAGGGCCCCAGGGCTGGGAGAAGCAGAGAATGATGCAGCTCAGAACTTGGGCCCACTGAGATAGTGTCATGCTATAGTCAATATAATTAGTCATTCACATTCATGAGCTCTGAAACTTGGAATAGGATTAAGGGACTGGACTTCTTGAATCACTGATCACCGCAGCTGTCACCTGGATATTAGTTACTTTACTCAGGTTATGCTTTATGCCAGACCTCCCAGCAGAATCTCATGAGGAAGCTGTGGAACAGAGGCAGTATGTCTCTGTAGGAACGTGTACTGAACTGCAGGTGTTCTTATTAGCCAAATTAATGTCTGAGCCTTTACAATCTACTAACCATTTTGCTATAAGCAGTGTGTTCCACAGGCAAAGTATTTCTTTTGATTTTAAATTCATTGCATGTGTGTGTGTAAATTATGAAAACAGGGTGGATTTGGGCTGGCTCCGGAGCTTAGTCATGAGTTCTTGGGTCTGAGGGGTAAATGTTGTCCCGCTGCTCTTGTGTTTCTGGGAAGAAGCAAGTGTTTGCTGATAAAGTGTCCCTATGGTTTCACTGCCACCTTATTTATCATTATTTAGCATTAACAGTTGCAAAGATGTCCTGGCTTTCATGCTGAAATGGAGGGAAGAGCCCTTCCAGAGCTGGTCTATTTGGCATGAAGGATACTGGCATATCCCAGTATTCCTTTCCATCACCTTCCCAATGGAGCTGAACAGTTCCACTTTATGAGTGGCCCCCTGCAGCGAAGGGTTTGCCTCACCACCTCTAGTATACACTGATAGTCATAAAGCAAATATATATCTGTAGTGGTTCCTGGTATGAGATGGTGCCCTTTGAAATCTCAGTAGGGTTCAGCCAATTTACATAACAAATATTCTATGTAAATGTCAAAATCAGCTGCATCCATATTTTATTTCCAATTCAAAGTTTAATTATATCGTTTTGACTCTGACTTTCCACAGTAAATACCTGAAGCCTGGCACCCCAGAGGCTATAGCCTCTGGATCTTCAGAGCCCTTTGCTCAGAGAGCTGCAAATATCACTCTTGCTGAGGCATGCTAGGCACTCTTTCTTTGTCTCTAGATTAAATTAGTAGCAGCCATTTTCCTGCACTGCCCCTTTCAACTCAATGCGAGAAGGAGGGAGAGAAACAGTCCAGAGAAGGAACCTGTGAGGAAATGGAAGCAAATGATTAAAAACTAACAAGGGGAAAACTTTAGGCTGCTCCGAGTCTGGGTTCAGTATAGCTGCTGATCCTCAGCATTTCATAGATTCCCATCACTAACCACCATAGCTGTGCTGGGAAGGTATTATGTCCCTTTCCCAAATGTGGAAGCCAAGGCACCAAACATGGCCCAAGACATACAATAAGAATGAAGGAGCTCTGGTCCATGCATGAGTGTTTGGACTATGGGACCTTTGGATTCGGGCCTGCAGAATTTCCAAGGGAATCTCTTGTGCAGCATTTTTGCAGATCCTGAGTTGGGAATAAAACGTCCATGTTTTGATCTCACTGATGCAATTGTAAATGTGGAGTAATTTCATTTACTTCCAAGAGAGCAGAATTTGGCCAAACCTGAATGATTCAAAACCTAAAAGCTCCATTTTTAGTCTAACACCATAAGTGCTGATGGTAATTGGGAACAGTGGGGAAACCACTTGAGTTACTGGTTTATCCTCTAGTCTGGCAGGTAGCAGCAGTTAAATGCCTACTCACTTCTGCTTTGTAAGGACAAAAAACCCCACTAAACTACACACAGTAGCTAGACTGATCCCTCCATGTTTATGAGCTGAGTGCTTGATTTACAGGGGAATCTTTATCTTTGCTGAGTATCTTACAATGTCATTTATTATTTAGCAGTAAATTAAAGTGGAGGGTCTATGATTTTCTACAGCAGAAATTAATATCCCAGCACTCCTCCTCCCATATATATCTGGAATTTACAGCAATGAAATCACCCCAATGTGGCTACTAGGCAATAAGTTTTTCCCTTTTCCCTTGTAACCTTCTGATTACTGCTGTGCAGGGGGGGAGTGGGGGGAGGATTAAAAATAGACTCGCAAGAGAGATGTTAGAGTCAATGAAAGATAGTTTTAAATTAAAAGTCCAGGTTTTGTGGCTCCCGTGAGAGTTCTTTTTTTTCAGAATCACACATAATTTATGGGTAATACATCTCACATGGTTGTAATCTCATGATGAGGCCTGGGATTTTTAATCTTAATGGTTCTATATGCAGGAAAAAGAGCAGCTTTAAAATGAAAGGCAATGTTATCTACAGGCTAGTGCAGCTGGTCCCAGACTGTGGTGTGGGCTACTAGAAGTCTGATGGTAAGGGGGTATACACTGGTTTTCAGGAAATCTGTAGAACTGGCAAATGGTCTATTTGTCTACAAAGCCTAGGAATTAGGGCCCTAAAAGACTGGACTAGGAGTCAGGATTCTGCTCCATGCTCTTCCACTGAGTGCTCTTGGTCAGTCACTTTATCTCTTGCTTTCTCTTTTCTCTTTCCGCACAGAGGCAGAAAGGGATCTTGGAGTCATTATTGACTCCAAGATGAACATGAGCTGCCAATGCCAGACCGCAGCCAGCAAGGCCAGCCATACCTTGTCATGCATCCAAAGGTGCATCTCAAGCCGGTCCAGAGAGGTGATACGCCCCCTGTATGTGACTTTGGTCAGTCCTGGTGGCTGCCTACAAGCTCATCAGGGGAGATCAACAG
Organism: Alligator sinensis; assembly: GCF_000455745.1. NCBI lineage: Eukaryota > Metazoa > Chordata > Crocodylia > Alligatoridae > Alligator > Alligator sinensis. The sequence continues at coordinate 3,135,707 of NW_005841897.1, read as the reverse complement.
CAAATAGGCAGAGCCCTTTTCTCCCCAGCCCCACCTGTGGTGACGAGGAACAATGGTAATAAGCTGATGGAGAATAGGTTTAGGTTAGAGATCAGAAGGCAATATTTTACAGTTAGGGTGGCCAAAATCTGGAACCAACTTCCCAGGGAAGTGGTCCTCGCCCCTACCTTGGGCAAATTCAAGAGGAGGTTGGATGATCCCCTGTCTGGGGTCTTGTGAACCCAGCATTCATTCCTGCCTGTGGCAGGGGGTCAGGCTAGATGATCTGTTCAGGTCCCTCCTGACCCTAGCTACTATGAAACTATTTTCGTCTATGTTGCCTTTCAGGGGCTGCAACTGTCTTCCATGTCAACGCTATATTGTTAGCTCAAGCTCCTAAATGTATGTTTTTTTCCCAAATCCCCCCATGCCCCATACACCAAACCCCTCAAGCATGTTACTTGAACACACAATTAATTGCAAGGCAGAGGGGGGACAGAAGTAAAATCCTGAGCTTGGGTTGGCACCCCTCCACATTGCAATGAGGAGACAGGCAAGGTCACTCAGGGAATGAGAGTCCTCCAGTGCCCTTCCCACAGCTCTCCTGAAGGACAGGCAAGTTTCATAGTGACCGACACAATCCTAGAGCATCTCAGCCTAGTTACGCCCCCAGACACGCTTGGGGGAGTGCAAGGACCATGAGGACATAGTAATGTTACAGGAACACCCGTTCTGGACTAACCTGAATTCTCAGAACTAGGTACCAATCTCCTGGGCTAGTTGTACAGCGGTAACATCCCCCTCTGTGTGTGCAGCAAAAGCACAGTTGGGCTTATATTCTAGTTGGAGCCTGTAGGCACACAAGACAAACCTATCAGTGTAAGGTTGAGGGGTGGTCCTGTGCATCTTTCCTGCCATCATCCTAGTGAAAATGCCTGTTCAAAGCCCATTCATGCTGCTTGTGTTGTTTCTCATCTTCCTTTTGAAGGGCTGCAATGTTACTGAACAGACTCAAGCATTTGGACAAAAAATTTCTGAAGTGGCTGCTTCTTTTAGTGGCCTCACTTTGGGTGGCCTAATGTTAGAGACTTTGGGGTTAATACCCAGAGGTCCTTCTTGAGCCCTAGCAGCCCCCAGTAATAGGATTGGGCTTGTCCAGGTCCCTGAAAACCAGGTCCATTGATCTCAACCTAAGCACCAGAAGTCGATGGCCAAAAATATTCCCCCTGAGCTACAGGCGCACACAGCTAGAACCACCACTGGTAAATACTGCAGACCGAGTGCCATCTGCTGTGAAGCACTTCCCTTGTACAAGGAGGCAGCTATCTGCTGGCCGAGGAGAAAAGGGATTCCTCCTTCCTTCCATCTCATCTGAGAAAGTAAGAGAATCCAGGGACTTTCTTTTCTTCTGCTGGCACCTCTTCCTTTAATGACAGACTAAAGCCATGAATGCCAAGCCCAGAAGCCCTTCACATACCTTTCCTCAGCACACCCCAAACTGCACAAGCCTTTTTACTCTGTTCTGTGCATTGCCAAAGATACTGCATATAGCTGGCAGCATTTGAGTGAAGTTGTAGCTATGAACATATAACTGTAAACAGAACTAGAGCAAATCTCTGAATATCCATATTTCCAAAGCACTATTGACAATCAGGAACAGAAGCCCTGCTCTTGCAGCATTGCTGTGCATGGAGGATGTATAACGATGTTTGCCTTTTTAAAGCTAAACATTATCTCATAACCAAGGAGGAAGGGAATGGTCTGTGACAAAATTATATAACCTGAGCTGGAAATGGTTGTTCTCTAAGCCTGGCTAGCTTGCTACTGCCAGCACAATGCAGTGTTTAGTGTGGTATGTTCAGGCTAGCGGAAAGACGGAGGAGATTGTAATGGGCAGGACTGTGCTCCGATTCCTGAGGTAGTTCTGGAGGATACTAACCATTTAGCACAGCCTCAGCTAACACAATGACAAAACACATGGCCTTCAGAAATATTCCTGAGCACCACAGGGATAAATCCTCTCTCCAGCAGGGAGCAACTCTGTTAGAGGACGGGAAACCATCCCAACCCTTGCTTCAATTCTTTGGCAGCATTTGAATGAAAGTCTCCAACAAGGGCCCTCTAGCACTTCATGGCATGGCCACATTTAGCCTCTCCATGCGAGCGTCTAGGCCTCACTTTGCTCTGTTAGTGCTTCTGTTCGTTGGATTTTCTCACAAGCACTGAGCCCCTCTTGCTTTGTCAGTGCTTGCCCTGGCTTTGTTAGCCTCATTTTGTCCCCATAGGCAACTGAGCACATAGGGAGAAAGGCATGCTTACACGGATGGCCAGCATGAGGCCCAAGCAGGGCTTTAGTCTGATTTCAGCTGGCTGCAACTGGGAACTGAATTCGTGGTTTCACAGCTGCTCATTCCCCATGGAGAGAACAGCCAATTAGAGAAAGCATTGCTGGTCGCTTTGGATGACTTTGGCCTAAATACCTAAGCCACTTTCTGACTCCGTGCCTCAGTTTGCCTGAATGCTATACAGGGACAATGCTCACCCAAGCCCAGGCAGCTGTGAGGTTTCACTCACTGTCAATGATGGTGTTTATTGCTTTATCCATGCTGAGTTGTTACTGTCTTTGTTTGAATCCAAGGCAAGGTTTTTTCCCCCAAACAACACGGGGAAAGAAAGCCTCACCTTAGATTTAGGTACCAGCCTGGAGCAGGTGGCAGCTCTGATTTAGCTTTGGCCCCAAGCCTGGGGCTAGAGCTGAGCTGCTACCTGCCTTGGCCAGGAGGGCTTGTGCAGCCAGGGAGGGAGTGCATGGCAGGGGGAGTGTGGGGAGACCATGTTGCCTACTCCCCGCAGCTTGCACCCCCTTACTTTCTGTTCTGGCTCTGACCCCTGCCCCTGCATCCCTGACCCAACCTAGAGCTGCCACCCCTGCTTCTCCTTAGCTAGGCAGGGCAGGACTGGGCTGGGGCTGCCACTGCTGCTGATTGTCCCAGAGCTGAGGCAAAGAGCAGCAGAAGAAAGGAGCAGAGAGAGGGTGCAGAGGGGAAGGTATAGGCCCAGGGAAGAAAGTGGGGGGGGCAGGCACAGGTATGGGGGTTGCAGAGAACGGGAGCCAGGGAGTGTGGCAGTAGGCACAGGTGGCAGGGGTCAGGTACAGTGGTGTATGGGGCAGGCAGCAGGTCGGCAACATTATAGGGGCAAGTGGCAGGGAAGACGGGGAGGGGAGGAAGAGCAAGAAAGGAGCATGGCTAAGGGGGTCTGGCCCCTTGCCTTCCACTGCTGCTTTCTCTGCCACACCTTAAAGACAACCTTCCACTAATTCAATTCTATCCATGGCAGGTTATCACAAATTTAGAACGGATAGAATCTAACTTTGCAGTTTACGTTTGAAGTTGTATTAGATTTGGGTAAAACGTTGTATTTTTGCCACTATCTGTCAACTTTGACATTCTCTGCTCACAGCTACGCTTTGGACAGCCCAAGACCATGTGGGTACATGGATGTAAAAGGACAGGATTTGGCCTCTCTATCATCCTTGTGATGTACACGGTAGGGAGTGTACAGGTGCCGCAGCAATGAATGCAGCGCGCAGCTCACACCTCAGGACACGGCAGCTTTGGCTTGCATCTTACGTATGCAATTACAATGCTGTTTATGTATTCTTTTAGGCCGACATATGACCCAAGATGCAGCATGCACAGAGGCTCCAATTTGTGGCGGGGCAAGAGGGACATTACTTACAAGAGGGACATTATACGATGGGGAGCTCCCTACTTGAGAGCACGGAGGTGGAAAGGGATCTTGGTGTCATTATTGACTCCAAGATGAACATGGGCCGACAATGCGAGGTCATGGTTGGCAGGGCTAACCGGACCTTGTCGTGCATCCACAGGTGCATCTCGAGTAGAGCCAGGGAGGTGATCCTCCCCCTCTATGCAACGCTGGTCAGGCCGCAGCTGGAGTATTGTGTCCAGTTCTGTGCGCCCCATTTCAGGAGGGATGTGGACAACATGGAGAGGGTCCAGAGGAGGGCCACCCGCATGATCCGGGGACAACAGGGCAGACCCTACAGTGAGAGACTGCGGGACTTGAACCTATTCAGCCTCCACAAGAGAAGGCTGAGGGGGGACCTGGTGACCGTCTATAAACTCACTAGGGGGAACCAGAAGGGTTTGGGGGAGACGCTGTTTCCCCTAGCCCCTGCTGGCATAACAAGGAATAATGGGCACAAGTTGATGGAGAGGAGGTACAGATTGGACATCCGAAAAAACTACTTCACAGTCAGGGCGGCTAGGAGCTGGAACCAACTTCCAAGGGAGGTGGTGCTGGCCCCTACCCTGGGGATCTTCAAGAAGAGGCTGGATACTTACCTGGCTGGACTCATTTGAGTCCCGTTTTTGTTTTTAGGGTGAGTGGTTTTGTTTGTTTGTTTTTTTTTTTTTTTGGGTTGTTCTCCCGCCCTGGCGGGGGGGCGGGCTAGAAGATCTATTAGGTCCCTTCCGACCCTGAAACTATGAAACTATGAAACTTTTCTGCCATTATCACTGCACTCCTGCCAGAATAGCTCTGGGAAGCCTCACTGCTGTTCTAAGTTATGGTAGCTGGTCGTGGCCACAGCAGGCTCGGGCAGCCAGTGGAGATAACTGGACCACCTCAGCCTGCTCATACCACCACACCAGCAGTCCCCTCAAGATGGTTGTTTCATGGGCTCTGCATCACACAAGGATTTCCTCATAACGGAACAGGACAAAACAGCTTTATGAGGCTATGGCCCATTATAATACAAGATTCACTGCAGCCACTTCTGGGATGAAACACAATAGCAGTTTAACTATGTGCAGCCACACAACACAACCCACTAACACACAAAGCGATTGTCCCAGTCAGCCGAGAGTGCACCAGCATGTTAAACTAGGGCAGTACACTTGCAGCCCACAAGGGGTTAAGTTCAAGCCCCTGGACTCCCACCCAGCTGGCACTTGCCCCTCTCTCCCTTCCCCCGATTACTCTGGCTGGAGTGTCCTGGCTCCCCACTTCCCTGGTGGGCTGAGGGTGTTCACATGGCATGCAGTCTGTGGGGCTCATAGCTTGCCCTGCTGTGGCCCACAGGGGAGCATAAGGTCCCCAGCTGCTTCAGAGTTGGACAGCCCTAATGTAAAGTAATGGTATTTCCCAGCCCTGGCTCTCATTTGTGTTATTCTGAATAGCCAGACTGATGCCAGGGCTAGACTGAATTGCTCATTGTTCTCCGATTTCTCACATAGACTGAGGCAGGTTTCAGGGTCTGTGCCTCTAATTGCACCAGACAAAAGAAGAGGGGTGTAGCAAGCTTGTGAGTCAACTCCACCATCTGGTGCTCCCTGGGGTCTGACCCACCTGCCACACTCTGTGCCCCTCCGCTCTAGTTTTTCTCCTGCCATGCCTTTGATGTTCCTGTTATTTTGCTGAGGGGATGATCCCTGGAGACTAGGAGAAGCTTCTGTGGTGCTCCTTTTTTCTGGCTTGGTCCCTGAGCCTCTGCTTCTCTGCCTGGTCAGTCCTTAGGGGTGCACCCCTCTAAGGCAACCCCACTCAGGGCCTCAAAGGAGTTGTTGGGGCTTCAGCCATCCCAGTCTTGACCCCCTTTTCTCCAGACAAGCCCTCAGGCATGGTCCACTGCTTCAGACCTCAGCCCTGCACATGCCACTGCCCAGAGTAGGTCTTATTCTGCAGAGCGCCCCTGGCATCCTGTCCTGTGGCCTCCAAACCTCCCCTGTAGCCACTACCCAAACCTCTGCTCAAACTCAAATACACAACATCAGCCCAAATGGCTTACACTCAAATATAAACCATTCCAGGTCTCTGTTCTTTGAACCCTTCTACCTGGACAGGCTTGTTGCTACACCCCTAGCCCTCCAGGTACCTTGCCTGGGCCCATCTGACTCCAAACTGCAGTCAATGCCACTAAGACCACCTTTCACCTCCATGTCCAGAGGCTGGGCTTATATACCCCAAGCCTTTCTGGTCATCTGACCCAGGTCTCTGCTCCCAGGCCCAGGTGCTGCTGATTCCCTCATCAGCATCCTGGCCTTCTGCAGCCAGTAGCTCAATTCACACGGGCAGCTCACACCTGCTGCCCTTTGCCATCAGGCTTTCTGCAACTTGCCCAGGCTACACTCCCCTCTTCCTAGTACCAAGGGTAGGTGTGCCCTGTTACAGGGGGAAACGCCCTTTTAATAGATTGTGCTTTCAATCTTCCAGACAGACGAGATCTCCACACAGAACCTCGTTAAGAACATTATTTTTTGTTTGCTTTTCAGGAAGAAAAAACATGCCGATTAAGAAGAAAATGCAAAGTGATAGCCTGTGGGTCCCACAAGCTCCATTTATAAGAGTTCAAAGACACTGGGAAAAAAATGTCAAAGCTTTAGATCAAGACATACCCGAGCTTTGAAGATTATATCGGTTATGGATGAATTAAAACACATATACAATAATTAGCAGAGATTTATTGCCATACCTGAAGAGTTGAAGGAACACGCTGCCTGCATGCTAATACAGCACAAGTCATGCTCACTATTTACACAGACCTTGCGTTTTAGTCATTCAGCACTGCAAACAGCTCCCCAGCTCTTCTCTGGCAGGCAGTGGCTGGAAAGCAGGGCAGTCACCCTCCAATAATGGAGTCTTCCTCGGCTCTGTGGAGACACTTTATGCTCAGCCATGTTTACTTTCCAAACACTATGCTCACATAATTGCCAGCAGTGTGCATGTGTCGCATCAGAACCAAACCACGGGTTGGAACAGAGTTTATCATTGGAAAACACTCTATCATTTGCATTTATGATGAAACCTCAACATGCCCTTGGACAAAATGCCTGGAAAAGGATCTGACTGGTAAAGCTCTGAGCTTCCCCCTGACCCAAAATCCTTCGCTAAACCTACAGATGAACGTGTCTTGAAGGTAGAGATAAGAAAGAAGAACAAAATTCCTCCAGACGAGTTTAGGAAGACATCTTAAGCTTATCTTTTTGTGCTTCTGTCAATTGAAGTTTGCCAGTTTCTCTCTTTTTTCTTTCCTTCCTGTAGCAACTAAAAAAGGGAAGAAGGTATAAAAATATAGCCTGTATGTAATGACCCTTGGATAAAAACAATGGGTATATTATTTCATTTAAAAGTCTTTAACTTCAAGGTTTAAACACGTGTGGGTTTTGATTCTGGAATTTGTCTGCTTTAAGGAATGGGTATGTGATTGCTGGTTCCTGCTATTTCTTGCATTCTTGTCCAACTGTTCTTGCTTTGGTTAGTCCAAAAAGTTTTTTTTTTTTCCAGATCCACTTAATTATAAAGACAAGAGCAAATTAAGTGGCTTGAACATCAGCCCTATAGATCTGCATATCAAATAACAGGGTGTGCTTGAGTGCCAGGTACTTGGCGGCTAGTAAACTCAGGATCACAAGCATTCATTTAACCAACAGGGACAGAAGTTAACCATTGGGGAAGGCTTGATGAAATGATGAACTCAGTTTGTTCTGGACTTTCAGGTTCACATGAATTGAAAAGCTCCATGTAAAACTAGAGAAAATCCTGTGGGGTTTGTATTGAGACCCCAGGGAGAAATCTCATACCTCTTTGCACCTGGAGGCTCTCGAGTCCTCTTTTGTATATTGGCTGGGATTCTTAAGGCCAACAAGTGCTTTGGAAAATCCCACCTCATGCTGTCTTCTAGGGGCTGGCCAGTTGGTAGCTTGAAGCTCTCTCCTAAGGCCCTCTTTGGTATCCTGCTGGCTTCTATCTGGTGTTTGAGGAGCTGGTGGGAGTCCACTGACCCCAGTATCCATTATTAGCATCTTCAAGGGATCGGGGTTTCTAACAACCCTGTCATATAGCAGGCTGAGGACTAGGAATGCTCCTCCAGTCCTGTTGATGCCTCTTCATGGAAGCCTGAAGCTTGGTGCAGTGCATGCCAGTGAAAAATCTGTTGAAGGGGGCTGGGGAAGTGAGAGCTGTTGGACAGCAGGACTCTCAGAAGGGTACAGGAACCCCTGGGCACAGCAGGGAGGGATGGACCTGCCTCTGGTCCTCAGTGCATCAGTGAGCTTTGCTTGCCTCTTAGCCAGACTGTTGCACAAGCCAGGCAGCACTTGGGGTCTGCATACGTAAAGTCATCACACAATCTTACCCAAGTCAGTGTGGGAGCTGACTCAGTCCATGACCTCAGTCAAGTCCTCTCCCCCTCCTGTCCCAGTTGATTCATCTACAGAACAGGTTCACCCTGCTCAGCTACCTTACAGACTCTCACAAGGCTTCACAAACTTGTGGGGATCCTCAGAGAAAAGAAGTGCAAAGGATGGGTAGGACTGTCAGGAGCAGAGTCTCCTCCCACTAGGTAGTTTGAAGTCAGGTAGAAGACAGCAGGGTGGGACCTTCAAGACTAACTCGTTTAGAGTCCATTCATAGCATCTGACAAAGCAGGCTGACTCACAAAGGCTTATACTTCTCTGAACCAATTCGTCTTGAAGGTACAACCCCGCCCTGCCTTCTCCTTAGTGGATGAAACTCAGATCCGTGCAGAGGGGTCCCACTATCCCACTCTTCTGAGGGAACTGTGATACATTTCCACATCTACCTCTTGTGGACATTCAACAGGCTTCAGCCCTAACCCAGCCTGGGGCTGGGAGCTGGGCGTTTTTCAGTTGATCCCTTTTCTGGTAGTCCTGATAGTTCACGTAGGACATTGAATAGGTTGCAGTTCCAGCAGATACATGAGACCCCCTTTCCACACACTGACCAGGCCATGATAAATATTTGCAGCTGAACAAAATATGGCAAGGTCCCTATCAAATAATTTTCTGCTGTGTAAGTAACTTTTCAACAATACCTTGGGAGGCTAAAATCAACTGGCTGCATCCATTTTAGAGGGAAATTCTCCAGAGATAAAGGAGTAGCAATGAGCTATATTTTTGGCATGTTCTTTATGTAGATCAAATTCACCCCTCTGGACAAACCCAGCAGCAGGCTTATGCACCATTTACAGTGCAGCAGACAGAAGGGAGGTTTCCATTGACCCTGCACAAGAACAGGTTTTGCGAGCCAGCTCTTCAGCTGGTATAACCTGGCATAACTCCATTGACTTCAATGAAGCTACACTAGTAAGACGGCTGGAGAATTTGGCCCCCTGACTTCAGTGAACCTAAGCAGATATAAACCAGCTGGGGAAGAGCACATCCCAGCTGCAAACATAATCTTGAATACCCTGCATCCCTTCTGGTAGATAGTAATAGCTATGGATTTATTTCAATGTATTTGTATCTGTCTTTATCTTTATTTCTTTGTTCCTTTGGTAGTTCACAGTTCTGATATCAGAGGCAGCACCTGGACTAATGATTTAGCTGTGAATTTTGCTCTTATTTTTCTATTCTGTGCTGAGATGTGAAAGATGGTAGACACCTTCCTGATGAATTCCTAAAAGTCCATATTTGTAAGTACTCCAGCAAGATCTCCTGGGGGAAAGTGAAGCAGAGCTGAGTGCCTGTAGTTGGGAAAAGGACATCATTATACTTAAACTGTGCAACTTCTCAACCATCCCTCTCCATTCACACTGGGCCTGTTCCTGCTGCGCTCATTAGATTTGCTAACATTTGCTCATTTTTACTTTAGGGGAGAGAGGTGGCATGTGTTTCTGCAATCCATTAAGCAAAGAGACAGATCCACTCCCTGTGAGAACTTGCATAAGCCATACAACCTCTTTGGGCACATCCCCACAAATGGGAACATGCATTCCCTGGGGACAACTAGCAACAGTACATATTTGTACCGTTGCTAGTTGTCCCCGAGGATGCCCCTGCATGCATGGCTTTGGTGCATGACAAGTTGCCTTGGGTGCGGTAGAGGAGGCTGGGGTAGCACCTGGGATCCTGGGGGCCTCCTGGAGCTGCAGTGGCTGGGGTCTGGGGGGGGGGAGGCCAGCCACTGCCACCATGTACACGGTCCTACTTTTTTCTGGCATTTGTTTTTTGGACACTGAGATCTCCTGGTGTCAAAAAACCCCACTGCACTGCTAATTAGCAGCACAACGAATGCCTGCACGTGTGGCACATGCAATTTGTGGCACCACAGATGGGTCTGCAGCACCACAAACCGCATGTGCATGATTGTCTGGATGCAACCTCCGAGTCTTTGTTTCTCCCATCTGTAAAGAGAGATGGTGACACTTGGGCATGCTTGAGCTGCAGGGAAGAGGAGCTCCTCTGGCACTAGAGCTAACTGTTATTATTACACTGTTGAGCTAAACACCCTAAACCATATTGTACCTCCCACACAGAATTTGAGGGGGTCAGTGGTGACTGAAGTTTATGGATGATTTCAGCGTGGAGATGAATGACTTAGGTTTCTTTCTAGCTTCATTCAGTACGATTCAAAGCTGAGATCTTATTTCTTTGTACAAGAGCTGAGCACTAAAGCACCATTTAAGACTCACTCCAACCCTAATTAAATGGGAATTTGGGGGTGCTGGGATAGATGTGCCCTGTATTAGCATGAGGTATTGTAGTTACGGCAGGAGAACACATCCTTCCTGGGTATAGTACTGGCAATTAGACACCTTGCAGGGAAGCTGTAATGTCTTCAGATTTTCTTGTGGCCACTAGATGTCACTGAAGACTGGAGATGGAGGTGGCATGGAGCTTGCTGCTGCATGTGAAGGACTATGTCTGTAAAAGTAAGAAGAGGAAACAAGGGCTTGAAAAGCAAAGGAGAGAGCATCTCCCTACACATAGCCTGGTTATCCTGCTCTCTTGCTGTTCAGCCTGTGGCCTTTAGCAATGGTGTTCTGCACCACTGAAGACACTTCTGTCCAAAGCACCACACTTTCTCCTCACGTCTAAATTTAGCTTTCTGTCCTGTGCAGAGTCCTGCCACGGTCTCAAACATGCAATGCTAATTAATGACGGCAGCATCACAACAACTGTCAAACAGGGACATATCATTTCCTCCATTTCCTAGATGGGGCAGTAATTAGTTTGATGAAGGTTGCACAGCAAGTCATTGGCACTGTTAGGAGGAGGATCCAGGAGTCAGTTTTTAGTCCCTTGCTCTAACCAACAAATTCACCATGTCTCCTCAAAGACCAAAAGCAACTGGTCAATGAGCAGCTCTTCACCTCTTCTCTGACTGGTTATAGGCTTGCACTGCAGAGTCGTGAAGACAGCACATGGAGATGCAGCAATAGAGACTGCTATAATAATCTAGACCAGTGGCTTTCAACCTTTTTTCATTTGCAAACCCCTAAAAATGTTGAATGGAGGTGTGGATCCCTTTGGAAATTTCAAGTGGCAGTGAACTGTAAGTGTGGGTATTCACATACTTTTGATTGATCATAGTCATCTTTCGTGGACCCCTCATGAACCAGAGGTTAAAAACCATTGATCTAGGTGAGATCCATCTCCACCCCTATCTCATAGACAGATACCATACCCCCTGATGTTGTGAGAAAACTCACCTAACTCCACAGCAGACACATGTGGGCCAGTCTGTCCTATCAGAATCAGCCTGGCCTCTAGCACTTGGACTGGTTTCAATACATTAGTGTGACATTCAACATTTCTTCCTAAATTTCACCATTAACAATTACACTGGCTCTATTCTTGTAATCCATACCGATGTCCAGTCTCTTTTTGAATCTTGCTGGCCTCCCTACTTCCCTGAGGGAACCACGGGTCAGCGAGCTGGCTATGCACTGTGTGAAAAACGATTCCCTTCTTGTAGGTATGAATTTTCCACCTTTTAATTTCAGTGAAAGACCTCTGTTTTCATGTTTGAGATGGGGAGAGCACACATCGGTGGTCATTTTTCTCGAAACCATTCATTACTGTGTCACATCCCTACTTGTTCATCTTCCTTTCTGAGGTAAACACCCACAGCATGAATAACTCATATAGTGATTAGTCTGTGGGCCATTTAAAGGCAACAATTAAATTTAAACTACCTGCAAGCTCTCATACACATTAGTAGCTCTATTCAGGTAAGTAGTCCAGACTTTTTTGCTAGTGGTAGAATATGTTTTGCCGCACACACCTCTGTTGCAGCAAATGCCAGTCAGATTGCTGCAGAGCATGGAGGGTTTGAAGTTTTTCCTTTCTTTTTTTTTTAAAGCAAGGATTTACAGTCACCAGATTCAATCCATCAGGAACCCTGCAGGATACCAGTGCTATGGGGGGGCTTTACAGGCTGCAAGAATAGGCACAGAGAAGTCACAAGAGCCATGCAAAAGAACAGCACAGCAGCCATGTGATTTTGCTTCTTCGTCAGTCTGAAGTCTGTCGCTCCCAGGTCTGGGGACAGCAGATGCATCTTCTCTCTTTGCATTGTCTTGGATACATTCTCCTGCTCCATAAGTCCACCCTGCCTGCCAGCTACCTCTGTGGATTCCCCACTACGCAGCAGCTGCCTCGGGCAGGCTATTGCAGAGAGAGGTGTGGGGGTGGTAGGGAATTGGGGCTGCCATCTGGCCTTGCTAACAGCATCAGTGCTCATGTCATGGATGGCTCAGGGAGCACACCCTGGATGCAGAAATCCATGCTCACAGCACCCCAGCTACCAGCATGAATCTGCTATGATAAAAGCTGGACAGTCTCTCTTTTAGGGAAGTTAACATTTTAATTGGAGCTGCGGTGTCTTGTCTAGTCCTTGTGCCCGTGGCTCTTTTCAGTGTTGAAGTGTGTTGCTTTGTGTGTTCTTTGGTACTGAGGAGCATAAGGTGAAGCTGAAGCCCCACTGGAGAGGGGAACATTTAGCACTTCCATGGCACATTTCAGCCACAGATGTCAAAGTGCTTTACAAAGGCAGGTAAGTGCCATGATCCCATTTCAGAGAGACAAACAGCTGAAGTCACTCTCTTGAGGTCACCCAAGTCAGGCACTGCCAGAGCTAGAAACAGCACTCAAGTCTTCCAGACTTCCAGTCTTGAGCTGTGGCTAGAGAGGATGGGCTAGTACAGTCGGCACCCGATTGGGACCCACAAGACCTGGGTCACCCTGTGTTTTATCCACAGCAGGGAGATTACCTTAATCCTTTCCTGCCTCATAGACATAAGTGATAACGAGACATTCAGGCACGTACAAGTACCTAGAAAGACCATTCAGAAGACATACTTGTTTGCAGTCTCTCACTGGAGGGTACAAATTCAAATCACCAGCCTGAATCTGGGCTCATCACAAACCGGTTCTGATGTGACGAGAGCTCAGGAGAAGCTGAATTTCAAGAGCTACTTCCATGTGCAGGTGTCTGCTGGGGCTGAGGTCAGGCAGAAAATGCTTTTTCCAGCCTGCTAGCGCTCTTGCTACTGTAAAGCTTTTTTCGTGTCATAGAGATGGGAGGCAAAAGTCTTCAGAAATTCTGCGGATTAGAAAATCTAAATGATAAAAAAAATCAAAATTGCATCAAATGAAAATTTTGAGTTACCTATTTTAATTGGTTTTTTTAAAATTTTGAACTAACTTAAGATTCCAAAACAACCACCCAAAGCCAGCTCACTCAGAAAGGAACCTTATCTTGAATGTTTTGATTTTTTCGAATTTCTTTGAAAATTGGAAACCTCACCAAAAGTGCCATTTCCCTGATGTTTTGCTTTCAACAAATTGCTATTTTCTGATAAAAGTTTCATAAACTCCTGACTGACTCTAGTTATGGCTGCTTATGTGGAAATCAGAAATCCAGATGTTAACCACAACATAATGCACAATATTCCTCTTGTTAATTAGCACTGTATTGTTTTAACACGCAGTCTCACAAATGAGCCAGTACCAGGATATTTGGTATTTCCTTTGCCATCACTGCATTGCCAGTACTCAGCAACAAAGGACTCTGACATTTCTTGGTTATGAAAAGTGCTATTTTAAATCCAAATCCTATTCTCAAACTGCACAGAACTGCACAAGAACAGGCGGTGCTCTACTTTCCTGACACCCATAAATCACATGGAAACTTTACGTTGTTTAAAATATATTTGATTTTAACTGCAAAATGGTTTTTTTAATGATCTATTTGCCAAAGGCATTCTTGTAGAAAGAGTGGCTTGCGCCTACCAGGGATAGATCTAGATTGGTTTGATGGGCTGGAATAATTTATAATGGCATGAGGCAGTCTCAGGCAGAATGCTCTGTCAGATTTCCAAATAATTTTAACTCGTGTGCTCAGAGGGCGTGAGAATCACAGAGCAGCACTGGAGTCCAGGCTGTCAGAAAGATAGTTAAGAGCCAAGAAGCTTTGGCTTCTACGCATGAAAGAGGAAAATGTTCATGAGTCCTCCCAAAAACAATAAATGGCATTTGTGGCTTATTGAGAACCAGCTAAATGCCATGGATAGCAGGCGCTGGCCATAATTACTCTTACACGACAAAAGAGATACTCGGCCCAATGTGTCATTGTCTTTGGAAGTGGTGAAGTGTTGCTTTTCTGCTTGCAGGACTGGCCCATCATCCTGATTTAACGCTGTTTAGTGTTTATTCAGCATCTCTTGTCACACTTGACAGAGCAGGGTGAAGAGCAGTTACAAGGGGGGTGGTATTGATGCAGAAATGGAGGGAAGGAAATAACTCATCCAATCTCACCTAGGAAGAAAGTAAGCAAAGACAGGGATTCTTAGAACTCCCATTCCAAGGTCCTGCTCACTAGGCAACACTGCTTCATAAGCCCTTGGCCCAGGGACTGGCATTCTGGTTCCCTGCGTTACTTCAGATCAATTTAGAATGAGATTTTCCCTAGCCTCCATCACAGTGATTGCGAATCTAAACCCAGAGTCCTGGGGCCATGAGCAGCACAAGACAGACTCAGCCTGAGTACATAGCATAGCTGTCTCAATACATGTCCTCAGCAGAGGCAAGTGACACTGAAAGGACGTAGGAGGGTGTCTCTCACTGATTCCCCACATGTACATTTCTGCCTCAGCATAATGTATCAGACATCTTTAAGCTACAGGAAATTGGTTGTCAAGTGTAGCCTAAGAAATGCCAGTCCACTGGGGAACTCGTGCGCCATAGTATTTACTGATCAGACCGAACTGTAGCAGCATCCAGGTTAAGAGATGCACGATTTGCATGCACTGCTCGACCAGTGCACCATAGTCCTGACACACACAGTCCCGTTATCGCCCTGTTCCTGGTCTGTGCGCACCACCTACCACCAGTCGTAGATCGCTATGACCACGATGGAGGAGATTCCAGAAAGCCTCTGCTGTTTGTCTCTAATGACCTCTGCTGGTAGACCCGTAGTCCATGGGACTATTAGATTGATAGATTCACGGCTCTGTTTCAAAATGGAGGTGCTTACTTTGACTAGTAGAAATCTGGTGAAGTTTTTCCTCTAGAAATGGCACAGAAGCTGGTTTTGGAGTACTGTGCTAATAGCGGTGGGTGAACAGATGCCTTCTGGAGCCAGAGCTCCCAAACTCAATCAGACAACAGCGTTAAATGCCCCTGCCTCCACAAGCAGCACTGACGCCTTCTGGTGCCCAACACAAGCCTGTCTGGCACTCCGGCTTCCCAGGGCGTTGCTCTGTATTCACCCACAATGCCTTGATTTGACTTATGATAAATTTGGGAGGCAGTCCTCAGTTTACTAAAGGGGCACATTAGGTGCCTTCCTCCACCCTGCTCATCACCGAGCCACCTCTGTCTGACCCAATCAAGAGTATGCTCAGTCTCTCTCCACACGACATCCTTCCCCTCAATCAGGCTCAGTCTCTCTCCAGAGCACTCTGCCCCCAATTAACTTCAGGGTCTTAATCAGCTCACTCACAGTCCATAACATACAGACCAACTGAACAAACCTGCATGCCCTAGAGCAGCTTTTCTCAACCTGTGGGTTGCAACCCAAAAGTGGGTCGCAAGAATATATGAAGGGACTGCGAACAAACTTTAAAAATGGATTCTCCTTTAAAGGAGAAAAACATGGGAAACTGTGGATTTTTCCTTGCAGGTTGGCTGAGTCCCAGCCTGCAAGGGACTGCTTGGGGTCCCCCTGCCCCACACACTGGGAGGCTGGGGCCTAATGGCGGGGGGCAGTGGGTCAGGAGTGTGGGGCACTGGGTTGGGACTGGCCATCAATGTTTACAAATGGCCCTGGTACAAAAAAAGACTGAGATCCACTGCTTTACAGGGCCCTCAACAGCCTCCCATCATCCCTTACAGCTACCCTATACATCATGGTTACTTTGCCCAAAATCGCTCACCTGGGCCAGATTCTCTCTGTTCTCAACCCCTGCTTATATACCTCTCTCTGGAAAAGATTCGGAGAGCTTTGATGATTCGGACAGTCCCTGGTGGCTGCAGCCCCCGTGCTCACCAGGTGCTGCCGGGTGGAGGGGTGATCCCCACTGCCCCCCACTGCATGGGGGGCTCTGCACGAGCCCCCCAACCCCCTCCCACAGGTGGCCTGCCCAGGCCAGCTCTGGCCCTTTAAGGAAAAAGAAGCCGAGAGAAGCCCTGGGACTCACTGCTCCTCCAGCGGCCTCCGGACTTCAGGGGGCTTGTGCAGCACCCCCCACGTGGTGTTGTGCAGCGGGGGGCAGCAGGGATCGCCCACCCCCACTTAGCAGGAGCAGTGACTCTGGGGGGGGGTTTCATTTTTTTTTTTTCTTAAAGGTCTGGCCCACCCAGCAGCACCCAGTGAGCAGGGCTTTTTTTTTTTAACAAGTGCCAGGAGCTGGGGCAGGCAGGGCAGCCATTGCCAGGCTGGGGTGGGGATGGGCCTGGCCTGACTGATTTGGAGATTCGGAGAGTCAGCAGCAGCCGAATCTCCGAATCAGATTCGGCCGAATCAATTCGGGACAATGATTTGAATCACCGAATTGAATCCCTGTCCCCCAAATCGGCCGAATCTGAATCTGAAGCGAATACTAGCCGCTTTGCACAGGCCTACTCTGTAGTACTTTGCAGTACAACAGCGATCCAATACTTATACTGATACCAATACTTATACCAATACTTATACCTCAAAAGCAAACATGCAAACCCCCTCATGTTATAACTGCAATGCCAATAGGAGAGCATTTGGAATCTGATGAGAGAAACTCTGCCGTTGCTGAGTAAATAGCATATAAAAATACACACCAACAACAAACGGCCTTATCTTCAAGGGCCCCATTATTCCTGTTCCAGTAATAGATTCCTGTGGATTATTGGGAAAAGGTAAAAAAAGCTAGGCGCCCAGTTGAGCTGAGGGCTGAATTCAAGTTAATTTCATGCAAGAAAACTGCTATTAAACCTTTTGAAGAGAATTAAGAGGGAATTAAATCTCTCACTTCAGCTTAGTCGGTACAAATAAACCTTCAGTTATGGGATTAACAATACTGAAGCAGAAGTAGTGACTGCTAGAACTATATATTTGATGCTTGTCATTCAGGACAACAGTGTCAAAACAGCTTGGATCTTTTCCAAGAAACCACTGGCTTTGTGACTGCTACTGTTTTTTATTCTTCTTGGATATAAAGTTAAAAAAAACCACACCAAAAGAAGATATTTTTAAAAGCACCACACATCATTATCCTTTATCCCCATAAGAGTTTGTGCAGATCTTGCTTGAAGTGAAATCCTTTTCCAAACAATATTGGACAAAGATATAGCCCCTCCAATGAAGAAATTTTCTATCTAATAATAGAGGCATTTGTTGTGCACAACTGAACCCCAGCTGCACCTGACAAAAATAATACACTGGTGCAGAGAATAAACCACCAAGGTAAGAGCTGATCGCAAACTGACTAGGATATAAGGACTAGTTCTACTTAATGTGTACAGTGGCCAGGCACAATGCCAAGCTGAAATATCATTCAAGTGAAGTACAGACTCCTGTAACCTGGGCTCCCAGTAATCCTGGAATGGGCAGAATGCAGACAGAATATTTGTTAATAATGCTGATGACAGTGATTCAACCTGGTTTCTAGTTCCAGAAACTTTACTGTGCCAATCACTTATTAGAGTGGATTTATATTTAGACTACACAAAATGTGTGGAATGTGAACTGGCATTAAAGTTAGAGCATGCTGTGGGTAGTCACATGTTAAGGGTTAATAACATTTCTTGCCTGTGCAGCTCTGACTTGCCACTATAAGGCTGGCAAGCAGGGTCATAGCTAGTACCCAGAACAGCTGGGCTCCGTTCCTGATCTGGTGGCAGTGGGGGACTGAAAGCAGTGCATCCTGGGATGCAAATTGCTCATTTTATCTCTGTAGAGCAAACTGAAGTTACCCTAACACCAGCTAGGTAGCATGGCCAAGGTTTTGACCCTGGCCTGAAGTGGCGTAACTTTGAGACGCTCAGAGGCCACTTAGCATGAGTTAATGAGCTTTAAGATGTGACACTCACATTTTAAGTGCCCTTAGTATGGTTTAAGTGTAATGTGTAATTCCATCAATGTGTAATTTTAGGTTCCTTCCAGCCCTAATGTCTATGAAATCCATCCTTAAACTAGCCATGTCTCAGTTTTCCCAACTGTAAAATTGCACTTATCCTTTATTAAGCACTCCGAAATCTATTCCTGCCTAGCACTTAGAGTAAAAGAATGATTTCTGGTGGGGAAAAAGGAAACTTGGGGCAGTTGCCAGGACAAACTCCTACTCTTGAGAAAGGTTCAGAGGATCTTTGATACTCATAGAGAGGGGAAAGGAGCAGGCACTTTTTTATTTAAGCTATAAGACTGCGATAAGGCAAACACCCTCTAAATCATCTATCAACTCAAGCAAAAGGATGAAGCTGAGAACTGGGGTTTGAACTCCTTGTTCCAGAGAACCCCTGGGCTAGATCTTAGTAGGCTTGAGTTAGCATAGCTCCATTGACTGAAATGGGTCACTTACAAGTTATACCACCTGAAACTATGGCCCTAGATATTTCAGACAAAGTGATCCCTTTTTCCAAAAATGACTGCTGCTTTTTGTGGCTCAACACAGCAGTTAGAGAGAAAAAAAATCACTCTGAGTGCCAGGCTGATACACCCAGAGAAAGCATTTGACACCCAAATCATATGTGGACATGGGCAAGGCAAGATCAGAATGGACCAGCATCTCTGCCTGGTCTGGTATTCAGTAGGCCTGTGCGAACCAGTTAGTATTCGCTTCGGATTCAGCCAATTCAGCGGACAGTGATTCAAATCACTGTCCCGAATGAATTCAGCTGAATCCAATTCAGAGATTCGGCTGCTGCCAGATGTGCCAAATCACACAGACCCCATCCCTCGCCTGCTCTCAATGGCTACCCTGCCCACCCCAGCTCCCGGCTCTTTGAAGAAGAAAAAAAAAGCCTGCACTCACTGGGTGCTGCCTGGCAGAGGGGCGATCCCCTCTACCCCCCACTGCTCCATGCCACATGGGGGGCTCTGCCACAGGCCCCCCTCCCCAACCCCCACCTGCTGTCCCACTCCTCCCACCTGCCATGGCTGCCCCGCTTGCCCCAGCTCCTGGCCCTTTGAAAAAAACAAAACAAAACAAAAAAGCCCTGACTCTCTGGCTGCTGCCCGACGGGGGGCGATCCCCACTGCCCCGTGCTGCACAGGGGGCTCTGCATAAGCCCCCAGAAGACCTGAGTTGGGGTTTTTGTTTTGTTTTTTCTTAAAGGGCCGGGAGCTGGGGCGGGCAGGCGGGGCAGCGGGCAGGTGTCAGGGGGCACTCGGGGAGGGCTGGGGGAGCAGGCAAGGGATGGGGCCTGGCAGTGGTCCCCCCATGGTCTCCTCCCCACTCCTCCAGCCTCCCCTCCACAGCCCGCTACTTACCGGCTCCGAGTCCAGGTCCAGCTCCCTGCTGCAGCGGGTGGGACTGCCTGAATCACCAAAGCGCTCTCAATCTTTTCTGAATCGATTTGGAGAGCTTCAAATCAATTCAGACCTTTTAATTGGTCCCGATTCAATTAGGATTCGGAGATTTGGTCACTGAATCTCCTCTGAATCGAACCACAACCTGAAGTTTCGCACAGCCCTAGTATTCAGGGCTTTTCATTTCAACTGGGTTTTCATTTAAGCCATCTAGTTTCTGATGGGAGCTAGAAGCAGATGTGCTGCACTATCACATGAAATTACAGACCAAGGATAGCTTCAACTAGGCCACAAGCAATCAAATACTGGAAGTTTCACAGAAAAAAACCCACTGGCTTTGTCAAGTGTCCACTGTAGAAACCATGACCTGAGATAAGGCTCAGAGAAGCACCCAGAGCTTTGATGGCGACTAATCAACTCTTCCACCCATCGCCTTTTATAACCCTGCATTATTAAGCATGTCTGTACATCAGGTTGACTCACCATTTCCTATAAGCCAAAGCAAGAACTAATATTCCTCCAATACCAGGTTCTAAATTCCTTGAGAAGTTGGAGTTGGAGAACTATGTGTGCAAAAAGCATCATTTCAACAATATGATGGTCCACAGCCAGGTCCTAGCCTTACAGTGGTGTATGATATTTCTTGGGGCAGAAGAAGTTTTAAGTACAGCAAACAATATGGCATTTTGTTCTTATAGAGCATCTGCCATTGGATGTTCTCAAAGAATTTTAGAAGCATTTATCATGCCAGCCTTGTAGCATCCCAGACTTATAGACAGAGAAAATGAGGCATGCAGAAGTAAAGATAACAATTTTCATACATGGGTTCCTAGAGTCAAGCACATAGATAACTGGCCTGATTTGCAAAGCTGTTGAGCACCATTAAATTATACTAGGGCTGTCTGTCAAAGCCAGGCTGCTTTGTTCAGCACTTAAGCATGAATTTAGGTCCTTAACTCCAGGAACCAAACGCTGAAGCTTTTGACCACTGTGACTTGACCAGTATGACTCTGCATATGATTCAGAGAACCCAGGAGCCCTGACTGAGTCCCAGGCTGCAAGTACTTAGTACTAACGAATCACATTGGGAAATGTCAACTGCTGCCAGTCAGGGCTTAAACCAGTATCTATTAATGAGGTGAGGCAGTAATTGGACTATAGATTTATTAACCATGTGTGAAGAATTACACTGCCCAGCAGGCAGACATGGTTTTTATCTCTATGTTTGTAGTGACTCCTTATTGCCAATTAGTCACCAATGCAGCTAGCTCTTGAGCTGAGCAAATATATTCACAAAGGACAATTTATGTGGTAGATTTTGCCTCTTTCTGCTCACAGAATATTCAAAAGAAGGTCATGGTTCCCATGAGATGATTAGTTGGTTGGTGATGTTTCCTATGAATGCTTCCCCCACTTTTTTTTAACCTGTGGCTTGATCAAGATAATTCTCTGTGTGTTTGCTAACTGAGCCATGCTGATTAGTCATGATTAGATCACTAAGGATAGGTACAGACATTCAAAAAACCTGAGGTGGACTCGATCAAACCTACGCGGATTTCTGTAAGCCACCTAGGTTAGATCGGGAGCGAACAGAACAAATGTTCACCCTTTGGGGAGGGAGGGGGCATGCAGGCTGCCTGCACTGGCTTAGGTCAGCAAGTTGGGGGTGCTCCTGCACACCTCCCACTAGGCCCCCTGGGTTGCTGGTGATTGCTGAGCACAGCTGAACATCTGGGCCACCTCTGACTGGCTGCTGGGTATCATGGGTGAGCAAGCCTCCAACCCCCTGCCATCGTTGCGGACCTTCCCCCATGCCCAGCCCTAGGTTTCCAGGAGAACCTCAGAGCAGGACACCATGGCATGCACCTCCCCACCCCTGCACCACTGAGTTGTAAAATTCAATTTCTGCAAATACTCATGAATACAACTAGTGTTCCTCTTGATCAAGAGCGGTGAGGACTCCTTGCAATGAATGCAAAAAGGGATTCTTATTCAAGTCACTGGACAGAGTGAGACCCTATAGTTCTTTCAGGCTTTTGCTCCTAAAAGAAATAAATATAACGTGCACTGTACAATAAGCGCTACAAGGAGCATCTCCAAACTTCAGCCTGGTCTGAGCCAGGGAGTCCTGACTACTCACTTGGAAAGTCACTTTCTGCAGACGTTCAGGCCAGTGCAAAATGTTCAGAGAGCAAACCAAAGGGGCCAGAGATGCCTGGGGAAAACTCATTTAAAAATAGAGTAAATATTCACAGGAAACTGCTTGTAGAGCTCATCAGCATTCCCCAGTGGATCCCTGAAACCACAGCAGCTCTGTGTGCGTTAGTACAGAGCAGCTAGTAAGCATCTATTCCAGTTCCAGGATCCCAGTGTGAAGCCTCTTCCTAATGTTTAAGCCTCCAAAGCCTGCAGCTCTATTTCCACTCCAGTGCTCCACCACTGTTTCCTCCTGTCTTGCAGGATTGTGACAGGCTTCTGTACATACACAAGGCTGAAGGCAGGCCAAGGAGCTGAAGTGTCCTGCCCCCTGATGCCACAGCAATCAGAAGACATGGGGACCCAGGCACAGGCAGACCAAATGTCCAGGTAAAGCACTGCGAAGAAGCAGCCAGCCCTGCCGTGGTCTGTGCTTTATACAGATATGCATAATTGCAGCTTGATATACAAAATGTGAGGCATCCCTTTGAAGTCACATGCTGCAGCAGGAACTTGGCCTCTTTGAATTTCAGACCAGAACAGACTTCAGCAGGTTTTGACACAAAAGGAATCAAAAGCAAAGCTCAGACGAGCTGGAAAGAGATGGAGGTGACAAAACCCACCAACTGGAAATTCACAAACACAGCATCCTAATGCACAAGTAATTATTTGAATGCAGAGCGCATGGGTCACCAGTCCAACACCCAAACGTGCGACTCTGACAGCAAATAAAATGGCCTCAAAGGGTTTCATGCTATTAGTGTTCCATTACTCAATCTGAAGAGAAATGCTATAAACCAATTTTCTTCCTGCAGAAACATAGAGGGGAAGAAATGTGTGGGGAGAAATTGAAGATGGCTTTTTTTCCTCTGCTTACTGAGAGGGGGAAGAAAAGCCAGCTGAAAACATGAATGTGGGAGAAAGAGAGAGAGAAGAGACCTGAGAACGTGGTGTTCCCCGTGAGTGCCTCTGCTAATGTAGCTGAGGTAAATACATCCGCAGATGACAGAGCACACATTGCATGAGCATTGTGAGCGCAGCTCATGTCTACATCTAATCCCATCCGCTCCCATCCAATGGGGCACGAAGAAACTATGGTTCATTTATAATCATACTTTCAGTGCTGGCTTTGACAGATGCAGCATTAAATCATTAGGCCTTTCTATACTGAGTTTTTTCATCTTTGCTCTACTGCAGCTTGGGAAGAAGTGGCTGGGCCCAAAGGCAGGGGAAATAGTGGGGTGATGCCTCCCTGCAGATTCACAGCCCTGATCCACTTCTACTAACATACTGGAGGCAGAGCAGCAGAGTCCCACATAGCTGCCTAAATCCACCCTGGCAGTTTTATAGGTTGGTAGTGAGGATTCGTCCCCTGCTCAAAGGCCCCCTACTTAAAGCTCTGCATCAGCACAGTGCCCCATGTGGGCAGGGGAAACTGCTTCTCAGCAGGGTCCTGGCGGGAGTGCTGGGCTGCTGCTGCTAGGCTGCTCCTAGTGTCCTAGCTCAGAGATTGCCAGACTTTTTCTCCTTCTGTACCCCCTTCCAGATTTACCAGCTGCCTGCCTACCCCTACCAGCATATGTTTTATATTTTAACTCCTTAAATGCCAATTATTATTAGAATGAAAATTAAATCCGTCATTACAAAATTATTCCCGCATACCCCCCAGAGATGTCTTGTGTACCCCCAGGAGTATGCATACCATAGTTTGGGAATGCCTGCCCTAGCTCACAGAGTGCTGGCTCATGGATCACTAGACTGCACTGAACCATCCAGACACACCTTGGGAGAGGACACCTTGTCAATAGTGAGCATGCCAGGCTAGAACTTGGAGTCAATTCCTAGTGCTGCCACAGGTTTTATCTAGGACCTTGAGCACACCACTTAGCTTTCCTGGGCTTCAGGGTGCTATCTGCACAGGGCACTACCCTAACGTCACAGTAGTACCTTGAGGTACTTATGTAAATACAAGGGACAGAAAGCCGCTAGGTCCAATCTGACCCCAGGAGGTAGTAACGGGCATTAGACAGCAACAGCTTTCCAGCTGGGTGGTGGTGGAGTGGGCAGGGACCTCTCAGTTTCATGGGAGACATGAGTCTACAGCACAGAGGGCCCCAAAGACCGACTGGGCTACAGACAGCACCCAGTCCTCTCCCTCTTACTGGGGCTCTCCAGTCACAACAGAGACACTCAGGCAGAGCACAGCTGGTGAGATGGAGACTACAAGAGGACCTCAGTCACCATGGCTAGGGATAGACATTACACATAAGCCAGTTTAAATGATCAGAAACTGGTTTAAACCTGTAACAGAACAGATGTTCAGTGCACATAAACCAGTTGGAAAATGGTTGAAACCGGTTTGAGATAAACCTAGTTGAATGAGTAGCAGACTTCAATGACTTGGGTCAAATCGGTTTATGCAATGTCTGTCCCAGACCCCTTGCTGGTTTAAGTTAAATCAGAGTCCCCCAGCATCCCAGCATGCTCTCTGGGCTGGGCGAAGCTCTGTGCTCCACAGCAGAGCTGGCCCCTCCCCTCTGCTCCCTGGCCAGAGCTCCTCTGGCAGAGACTTGCAGGCACAGCAGTGTCTGCTGGCTTCCCCGTGCCATGCTCCCCCCACCCCTCACCACTTGCTGTTTAAGCAGGGATCCCTTCCTCCTCTCTGCCACAGCATGGACCATAGCCAGTAGGGTTATGTGAAACAGCTCCATTTAATTTCAACAGAACAGTGTTTCGAGTTTTTTCATTTCAAAACCACTGTTCCATTTTGTTTCGTCAAAACTGTTTCACTATTTCAATGCTGTTTCAACGTTTTGCCCATAAGCTATAATGGGGAAGCATGAAGCTGCCTATAACTTTGCCTCAGACTGCTAGCCTGGGGCTGGGGCCTGGCAACACTCCTGCCCCTTAAGCAGCCAGTGGGGAAAAGTCTGGGACCGTCCAGGTGGACCTCCCTATGAGAGAGTCCTGCCTAGGCCTGGCCATGTCCCGCTCAGCTCAGCTCCCTGCAGAAGGGAAAGGAGGGCTGCTCTAACTCCCCCCGGCTTCTAGCCTCAGCCACTGCAGGCACGTGCCTGAATTTCCTCAGTCCAGAGAGAGTGTCTGCCCAGTTTCAAACCAGTTCAGCCTAGCCAGGTTAGACTAACCTGCAAAGATTGAATCAATTCAGGCTCAGGCTTTTTGAATGTCTGTCCCTAACCCATGGCTACCAAGTGGGCACCTCTCCAACCTCTTACCATGGATTCCTGTAGTTTTTAAGGCACTGCACACTCATTTATTAGTTACTAAGATGTTGAACACCGAGCCAGACTCCCTCTTCTGTTGCTGTGAAAAGAGTCAGGATCCCTCTGCTGTGGTTGCTGCTGCTACTCAGGCTGCTGATTTTGTTTCAATTAAGCTCTCAAGCATTTAGGGTATTGTGCTACCTTGTGTGTAGGGAGCCTGTTACACATTTAGCAGTGTGCGTTTCATTTTCTCCACTGTTGGTGTTATGAAGATTTGTACTAAAGTCCCTGACAGGAGCCAAGAGCAAAAATAAAACAAATGGGAAAAAAGGGCAGCTTGCCAGAGTGGGTCAGGCTCCTGCCATACCCTGAACTCTCCTGTCAACTCTGCGTGCTGGAGCTGGTATAGATCCCCTGGCACTCTGTGCAGCAGAAGGGCTGTGCAGTCTTGGAGCACGGCTCAATTCAAATTTGAGTCACCCTTGCTCTTTCTACTGAGCACAATAGTCTTCTTTACCTCCACTCCTAAAATGGCTGTGCAGTGTTGCTGTTAAATTCCTGCCACAGCTCTCTGCAGAGGTGGCTGCATTTCAGATGGTCACCTTCCAGCCCCAAGCACCAGCCAGAAATGCATAATTCAATTCCAACAAGTCCATGAGCAAACACACACACACAGAGGCACCCTGGTGCTACCACGCTGTGTGTCTCCCGACACCCTGTTGCTCTGCTTATTCTTTGCTAAACAAAGCAACGTGGGCTCTGCCACAGGGCCTTAGTTTTAGTTGGCTAGGTTTCTTTGAGCATTTACCTTTCCCTTGACTGTGTGAGTAAAGAAAACGAAGAGGTCAATAAACATTAGCCTGTTTTCCTGTTTACCTTCAGACTCTGTTTCAATACAGCAGAGTGCTGGGCTTTGCTTGGAGAACAGCTAAAGAATCAGTGGGGGCCAAACTTATTGGCAGGTGTGCGACAGATGAGCCCTGCACACCCCACAAGTGTCACTCTCATCCCCTTCTGCTGCCCCATCTGCTGTTTTGCACTTTGCTTCTTGCCCTGTGCTCCCTCCCCATCTGCTGCTGTGCTAACTGCCTCTCTCCAGCCCACCATGTGCCATGCATAAAGGCTGCCCATGCTATTACGTTGGCCACCCCTGGCTAAAGAACACAAAAGAAGCCTCAGTGCTCCTTGATGTGTCCTGAATAATCTGTGGCATTGCCTGAAAATGCAATACAGGACGAGCTCACTGCATTGTCACCTCTGGTTCCTTCAGGGGGTTTGTTACCTTGGCTAGGGACAGACATTACACATAAACCGGTTTAAGTGATCAGAAACTGGTTTAAACCCACAACAGAACAGATGTTCAGTGCATATAAACCAGTCTGATAATGGCTGAAACCAGTCTGAGATCAACCTGGTTGAATGTAGTATCAGACTTAACTCATTTGACTGAAACTGGTTTATGCAATGTCTGTCCCAGACTCCTTGCTAGTTTAAGATAAACCAGAGTCCCCCAGCATCCCAGCATGCTCTCTGGGCTGGGCGGGGTTCTCTGCTCCACAATAGGACTTGCCCCTCCCCTGTGCTCCCTGGCCAGAGCTCCTCCAGCACAGGCTTGCAGACACAGCTGATGGGGGGGGGGGTGTGAAACGGGCTGTATTTGATTCTGATTTGGATTCAGATTTGGCCCAATTTGAGAGAGAGTGATTCAATTTGCTGATTCAGATCATTGTCCTGATTCAATTCAGCTGAATCTGAAGATTTGATTCTGATTCAGAGAATCAGCAATTTGGCCATAGACACAGCTTCGTATGTTTTTTCTACATACTTTTAGGTACCAGGTGCAGCTCATGAACGCTGCAATGGTGGGGTGGATGGAACGTCCCACAGAAGCACGGGGAGGCCTTCCCGTGTGCTCGGCGGCGGACCCCCCTGCGCCTCCCTGGCTCAGTGATCGGCCGCAGGGGGACCCTGGTTGCCCCACAGACCCAGGAGGCACCAGTCATGCTCCTGTGGGACGCTCCATCCACCCCACCATCTCAGCGTTCACAAGCTGGGCCTGGTACCTTGAAGTACATAGAAAAAACATATAAAGCTGTGTCTATGGCCAAATCATCAAATCTCTCTGAATCTCTCTGAATTGATTCGAAGGCTTTTCCTCCCCCCTCCCACTTGCCTCTCACTATTTGCTGCTTAAGCAGGGATCCCTTCCTCCCCTCTCCCACAGTAAGGACCATAGCCAGCATGTGGTATGCTAGCTAATGCTGTGTAAGGCTCCAGCAGAGACTGCAAACACAGCAGGGTCTGCTGGCTTCCCCCTGCCCTACCTCCTGCTAGCTGCTCAAGCAGGAAATCCCCCCTCCCTTCCACCTCCCACAGCATGGACCCCAGCCCCATGGACCCTAGGCATGTGGTGTGATAACTAATGCCGAGACCTGTCTATGCGTGTCTCTCCAATTTCATTGGGACAGGCAGGCAGACAGAACAGGGCTTTTGGAGCTAATCAGTAGGTCACCCTCATAAGCTGTTTAAGAAGAATTGAAATACTAGGACAGAGGCTATTATTTTGTTAATCGGTTGATAAAGACTCTTATCAGCTTTGGGCTACCTTGCTTTCCTGTCAGTTTGCTGCAGACAGTATGACGAAGCAGGGAGGGAGACTGAAAAGCTCTGTATCATCAACAGATGCATGCACTGCCCACACCCCCCTTCATAGGCAACTGGTAGGGGTGCATGGGGGTTCATGTGCCCCCCCCGACTGGGCCCCCCCTTACAGTCGACACTGATGCTGTTGTTAGGGCTGGTGCCCCTGACAGGGCTGCCGCCATCAGCAGCTTCTGCAGGTGCCCCGCCTGATTCAGGAGGCACCAGTCACTCATGCCCCCCTTGCTTCAGAGTGCTAGCTAGGACTGGGGGCTGACAACTCTCCCACCCCTTGAGCAGCCAGTGGAGAAAAGCCTGGGATGGTGCAGGCAGACCTCCCTAATGAGAGAGTCCTGCTGGGGCCTGGCTATGCCCCCCTCAGCTCAACTCTGTGCAAGAAAAGGGAGGGCTGTTCTAGCACCCTCCAGCTTCTAGCCTGAGTCACTGCAGGCATGTGCCTGAATTTCCTCAGTCCAGAGAGAACGTCTGTCCAGTTTCCAAATGGTTCAGCCTAGCCAGGTTAGACTAACCTGCAAAGGTTAAATCAATTCAGGCTCAGACTTTTTGAATGTCTGTCCCTTGCCCGTGTGTCTGGACCACTCCTTACCTTTACATGGCATAGCGCCCAGTCCATTCAAGCTATAGCACAGAGGCATACCTACTTTGAGACCTCACCAGAACCACTGTAATAGCTCCTGCAGGCTTGTCTTGGTATGCCACAGTCATTGACTAATGCTGACAGCTGGAGTGGTGCTACACTTGTCTGTGCAACAGGTAGTTAAAAGTTACAGGGAAGCAACTCATTCACCCACCAGCAAGGTACAGCCAGACTAG
The DNA here is from genome assembly GCF_000455745.1 of Alligator sinensis. Taxonomy (NCBI): domain Eukaryota; kingdom Metazoa; phylum Chordata; order Crocodylia; family Alligatoridae; genus Alligator; species Alligator sinensis. The sequence goes on along the minus strand of NW_005841897.1, from coordinate 3,107,058 downwards.
CAAGGACACAGAGATTAGACTGGTAGAATGAACTCATTTCTTGATGGGCAGAAACAGCCATTCCTAACAATTACCATCACCATTAGCTCTCCTGATGGAGGCCTCAGAAAAATGGCCAAGTGCAGCTTGAGAGTGAACTCTGCAATCATCCCTAAAGATGATCTGTGAGATGCTGAATTAAGGCACCTACCAGCATGTCACATAACCCTCACAAGAATAGAAGCATTTTTCATGCCTTCACTACAGGAGGAGTTTTAGTTCTACATAGCAACTGTTTCTCCTATGCATTACCCTACTACCCTCCCACCCCTTGCAGGTTTTAATCTCAAACAAATTCCTGGTTGGCCTTTTATCTAAGGGGTGGGTGTCCTTCAGGTTACCACCTAATCCTCAGCTCATACCCAGCACCTAAAGGCAGTTGATAAGTCATAAATTGGGCTAAGCCCAGCTCTGCTGCCTTAGAGGGCTCTCCCACATTGCCGTGAAGTCCTTCCAAGATGACTGGGTTGCTATCAGGCCGTGCATGTTAAGAGTGTGGGTAGAAGATTCCACTCTTGCACTGTTGATCTTGTACCCTAGACCAGCACCATGTTGATTGAACCACCACACTGTGGATCTGCCTGAAAAAATGATTTCCTCCCTTAAAATATTCCCAACTACAACTATTTTAATTGTGGAAGAAAAGATTGAGTGCAAATATTTTCATTAAAAATATATTTGTCATAAATAGTGTTGCTTGTGATGAGCCTCTGCTTTAATAAGAAAAATCATGCAGCTTCAGTTTGATGCCCTTGCCTTGTGACAGTGCGAGTACTAGGAGGAAAGGACCACTGGGGTGTTTGTCTCTGCTGGACTTAAAGCATGGATGAGGAAGAGAGGGCACAGAGAAGATAAGTGTAGATATCAATAGCAGGGGAATGCATCAATCAGCTATATTTTTACTAAGAGATAAATACAATAGAAATGTATTTGCCCCCAAACTATCTATGAAATATACTACAAAGCCAAACACAAGTCTGGACTATGGTGGTAAAAGGGCAACAACCCTGTACTCACCTACATCAGGACTGAAATTGGCCAGTTTAGTCCGTTACAGCAGCCTCAAGTTGGCAATAAAATAATTGAACATGATAGTCTGTCCTACTCAGATCACAGCCAATATACATCAGAGAATCCTCATCTGCTGAGATTTATTCGTTAATGAGCAAAAAACCTCCCAAAGCTCAGTACTGCTTTGACTTATGCTGTGGTTTAAATTTAGAGTGAGTCAATGAAGCTCCTCTGGATTTACTCCAGTGTACCAGAAGTCAGAGTAGGGCCGTCAGTCCTCTTGGGACAGGTTACGCAGGGGTTGCCCCGTCCTTGTGGAGCAGTCCCCACCGAATCAGGGTGGACATTCCAGTATGTCAAGTGCTATTATGGGTTTCAAAGAGGCCGCTTGGATAAGCGGTATCTCAGGGTCTGTCCTCAGGCACTAATTAACAGAGGTTGTATCCCAGCATCCTGCTTTACTTGACCTTGTGGAAATGAATGAGACCAATATTAAGCAGTTAGAGGGATAGTATTGTGACTGATAGATCCCAAAGTTGGATACATTTCCTTTCGTTTACAAAGCCTTTGCAATTCCTTGAATGGGTTTGCCTCTCTCCTGCTAGGCTTTTAACCATTTCAGAGTCTTTCATTTCAATTTCACTCTTATTTTTATCCAAAACTCCAATATCTTTCCAATCATCATCATTATCCTCACCACCACAATCATCCGTGCCAGTGACCCAGCACTCATGAGGCACCTAGCAGAGCCTGATTGGAGCCTGTTGCACTTAAAAGTCCTCAGTGACCGGCACTTGCTTTATGTATGTCCTACTTTGCAGACAGGTCCTAATTGGTATATTTGTGCTATGGCACCTGTTAGAGATTCCCCTGCCAGACTTTTGATTTGCAGGTGATGGGCGTTTGCTGGAGCTCTTTGGCTTTGTTCCTGCAGTATCTAAGATCCTCAGAGGCACTAATGAATTTATCCCCACAGTAGCCCTGCCTGGTGGGAGTGGGGCTGCTGCTGTGCAGACTGAGAGCTGAGGCACCAAGGGAGAGAAATTTAAAAGCCCAGGCCAAGAGATTTAAAAGAGCAGGTTTGGTCCCTTAAAAACCTGCGGTGCTTTGAAAATTTCTGTACAAAAAGAACAAAAACAGCTTGTCTGCAGTCCTACAGGAAACCTGTGGGAGCCCTGGGAATGAAATCCAGATAGTGGAGAAGTGGGTATTTTTTCTCCTCACAACTCAGCTCCCAGCTTCACTTCCGAATGTCCAAAGTGTCTGTGTTATTGGTGACTGCTATTCAAGTTGGTTCTCAGGGGTAGATTCCTCTCCTCCCTGGCACAGACTTCCTTCTTCTCTCCACCTCCCTCCTACTATGAAGGTCGTTTTTTATTCTAGTGTGGTGTCATAGGGGGTAGTGGTTTGAGCTGCGCATGCACTAAGCATGCTGGGAGTGAAGGACTGGCACTTGAGAACTCTGTGGTCTAAATTCTACTCTCTGGTGTAAGTCTGGAGTAAACTCCTATGAGCCAGTGGGTTTAGTCCATAACCCAAAACAGAATATATTCCACAGCATACATGCACATGAGGAAGCAGCATGAGGGTTCACCATCCCATGCCTTGCACAATCATTTATGTCAGAGCAAAGTGAATGTGAGGCAACTTTTAAGATGCTAGATTAGGACTCAGGAGTTTAGAGGGTCAATTCCCAGCTCTGCCACAGACTTTTAATGTGGCCCTGGTCAAGTTACTTAACTTCACTGTGTTATTATCAGTGTGACCCTGACCAACTTAATCTCTCTGTCCTATTATCCTCTGCAATGTGTGTGTAATAATCCTTCCTTTCTCTCCATCTCATTCTCTTACGATATGACCAGAGTGACTGCAGATGTACTCAAGCTATCTTCAAAGTAGCTCTTTTTGGTACTAGTAGCAGCGTAGGGGTGGCAAGTATATTGCCTGAGTATTCAGCTTAACAGCCTTCACTGAATTAATTGTTTTCATGTCTGTGGTGCTGACAGTACCCAAGAAAGTGAGTCCGTTGTTAGTTCAGGTACGTGTACTGTATTGACCTGCAGTGTAGACATTTATGCTACAGACTCTCCAGGGCACAGACTATTCCTTATATTTGTACAGCACCTTGCATAATAAAAGCACCAGCTTTCTGAGGGCCTCTAGGTATTACTGAAATATAAATACCAGCAACAACTATTCTTATTTGACAGCATTTTATGCCATCCACTTTACACTCTGTAAATGTCTGAGGAGGGTGGAGGGCAAAGCTAATCTGGACCCAGCGCAAGATTAGTTTAAGAGAAGATGGAGCATGTATATATTAGATGGCACTAACTTCTTCCGTGTAGCAGAATTTTCCAAGCAATTATTGTAAGAGGAGGAAAAACAAGAAAAGAAATGATTTTTTAAAACAAGATGAAAAATCTCCCACAACAATGTCCTAACTTTTAATTAAAGCCTCTGAGTAATTACCGTCCAAACATCTAGTTCTCATTAGATCCAGTTGATTTATTTTCACTGGCCTGTAGCAAAGGGTGGGTGTCAACTCATTTACAGCCTGCACAACTATTTGAATGAGAGGAATGCTCTAGCAGGTGACCCGGAAGCTGGATAATGGTGATAAGGTTGTCAGACACTGGGAGGCACTTCTGTACATGAGGGCTCAGATGTTTGTTCTTCTCTGAGTTAATATTATGTTTTAACCAGGGTTTTACACATGTACTGGGGAAAAAATCAGAGCTCATAAGGGAAAACAATGAGACAGGAGAAAGAGAGAAAAATGCCCATAATAAAATTTTGCTAATAAAAGATATGACAGGGGTAATAAATGTTATCTTTCTTATACAGCCCTTCCTGCTCCAAAACCATCAATTACTCAAAGGCACTAAATGATAAAAAAAAATACTCTGAAAAAAAAAAAAATCACTGAATAGCATTGGCTGGCACCTGTGTCGCTCTGTCTAGCCCAGTGCACTGAAGGTGGGAGGGTCCTGTTTCAGCAGCTATTGAAAGCTTGAAATGCCGGTAATGGGACCTTTTCTATCTATTGAAGTTTGTTAATGTGCTGTGTGGACATATTGAGTTATCGATTACTCGAAGCCTAAAATGAGCAAGCTCATCTCACTCTCTGGTGGGATTCAGAAAGGTTCTGTGTGTTTTCATTCTGCCTCTATTGAATTACCCTCAAGATGCTTTGGATTTTTCTTTGAATCGGCGATCTTTTTTTTCTTTTTTTACTGGAGATTTTTCTTTTCTTTCTTGAATTTTTGTCTCGGGCCAAATCAGCGAAATCAGTTCTGAATTCTATCGACTGAGCACAGCTTAATTGTTCAAATCCGTATGGTGCTACCATTGGCATGTATCCTACTTCCCAGATTCTTCAGCCTGGGGCTTCAGACACTCCCAAAGCCGAGGCAGTTCAGATGCCCCCTAGTCTCGTTTTTGCCCCTAGCCAAAAGGCCAAAGGAGCAAGCTAGAGGGAAAGCTGAGAGAAATCCCCCATCACTGTAAATTGTGTAGCTGAGATCCTCCCATTTGGAGGCATTTGCAGACTTTCACAGGGGCCAGCCTGCCCACAGTGCAAGGGACAGGCCTTCACCCTAACTACACCAAGTCACTGAAGGCCAAGAAGAAGGGCATCTTCCCTGCCAAGTAAGTAAAACTGCCTGGGCCGAAAACCACCTCATGTATCTCCCCTGCCTGAGTGATTTGTGACTTGGCCTTGGGAGCAGGAACATGATTCAAGGAGCCAAGGGGGAATTTAAAGCCTCTTGCGATGTGCTTTATTCTACAAAAATACCTGTGAAGTGGGGCTCTGTCCGACTGCTGGGGAATGGGTGTTCTTTGTCCAGAGACCTGCAAAACTCCCATTGATTTCAATTAGGCCAGGATTTAAACTAAAGCTGCATTAAAGCCTGAACCAAGCTGAGCATTAATAAAAGAATATGCTAGCTACCAGACAAATGCCATGGAACTAGAGCGCGCTTACACACCTCAAATAATCAATTATCCTATGCATCAACTGTGTAACATTTCATGGGTTGAAATATATTGCAAGGACTCTTTGGTAAATGTGTGTTACATCTGTGGGAGCCAATCAGTGCCCGAGTCATTGGTGTTCAGGATACAGGCCAAAGTGAGTTAATTTGTTGGGCTCAAATGGTAGTAATCAATGACCTGACGTCTAGCTGGCAGCTGGCGTCAAGCACAGTGTTCCAGAGATTGGTCCTGGGGCCGGTTTTGTTCAATATCTTCATCAACAACCTGGAAGGTGGGATGGAGTGCACCTTCAGCAAGTTTGCAGATGACACCAAGCTGGGGGGAAGTAGGAGATACACTGGAGAGTAGGACTAGGGTTCAGAGACACCTAGACAACCTCAAAAGAAATTTCATGAGGTTCAATAAGAAGTGTAAAGTCCCGCACTTAGGACGAAACAATCCTATGCACTGGTACAGGCTGGGGGCTGACTGGGTAAGCAATAGAGCTGTGCGAAGCTTTGGGTGGCGATTCGATTCGAAGGAGATTTGGCCCGATTTGGTGGCCAAATCTCCAAATCTGAATTGAATCAGGGTACCAGTTAAAAGGTCCAAATCAATTCAAAGCTCTCTGAATCTTTGGCAAAGATTCAGAGAGCTTTGATGATTTGGGCAGTCCCTGGTGACTGCAGCAGGGAGGTGCAGCTGAACTCCGAGCTGGTAAATACTAGGGGTGGGGAAGGGGAGCTGGGGGAGAAAAGCCCTGGTGCTCACCAGGTGCTGCCGGGCAAGGGGGTGATCCCCACTGCCTCACACTGCATGAGAGGCTCTGCCACAAAGAGCCGAATCTCCAAATCAGACTCGACCAAATCGATTCGGGGCAGTGACTCGAATCACTGAATTGAATCACTGTCCCCCGAATCGGCCGAATCCAAATCTGAAGCGAATACTAGCTGCTTCACACAGGTCTATTAAGAAACAGCTCTGCAGAAAAGGACCTGTGGGTTACAGCGGACAATAAGCTGAATATGAGCCAGCAGTGTGCCCTTGTTGCCAAGAAGGCTAACAGCATAGTGGGCTGCATTATTAGAAGGGTTACCAGAAGATCAAGGGAAGTGATTCTTTCCATCTTTTCAGCACTGGTGATGCCACATCTGATGTACTGTGTTCAGCTTTGGCCCCCCCCCCGCTACAGAAGGGATGTGGAGAAGTTAGAAAGAGTCCAGCAGAGGGCAACAAAAATGGTGAGGGGCTGGGGCACATGACTTAAGAGGAGAGGCCGAGGGAACCGGGCTTATTTAGTATGAAGAAGAGAAGACTGAGGGGGGATTTAATAACAGCTTTCAACTACCTAGAGGTAGGGTGGGATGCAGCTAGACTGTTTTCAGTGGTGGCAGATGAAAGAACAAGGATCAATGGTCTCAAGTTGCAGCAAGGGAAGTTTAGGTTAGATATTAGGAAAAACTCTCACACTAGGAGCATTGTAAAGCACTGGAACAGGTTACCCAGACAGGCTGTGGAAGGTTTTTAAGACCTGGCTAGACAAAGTCTTGTCTGGGATGATATAGTTGGGGACGGCCCTGTCCTGAGCAGGGGGTTGAATTAGATGATCTACTGAGGTCCCTTCCCAACCCTAATTTTCTCTGATTCTATAATTCCATTTACTTTTGGCTTTTGTATAATGCATCCTCAAGTGCACCCTGTGTTTTTCTTTGATGGCTGCCTCACAGAGACAGATACAGTTATATAAACCCTCTCCCCTCTTACATGATTTAAACAGCTTTCTTCTTAAACCACACCAAACAAAGCACTGAATAGGTCCTAAAATCAATCGGGATCTTCTTTTCATTTTCACAAGTGCAAGCTGTTCTATGGACAAAACAGAGCTGTTTCGAGAGAGGATGGCAACAGCTTCACAATACAGGGCTGCTATCAAGGTGGAAACAAAAACAAATTGATGTTATTTCCAACTCCCCCTTGTCCAAACTCTGTTTTTGAAGATGCTATTGAAGACATGAATGGAAATTCTTTCTGCATTTTTTTTTTGTATTTTGTAGCTTTCATATTCTTTGCACAGCCCTTTGTCTAGGTGTAAGCTACCACTGCTTCACAAATTGAAGTTGGAAGATTAGAGCAATCAAATCCATTTCCACAGGATACATTTAACTGGACAGGTTTTGCTTTAAACCTAAGTACCCTACTGGGGATTCATTCTCAAAATCCATCCGTTCCCCATTTGTTTTTAATGGGAGGGAAGATGAGTCTTGAATAATTAAAAGCCAACTCATTTCTGTCTGGCTGCATGTTGACAAGGAAGCAAATGCCCTATCTTAGAAATGCCTACGTCTGTGAGAACTGGCCTTTGTGGGGTTTGGGAATGAAGATACTCTGCAGACCTATGTGGAGGTAAACAGGGTGACAGCACAAGACTTCCCCAGCAATTGCTGAAAGCCAGGAAACAGGGATTCCTTTAGGAAAAAAAAGATGGAGTGAACTGAATAACAATTAAAAACTTCAAGCTGATGAGAATGATTCTTGGTCTCTGCCTTCACTGATCATATTTGTAATTTTTCTAAGGATCAAGGTCTGAGCAATGGTTTCTAATCAGGCTTTGCTGTATGTTCTTTGCCATCTGCCTTACCTGACACACACAAATTTCCTCTTCAATGAACTGAGTTCCTCAGGGTGATCCAGGACTATCATTTGGAGACAGTGATGAAGATTTCCTGGAGCTATCTGTCTTTATCCATGTAGTAAGCAGGATGGCTAGGGGAAGACACTCTGTGGCTAAGTACAGACAGTCAAAAAGTCCGAAGCTGAATCAATTCAGTCTTTGCAGGTTAGTCTAAGCCGCATAGATTAAATTGAAACAGAAGTGAACAGACACCTTTGATTCTGGAAATGCAGCCACATGCCTGTAGTGGCTCAGGCCAGAACCTGGGGGGTGCTAGAGCAGGCTCTCTGGTTGTGTGTTCACTTCCTCTTCCTGCTACCCCCAAGGTCTCTGGGATTTGCAGTCCACAGTTACAGCAGCAGGACTCTGCAGCGTTCCTCATCACTTCCTCTTCCTGCTTCCAGGTACCACTGGGATTTGTAGTCTACAGTTGTAGACAGCAGTAAGTTTGAGTGGGGGAAGGGGTGTTTAACCCCCGTCCCTGGCCCCAGACAGGGTTTGAGGGGAGGACGGACAGTCCCTCCCGTGAAAACTGGACTGCATCCCCAGCCAGGCTTGCCCCTCCCCCACATCCCCTTGTCAGGCAGCCCTCACTGCTCTGGTTAGGGAGCAGAGGGGTGAGGCCAGCCCTGTTCTCTGGAGCCCAGCCCAGCTCAGGGCTGGAAAGCATGCTGGGGGACTGATTTAACTTGAGCCAGGAAGGGGTCTCGGCCAGAAGTTCCATAAACTGGTTTGACCCAAATCAGTTAAGTTTGATACTACAGTCAGCCACATTTATCTTAAACCAGTTTCAGCCATTTTGAAACTGGTTTATATGCACTCACCTTCTGTTCTGTTACAGGTTTAAACCACTTTCTGATCACTTAAGCTGGTTTATGTGAAACTTCTGTCCCTAGCCTGTAGGACAATTTACAGCTTTTGTCACATGGTGTAATCCACATGTGTGATGTCTCCCTCTCTGCTAATTCCTGGAGGACACAAGTCAGTTGCAGTGACCTGGCTCCTTAAGTCAGGCTGCCTACTGCCAGTGAGACACGTTCACTGACCACTGAAACAGATAGAAGTCCTATTGATTCAGTGGGCACATGGTAAGACCTGGGGATAGCATTCTCTCAGAAGAAGCTGTAGGCCTTTTCCAATCCAGCACACTAAGCCCTTTTTGGAGCATCAAGTCCCTGCAGCAATGTGGTGATCGAATGCACATGACAGCTCAATGAGAGCTAGATGGAAAGTATCATTATGCTCCTTTATAAATCCATGGTGTGTTTACACCTTGAATACTGTACCCAGTTTTGGTCCCAACACCTCAGAAAGGATATAGAAGAACTAGAGCAGGTCCAGAGAAGGGCAACAAGCCTGATTAGCAGCATGGAGGGGCTTCCATATGAGGAGAGACTAAAGAGGCTAGACCTGTTCAGTAGGGCTGTGCAGAGCTTCGGTTCCCGATTTGATCTGGCGGAGATTCAGCCCGATTTGATGGCCAAATCTCCGAATCTGAATTGAATCAGGAGACCCTTTAATCTCTCTGAATTGAATAAGAACCCTCCAAGTTGATTCAGACATAGACACAGCTTGAAATGTTTTTTTCTACAAACCTCTAGGTAGCAGGCAGTTCGTGAGTGCAACAATGCTGGGGCAGATGGAGCATCCCACAGAAGCACGGGGGGCTCCCCAATGTGCTCAGCAGCTGACCCAGAAGTGGACCAGAAGCACTTCTGGGTCTGCCGGGGAGCACGCAGTGCGTCCCCCTCTGCACTCCCCTGGCTCGGTGACTGGTGCCTCCTGGGTCGGGGGGGAGAGGAGGGGGTCACCCAGGATCCCCTGTAGCTGATCACCAAGCCTGGTCCACTTCTTGGTTCTCTGCCAACCATGTGGGGAGCTCCCCTGCGCTCCTGTGGGATGCTCCATCTGCCCCAGCATCACAGCATTCATGAGCTGTGCTGGTACCTCAAAGTATGTAGAAAAGACATTTAAAGCTGTGTCTATGTCCGAACCACTGATTCTGTGAATCAGCATCCAATCTTCAGATTCAGATTCAGCCAAATCAAATCGGGGACAGTGATCCAAATCAACGAACAGAATCACTGTCTCCGATTCGGGCCAAATCTAAATCGAATGCGGCCACTTTGCACACCCCTATTATTCAGTTTACAAAAGAGATGCTGGATGGGGGACATGATATGGGTTTATAAAATACTAAACAGTGAAGAGAAAGTAAATAGGAATTTGTTTACTCTCTCTGAAAGTATAAGAACTAGGTTTCACAGAATGAAACTAGTAGATAGTTAGTTTAAAACTAACAAAAGCAAGTTCTTTTTCCCCACAGCATGTCATTCAAGTGTGGAACTCATTGCCACCGGATATTGTGGAAGTTGACAGTTTGGATTGCACCTGATTCACAAAGAGATTGGACACATTACTGGGGGGAAGAGGCATCAGTAGCTATTGAGCATAGGAGTTAGAGGCATAGTCTGAGAATCAGAACTTCCTAGACCTTAAATGCTGAAGACTGCAGATAAGAGGAACTGTACAAAAAACACCCTGGTCATACCCAGTAGGGCTATTCAGACATAGACACAGCTTTAAATGTTTTTTCTACATACCTCTAGGTACCAGGCAGCTCATGAGTGCTGCGATGCTGGGGGGCATGGAACATCCCACAGAAGCATGGGGGAGTCCCCAGCATGCTTGGCAGCAGACCCAGAAGTGGACCAGAAGCACTTCTGGTCCACTTCCGGGTCCACTGGGGAGTGTCTTCCTCCCCCCCACCCAAGACCACCTTGGCTCATTGACTGGTGCCTCCTGGGTCTAGAGGGGCAACCAGGGTCCCCCCATGGCTGATCGCTGAGCGGGGTGGAGCGTAGGGGGGCACCCCACATGCTCCCCAGCAGACCCAGAAGTGGCCTGGAAGTACTTCCAGTCCACTGCTGAGTTTGCCACCATGCATGTGGGGGGCCTGTGACAGGGGCAGGCTTTCATGCCTGGTGCAACCACCGGCCTGCCCCCTGTCTATGGGTCAGCCACCTGCCTCTCTCGTCTGCCATGCCTTGATGTAATAATTAGGTGGGAGGCTGCCCATTATACACCCCGATATTGGGGGGGCGCTATCCTTGGCTCCATTCCATCCCTACACCAAGCCTCACAGAAGGCATCTCAGGCAGCCAACTCAACTGTCCCCTTTGCCCATTAGCTGTGGCCCCTTTCCTGGGACCTTCGGCTTTCCTTTAAACCCTGGCCACGTCTCAGGCCAGTCGGGATCCCGAGCTTCTCTGCTCTATATGGGCATCCCTTGCAGTGGGCCCCTGGTCCTCTTGATCCCTATCTGGGTCCTGGCCCCAGCATTGACCAGTTGGGTCCCTCAGGTTAGGTCTTAGCCTCCTGCCTGCACTTAGGGATCGGGGTCCCCCATTCCCGGCTCAAGTGCTTCACAAAGCATGCCTGGCCCCATGGGGTCACTCACCCCAGCAGGTTCAGGCACTTCAAGAAGCTTACCTGGCCTTCCCTGAATTAGATGGAACATATAACCCATCCAAAGGTGGGGGCTGGGGTTAAGGTGCCCCTACCCACCTTTCACCAGGGTGGTAACTGGTCTGGCATTTCCTGGGGGCTCCTGCACCACTGGGAGCCCCCACTAGACCACCCACTCCCAGCAGAGTGCAGTTTTAGGTCATGCCCAGGACCAGAGCCTCCTGCTCTTACCTACAAGCTGTTCCAATGCAGCAGCTCAGCCAGGCAACATTTCTTGCCTGCCTCCCAGCAGCAAACTGCTCGTGTTCATGTAGGTGGCCAGAGTTCTAAAAATGGCCTCCATAATCAAACACCTGCTGAGTGTTTGATCTATCCCTTAAAGCGGCAGGCACCACTGATGCCCTGCCACAGGGCCCCCCTGCTCTCCTGTGGGATGCTTCATCCACCCCAGCATCAAGCCCCTACACCTGCTGAGTGTTTGATCTATCCCTTAAAGCGGCAGGCACCACTGATGCCCTGCCACAGGGCCCCCCTGCTCTCCTGTGGGATGCTTCATCCACCCCAGCATCAAGCCCCTTAAAGCCCCGAGGCTGCTGCAGGAGTGGTGAGTCCCGGGGCTTTTCTCCATTTTTTTCTTAAAGGGCCAGAGCTGGCCTGGGTGGGGCAGCCATGGGAAGGCTGGGGGAGTAGGGGATAGGTCGGAGGGCTCATGCAGAACCCCCCCATGCAGTGTGGGGCAGTGGGGAGCAGCGGGGATCACCCCCTGCCCTGCCGCACCCAGTGAGTACCAGGTCTTTTCTTTAAAGGGCTGGGACCTGGGGCAGGTGGGGCAGTCATGGTGGGGCTGGGGGAGTGGGCAGGGGTCAGAGGAGCTGGGGCAGCAGGCAGGGGATGGGGCCTGGCAGGAGTCCCCCCATGGTCCCCTTCCCCCTCCCCCAACCCTAGTACTTACCAACTCGGAGTTCAGCTGCAGCTCCCTGCTGCAGCCACCAGGGACTGCCCGAATTATCAAAGCTCTCCGAATCTTTTCTGAAGATTTGGCAAGTTTTGGATAGATTCGAACCTTTTAATTGGTCCCCTGACTCAATTCAGATTCGGAGATTTGGCCACCGAATCGGGCCAACTCTCCTCCAAATCGAATTGATACCTGAAGCTTTCCACAGCCCTAGTGCCTGGTACCTCAAGGTATATAGAAAAAACATTTAAAGCTGTGTCTATGTCTGAATCGCTGATTCTCCAAATCAGCATCAAATCTTCAGATTCAGATTCCGCCGAATCGAATCGGGGACAATGATCTGAATCAACAAATTAAATCACTGTCCCCGATTCAGGCCGAGTCCAAATCCGAATCGAATACAGCCCATTTTGCACAACCCTAATACCCAGCTCACCCTCCCTTTCAGCATCCACACAGTGTCATGGTGTGACACAGGATACTGTGCAAGATGGACCTATGGCCTGACCCAGTAAATGGTAATTATGTTCTTATAACTAGAGTCCTGCCCAGCAGCTATGAAGGTATACCGGGCTGTCAGTGGGAAGTGCTTGCTGTACACTCCCTCTCCCTAGCACACCTATATTTGTGCTATTTAAGTAATAGGTAAATTGGAGGCAGAGAGAAGCTAAGTAACTTGCCTGAAGTTATACTATGACTTAGTGGCAGAACCCAGGTGAGGCCTTAGAAGTCCTGAGTACCAAACCCATTTCCTTAGAAACTTCAGATTTTAATACAATCCCCAAGCTAATATTAAGGTAAAGGGGTGATGCAGACTCTACTATTATAACCTGGAATTGGCCATCATTAGTCCTGTCCTACCAACAATATTAGTGTTTCTAAATTCAACTTTATCCTAACACCCTCTCTAAAACTAAGAAATCCCTAAACACATTTGTTTCTGAAAGGATTTCCACTTTAAAAGGGTGGAATAGCAGGTGACTACAAATTTCCTTCATGTAATTAAAAAAGAAAAAAAATACACAACATGCAAAAGCTTTGAAGTAATTTATGAGTGTTTATTCATTTTGTCCCAGAGTGGTCTCTGCAGAAATGTAAAATTCAACTCCTCTATGACTTTCTCTCTGCATTGACTGGAAAGAGCAAGAGCGAGTAGATTCCGGTAAATTAATTATCAACATTGATTTTTTTATTTTTTTTTAATCCTGAGAGGAAGCCTTCCGTAACTTTGAAGAATCTCCAGTAGTCAGGCTCTGAAAATTGATCTACTGGTCTTTCTGTAAGGCCCTGCCTCCCCCTCCCCTTCTCAATGCAAATTTGCAGGCTCAAACAGAATTGAGTGATTTGTCATTCTATTTTCCCCTCTCAGACATAGCCATAAGTTTCCTTGTTAATTGATTTTCATATTTAGATTCAGTTGTAGGAAAAGTAATTTAGGGAATCTGTATCCAAGTTAGAATTAATAGCTGACAACAAACTGAAACTTTAGATGAAACTTTATTAGGCTATCAAAAAAGGCTACCAAACTTTCCCCCTCTCTCCAGCAGTTTAATTTTCTTGATCCATTATAAATCACTGTGTTGAAAAACAGCTTCGAAGGCGTGACATTGCAGTTTTCAGGGAAGTTTCTTTTGCATGTGGAAACTGAAGCCAAGCAGATAAGGAAGGGAAAGTATTTGCAAGCATTCATTTGAATAAAGGCTATGAATTCACTTTGATGGTATCTGTAACCTCTTTTATTCACTTCCCTTTGAGATTCAGTCTCCTGTTTACTTCTCTATGGAAAGCCAGCACAATGCCTATGCATGCCTCTGGGCTTGGGTGAGACTCAAGACTTATGCATCAGCCTCAGGATAGTTCTCTGCACAGAAGTGTTATAAAGATTGGCACAAATGCTTCCTCACAAGCACTCTTTCTGAAATGTTTAGGGGGCATACTTATGTGCTGAGTGTTGTAATAGGCAGACAAGGTTCTTTGGGTAGATCCGATATCTTTTATTAGACCAATTCAAATAGTTGGATAAATTCTTCTTTGCAAGCTTTTTGGTACAAATACCCTTCATCAGGCTGAGGAAGCATCTGCAGATGGCCTTAGAGGCCTGTCAGGAGTGGGGGCCCCTGTGAGCTGGGTACTGTGCAACCCAAGGGTGAGAGCGAGCCCTGGTGCTGTAGAGCTTACAATATAGATGGGCAAAACAGACAAGAGGGGGAATAGGAAACAGGGTGAACTGACTTGCAGAAGGTCACATAAGCAGGTCAGAGGAACAAGTAGGGCTAGAACTCCAGTCTCCTGTGTCCTATAACAATACTTGAAGATCATCAAGGAGCACATCTGTGATGGGCCGGCATCGGGAATGATGCTCAAGGGCAACCAGCATGATTTTGTTAGGGGCAGGTCATGTCAGACCAACCTGGTTGCCTTTTACGATCAGGTCACAAAAGCATTGGATGCAGGTGTGGCCGTGGATGTAGTCTTTCTGGACTACAGCAAGGCCTTTGACACTGTCGACCACCCCATCCTCATTAAAAAACTAGGTGACTGTGGCATCGATGCCTACACGGTCAGATGGACTGCTAATTGGCTGAAGGGTCGTACTCAGAGGGTGGTGGTGGACGGGTCATATTCGACCTGGGAGGAAGTGGGCAGCGGAGTCCCCCAGAGCTCGGTCTTTGGGCCCATGCTGTTCAATTTCTTTATCAGCGATTTGGACAACGGGGTGAAAAGCAACCTGTTCAAATTTGCTGACGATACCAAAATTTGGGGTGAGGTGGGCACGCTAGCAGGGAGGGAAAGACTGCAGCAAGACCTGGATAGGTTGCAAGGGTGGGCTAACAAAAACAGGATGCATTTCAATACAGACAAGTGCAGGGTGCTGCACTTGGGCAGTAGTAACTGGCAATGCACTTACAAGATGGGAAACTCCCTTCTTGAGATCACGGAGGCAGAAAGGAATCTTGGAGTCATCATCGACTCCAAGATGAACATGGGCCGACAATGCGAGGTCACGGTCGGCAGGACTAACCGCACCCTATCATGCATTCACAGGTACATCTCAAGTAGGGCCAAGGAGGTGATCCTCCCCCTCTACGCGACATTGGTCAGGTGAGAGGCTACGGGACCTGAACCTGTTCAGCCTTCACAAGAGAAGGCTGAGGGGGGACCTGGTGACCGTCTATAAACTCACTAGGGGGGACCAGAAGGGTTTGGGGGAGACCTTGTTTCCCCTCGTGCCCCCCGGGATAACAAGGAATAACGGCCACAAGCTGTAGGAGAGTAGGTTTAGATTAGACATCCGTAGGAACTATTTCACAGTCAGGGAGGCTAGGATCTGGAACCAACTTCCAAGGGAAGTGGTGCTGGCTCCTACCCTGGGGGTCTTTAAGAAGTGGCTCAATGCCTACCTGGCTGGGGTCACTTGAGCCCAGTTTCCCTCCTGCCCAGGCAGGGGGTCGGACCTGAAGATCTGCAAGGTCTCTTCCAACCCTACTTCTATGATTCTATGCTCTATTTACTGCTGCCTCTCCTTAAACCGAACCAAAAAAAGCAAGTCAAGTGGCCCACCACACGCTTTCCACCTCAGCCACAACAGCCAGTGTTTTCCATTGTTCTTAAAAGGAGCCAAGTCGCCATTTTCCCTGCCTAAAACTTTTCAAATTCTTCTGGAAGCGAGCAACTGAACATGAAAGGAGGGCTAGCTACGCCAACAATGCACAAAACACCCACCTCTGACAGTAGCTAATCACCCTGAACTCCCATTCACAGGCCATCCATAGTGCTAGAGAGCTGTGCAAAGTTACTGAAACCAAGGACATCTGCATTGGAAATGAAAGCAGGTCATAACATATAGGCCAGATACAGACATTTCAATCTGACCAGCATAAGTGATCAGAAACTGGTCTATACCTGTAACAGAACAGAAGTTTGGCGCACACAGACTGGTTTAAAAATGGCAGTACCCAGTCTAAGATGTGCTCCTGCCCCTCTACCCTGCCCCCAAAAGGCAAACGGGTGTTGTTTGCTACCGATCTAGACTACGCCGCTTACAGAAAACCACGTCACTTAGATTCATTCTGCCTTGGACTTTTTGAATCTCTGTACCTAGCCATATTCAACTGCCTGCTGTATCCATTAGACAAAGAGCAGCCACAGAAATGCAAGAAGCCATCTTGCCAGGGAAAGTTTCTAGATAATTAAGCTCATTTTGTCAGCAGGTCAGAAGGCCCACGTGGGAATTTTTTTCACAGCAGCAACTGCCTTTAGTAAATAAATGCTTGAAACTCAGAGAGATCATGTGCGCTGCACTTTTCAGGTGCGCTCTGGAAAGGACCTGATGAGGTCTCCCAATTCACTTGAGGCGGATGGAGACCAGACAGCTTAGCATTGCCTCTTCAGAGCATGGCATTAACACGAATGACCTGCCACAATCCAAGGAGGTGAGCTCATACATTGTCACACAAGGAAGACGTGAGGTAGAGAAGTAAAGGGACTTGCATAAAGCCAGATAGTTAGCAGCAGGTCCAGACCAGGACTTTAGGACCTTCTGACTCCCAGCCCTATGTTCATCCTTTCTTCCTTCGTACTGTGCTAGAATGACATCATAGATGCCACAGACAGATGCATTAAACAGGAGAGCAATGCTGCTGCATACTGAACACATCAAGAGATTGCACGCTGTATGCGGCTATCACAGATAGTCTAACCTACACAAATCTAGTCTGATTTATTTCTGCCAGTGTGTGGACACCTAAGACATTTGAAATAAAATTCAGGAAGGCAATGAAATAGCCTTGATTTATGGTACCGTCTATGCTCTAGCTAGAGGGCCTTCGCACTGGAGGTTGTCCAGCATACTAGCCATTTATCCCTGAAACTGGCCTCTGCGTAAGCTGGCCGGCTGGTCAATAGTTTCTGCCTGTCCCTGGATACAGAGAGTCCATCTGTGCTGTGGCCAGCCGACAGCTGAGTATATACTGCCTTTTGCTGGTAGTAGGCCTGAAAATTCATCCATCCTAAAAGAAACAATTAAACCCCCACCAACAGTTACAACTAACCTTGACTCCATGGAGGGATTGTAAACACCACCGTGGCATTGCTGGATAGTAATAGAGAAACACAAAGCATCCAATTCCCTTAAAGAGCCCATTACTGCACCCATGGAAGAACTTTCCTATGCTACTTTTTTCTATCAGTGCTTGGAAGTCTGGATGTGACCAGAAGCCAGGGCCAGACACGGGCACGGGCAAACTAGGCAGCTGCCCAGGGCCTGGACAGGGCCTGATTATTATTATCATCATCTCTGGTGAAGGGGGGACCCAATACTAAAAGTTTGCCTGGGGCCGCCAGGAGTCTAGGTACAGTGCTGCTAGAAGCCCCCAGCCCCTGTGCTCATAAACACAGCCCCACTGTATGGCTTGGGCAGCATAAAGAGTACTTGGAGCTAACATACCTGTAAGTCATGCCTGCTTTAAAGCTCCTTTTCACAGCCAGCATGGTATATAGGAGATCTGACCTGTCTTCCAGACAAGTCGCCTCCTGCCTGAGGCAGCCTGTGAGGTCAAAGCAGTCGCAGTCCCACTGCAACATCACAGGCTGGATGAAGGGTGACAGGAAACGGGGCTTTCATTGGCACTCATTCTTTGTGTAAGCCAGGGCTGTCCAACTGGCAGCCCCTGAGGTATTAAACTGCAGCCTGCAGTCTGGATGCCACTGTCCCCATCACTCTTCTGCTGCCATCTCTGGAGTTCTCCATTTGATCACTGCAAATTGCTCCTCCTTCCTCCTCCAGCTTCAGCTGCCTGCCCCCACCCTGAGGGCAGGGTGGGGATGGCACAGTCACAAGGGCAGAGGGATCCTGCAGCTGAGGGACTCAGGGGACCCAGGTTGCTGCCACGGCACAGCAGGGCACCTGCTGCATGGCACGGTGTGGGGTCCAAATGGCACAGCACAGGGGCATTAGTACAAGGCAGCAGGGACGGCGGGCAGTGCATCACACAGCTGGTGCAGCATGTGGCCTCCAGCCATGCAGAAATTGGACAGCCTTGGTGTCATTGCTGGGAAGGAAGCTACAGGCCAGATGCTCAGCATATGGATCCTCAGCGTAGCTCCAGTGAAGTTAATGGAGCCACACTGATTTATGCCCGATGCTGTGCTGGTCCCACGTTTAAGAATCTGCACTAGTGTTGGGGGGTTGGTGAGCTCTGTTAGGGGGGCCTGCTCTGCAGGATGTGGGACACCTCCTGTCAAGCAATGAGCAACCTAATAACTGAGGGAAGAGGAGCGTGCTTAGCACCTGAGCACACCTGGCACAGGGCAGAATCAGGCCCCTGGTTTGTAATGCTTCACTGAGCATGGGGGGGACTCCTCCATGTTACAAGGCTGCTGATGGCAAAGCCTCATGATGGAGAGGCCACTTTGCTGGCAGAAGGCATTTTTATGCTGCCAGAGTTACACCAGCTCCTCTGAACAGCAGCAGCTTAGCTGGCAGAAGCTCTCTCTCTGCTGCCAGAGCTGTGTCCACATTACAGGTTTTGTCAGCCTGGCTATATTAGCTAGAAGAGGTGTCCCATCCTGTTCTGACCTCTAGCTGACATAGCTGCTGGAAGACCTTGGGAATGTAGACCAAGCCTAAGAGGAATCTAGGCTTGCTCTGCTTGGAGGAAGCATCAGCTTGTGCTGAAATGAATGGACTAACTGACAGCTCAGTGTTCCCACGTACACTTCCTCAATGAAGAAACACTGAAGAATCAGAGTGAATACTATGGAATAGGCGCTCAGTGATGGTGTATCTTCAATACTTCAGCTCCAGAGCACAGACATCACAATGCAGAGCATTGCAGTTCTGCATCAGCTAGAAACCAGGATATGCTGCAACAGTACCAAATGCATCTTGCCTTGGCTGGGGGATAGGTTCGCACAGCTCCTGTCCCTGCACTGAACATCAGGGCCCTGCTCATCCCTCTCTACAGCTGCAAGTTGCAACCACAGGAACTCTCACCTTGAGAACTTCATCTAAACTTCAGTCTTATTTTTAGTTTTCAGAAGAGTCTTGGCACTGAATCTCATTTAAAAAAAAAATGCATGTCTGCTAAATATATTTCACTTTAAGGCCATTTTAATATCAGCTGGAACAAGCCAGTTCCTCCCTCATCTCTCTCCTACAGTTCCAAATACAGTTAATTTTTTTTATAAATTAACTTGCACAATGTCACAGTACATTACTCCACCTTGGAATATTTTTATTCTGATCTTTGTGCAGCTGACAAATGGAACGATGCTTGGATCTTCTCTGGGGATATTTTACCCGTAATGTAACTTATTAAAATACAGCTGACTGAAGAAGAAATAGTGCTTTTTCAATAGAGCCTGGGTTATCCAGCGAAACACAGATAATGAATAATGGTTTATGGCAAAACTGATAATATAGCCGTTATTATATGGACTGGCTCTGTGGCTTCATTTAATCATTGTAAATTGCTATACAAAGTACCATTTTCCACCAGATCTTTCTATCCGAAGGGTGAAAATTTTTGGAAGGAAAGTTATACAAGGTCAGTCTCTTTCTGTATTACAGTACAGCTTGGCTTGAAGAAGTGCAGCACTACAGCAGTGGGTGCTCAATACCTTGAGAAACTAGGCTAGATTTTTTTTTTTTTATTTCAATGACTTTTTGCAGTTTCTGCCACAGGCAAGGCCCCCGTGTTTTACACAACATGCTAGATATATGGCAAGACACCTAATTATTTAACAGAGTAAGCACCGAGCTGTGCAGTGAGCAGAGAATTAAATGCTGAAGCCCTAAGAACATTGCATGTGACCTCCTGTATAAATGCATCTCACAGAATTTCTTCCTGTAATTACTGAATCAAGCCTGATATGCTGTGGTTGAACTAGACTGTATCTTTCAGAAGAGACATCTCATCTACATTTCAAGGCTACAAATGATGAACAATGCACCAGAAAGCACAAATGTATAACTCAAGCATGTTGTTATTTGCTTTGTAACGGGCAGGTTGGATACCACCATGACGAGCTCTTTAGAGATGCATAGGTAGCTAGCTAGACACTACCTTGCATTTTCTAATCTTCCCGCAATAGGTAGAGCCTTCAGTAAAACCAAAGAGCCGATTCAAAATCAATTAATTTTCCTAGCCGGGTGGGTGAAATGAATTAGAAACTACAGGCAGTATCTCAATACTTGGAGGGTTCCTTCCTATCACTGCAGCGTGTGTGCTCCTCACTAACATCAATCCCCACTGCAGTCCTGTGAGGCAGGGAGGTTTTGTCCCCTTTTTTACATGTGTGGAAGCAAGGAAGATGGATTAATTAGCCTGCCCGAGCAAATGTTGGAGGGCAGTGGCAAAGCTGGGTTGGATCTCATAAGACCTGGGGAACTGCCTTAACAGCCAAAGTCTTCAGGCCGGGGGAGGAGGAGGGGGACAGCAGTGGTTAAAGTAGTTTCTAGGTTTTCTTCAGAGCTGAACTCATATGACATGCAGGCCTGACCTCCAGAAGGTCCCCACTTGACTCGCACAACTATGGAGGGGTAGTGAGAGCTGAGTTCATATTTGCTGTAGCTATTCTTTTCTTTATCAAAGGCTGAGAGAGGCTGTGGCAGCAAGGCCTAAGGGCTGTGTCTGGCCTCTTTCTCCTAACCTTGCATATAACCCCTCTCCACCACCAGTTGTCTGCTGGTCCCCCTATTCATAGATCCAGAGAGTCTATGGCCAGCAGGGACCATGCTGACTTTCTGCATAATACAGACCATAGAATATCACCCAGTGATTCGTTTGGTAGCCCCATCGCGAGGTACCTACTCCTCAGTCCTAAAACAGGCAGGAGGAACATGCCACACTGTGACAAACAGCACAGCTTGGTTAGTGGCTGAAATGTTGAGCTCCCAGCACCGTGCCCATGCACCCCAAAGAGGCCTCGGTGTATGTACAAATCAGGGTCCTGATCACAGCTGGGGCAGTCGCTAAAGTAAAACAGATAATCAGCATCAACAGAGACACATGGGAAATCTTAGGACGTTCACTGCCTCTGCCTACAGGAGAGGATCCCACTTCCTTCCTCTTAAACCCACTGATCAGTTTGTATATCATAGAAAAGCTGCTCTAGAAGGGACCACTGGAAGTCATCTAGTCCAACCCCCAGCTGGAGGCAGGATCATCCCTATCCAAACCATCCCATATAAGTTTTTGCACAGGTGGCAGAAGGCTGGGGCTAACGGGGCTTAGCCCTCCCAAACTAATTTCTCAGTGACAGCAACAGCAGCAGCACCATGGCATTGCCATCCTACAGCACCACTGCCATGCCCCCCCCCACTGCAGCGCTGCAACCAGTGCCCCCACTGTGCGGTCCTCCACCACCATGTACAGCACCAGTGTGCACTGGCCCCACAAGGCCCCGTGGGAGGGACGGGTGGGGGTCAGGCCCCTACCCCCGATAATATTTTTTCCTGCTGCCTATGAGTCCTTGTCTAACTTATTCCTAAAGCTACTCAATTGCATCTCTTTGCAAAGATTCATTGGGTTTAAGGCCAAAAGCAAATGTTAGATCCGTCTACCTTATTCATCTATCACAGGTCATTACATTTTGCCCAGTTACTACAACACTGGACCTTATGATTTGTGATTTCATAGATAGATAGATAGGGTCAGAAGGGACCTATTAGATCACCGAGTCCGACCCCCTGCTCTAGGCAGGAACGAGCTCTGAGGTTAAGTAACCCCAGCCAGGTGTTTGTCTAATCTCCTTTTAAATGCCTCCAAGGTAGGGGAAAGCACCACCTCCCTTGGAAGCCCATTCCATATTTTGGCAACCCTCACCGTAAAGAATTTCTTCCTGATGTCCAGTCTAAATCTGCTCTCCTTCAGTTTATGGCTGTTGTTTCTAGTAACTCTGGGGGGGTGCCCTGTGGTCAAATAAGGTACATCTTCCAGAATGGCATCCATCCAGCCCTAAGTTCAAGGCATGGGATAGGCAGTACTTCCTTTGGGAATTGGCTCCCATAATTAATAGTTTCCATGGATAAAATTTGTGCCTAATTTTTTATTTCAATGCATCTGGCTTTTGCTTCCAGCCACTGGCTCCTGTTATGCCTTTTCCTATGAGCCATGAGACTAAAATGCCCCTTAGTATTCAGTATCTTTAGGTCTGCAAAAGTATTTGTAAACTGTGTATCAGATCTCCTCTACCTTCCTTCAGAGAAGCTAAACAGATGGGGTCCTTATTATGTATCTCACCATGTGACATGTTCTCCAACTCTCAAATAATTTTTGTGGCTCTTCTCAGCTGCTTCTCCAGTTTCTAAACAGCCTTTTTCATGTGGCTTCTAGGCTTGAAGGCAAGTTCTGGTTGTGGTCTTAGTAGTGCCGGCAAGGGTGAAATCATTTCCCTTGGCCTAGTCACTACGCCCTGGTTTCTGTTGCCAGTTATCACATTAGCCATCAGCCACGGTAACAGCTCACTTTCAGATCTGGGCTGGAAACTGTTACAAAGGTTGAGATTACAAAGTTGAGATGCTCCATTATATTCCTAGTTCTCCCAAAATGTAGGTTATGGGCTGCAGCCACAGATTTACCTACTCTAGGGAGTAGCACTGCTTTCAGCTGTCAAGTGTCCAACACTTGTTTGAAACTGGTATAAGCCAGTGAGCAGTTTCAGCCGTCAGGGCAAAGACATAAAGCTCCAAACCTTAGATAGCTGCACACGCAGGAATACATATATAGCCATCAGCAGAACTGCATTGCCCCTTATACAGGGGCTGCTACTCCACAGCAGTGGGTAAAGCCCCCAAGACTGGCACTGGGCAAGAGGAGGAGGGGAGGCCCGAGGAGCTAGAAGGAAGAGGAAGAGGGAAAGGAGATGACAAGATAGAAAGGAATGACAAACTTTCTGGACTGAACAACCTTGAGTATACCTGCCTTTCAGCTTGACAAAGTCACTTCCTACATCCTCACTACAGACACCAGGATATAGCCAGTTACTGCATTTTAGCCCTTATAGCTGCTGCCAAGAGCAGCCAATTAGGAACTTCATCACAGCTAAAATAATCTCAGCCTGCTTTTTATTATACCGATTACCTCCTGCATTGGCTCTTGTTTTCTTTGGCCTCCGAGAAGACTGCAGGTCACAGGCTGGCCCCTGCAGAGACATCTTCCCACCCAATAGCTCCCTGCTGCAGTTGTTATTTTTGCCTTTGCTAGCCAGCGTTTACCTTCAGCCTCCGGCAATCAGGTGCATAACCAGCTTCAGCCTAAGAGCAGGCAGGCTCAGCACTTGCCTGGCCGGCACTTTTTAACACATGTGCTGAGTGGGTGTCTAAAGCAACCGAATTAGAATACTCCATGCTTGCAGTGGCTGTCTGCAACACCCACTTGGTACAGGTGTAGTGATTATATAAGGAGTGAAGCAATGGAGAACCAGCTTCTTTCCCTTTCCCCCTTGCTCCCCACCTTTATACTATCCTAATTGTATGTATCCCTCCTGGATTTCTGCTATAGCTATTTGGAGAGTTTGTATGGCTGTTACTGATAGTGAAGAAGAAGAGCAGATGGCAAATGACCTCATTTTCCTAAGCAAAGTTAACCCCGAAAACACAAGGCAGCGGCTCAAGTGGAGCTGTTTAGATTGCTAAGCTGTTTAAAAAAGAGCAAGGAGTCAGAAGGGAAATATAAGGGACTGGAAAGACAAGTGCCATATGCTATGAGATTAAAGCAGATATGAAGTGTCTAGTCAAGGCAAGGGTTACCTCATCTTTCCTGAACAGCAAGAAGGTAAATCTCAGTGTGACAGGACACAGAGCTGTGTGCAGGAAGGATGTTCTGGGAGCCAGGTGCCTGTTTGGTTCAGCTCCTAACACTGCCACTGACTGTCATGTGAGCTCAGATAAATGGCCTTAATCAGAAGTGTCAAACTTACTGGGCCCCCTGGGCTGGATCCAGACCCAGCGGCAGTAGTGGTGGGGCAAGAAGTGTCAGAGAGCTACAGGGGTAATGCAGCATAGCCATAGCTTGCTCCAAACTTCCAACACAGTCTCAATGGGGCTCAGTGCCCTTTGCTGGCAGGTCTCACCCTTGAATTTCTGGCCCTTTTAAGAGCCCTGTGCGCCAGATGACATGGCTCCCCAGGCTGGATCCAGCCCCAAACATGTATCCCTTTGGAAGATTATAATTTAGCTAGCGTTGGTAGTCCCCAGCATGAGAACTGAATGACAGTGTATCTCCCAGCCTGCGATAGGCTGCATAGAAGGATGGTGCCTTGTTAGAGCCATATCCAGCCTTTATTTCTATAGGCACACAGAACAGGAAGGGGTCTCCTGGGCCAATGGGTCTGGTCTCCTGTGTTTGCTGCAAATCAGCTGATGTCAAATGTTTTATGAGATTGATAGCTAATGTGGATTCAGGGCTCTTGTAGAAGTCAGGAATAACATAAACCCTGTGCAGCATGTGATCTGTGAAACCCATGCCTCAAGTGTTCTGTAAACACTTGGGGATTATGAGCCAAGTTCACTGGTGGCCCCATGGCACTGAGCTGTGCTGGAGATGCAAAGAAGTTGGAAACCTAGAGTAGCTGGAACCACCCTAGTGAACCTAGCCTATAAACCATTTTCCATGCCTGTTCTCCTCCTAACCTAGCTTTGCTCATAGGAAAACCTGCTATTTCCCTTTAGCCACATAACAGTGGATTCAGAGATACTGGCTTCAGTGCTTCTCCCCAGTGTTCAAGTTCCACTTGGCAAGGGGGCCTCATGGGATCTGTGTATAGCTGCCTGCTTCTGTGCTAGTTCAGGCCCAGCATGAGTCAGAGCAACCTAAGGGCTGCTCTACTTTATGTCATATGCAAAGTCTTGAGGGCTTTGTGCCGGTCCATAGTATAGTACAGCTCTGCAGTCCAACCACTTACCATGGTCCTGCCATGTCTCCTTGCTTAAGCCCATTCCACCTATGGTAGGGGTGAGGCAGCTGGTGCGGGGCCAACTTCCAGCCAGCATAATAGATCCTTCTCCTCCTAGGGAACTTTCTATTGTCTGTTTATTGTCAGACTCTTGCCCTCTTTGCACATGTGAATGGTAGAAAGGGGCCATAGCGCAAGGGAGAATCAGGCCTTCTCTGCATCCTAAATGTCTGGCCTCCATTCATGTTTCAGTTCAGTGTTTTATTTGTAGAATGGCCTTGTCAAGGTGATAGGACACTGAATGTATAGTGTGCCCAAACCTATCCAGCCTGGGGATAACAAATCAGTCAGAATCTATTTGGTATAGTGATGGTGAAATTTCACACCAGCTCCTTGCCTCCCATAACACATTTGCATCACCTGTACAATGTTAGCAGCATTGGCAGCAGCACTAAATGTTGATTTCGGGAGAGTAGGGAAGCAATGGTGTTTGCCAAATAGGCAAAATATATTTCTACAAAAGATCACCCAACAGAGGGTTAACAAAACCCATCTCTGTCAGCCAGTGCAAACACCCTTGGACCAAGTCAGTAAGCAGGAGGCTGACAAAAGTTCAGATAAACAATGTATCCCATCTGTAACCTAAATAATGAGGATGACAGCCAGAGACACTGTGGGCAACTAGGCCGCTTACTGCAGTTCACTCAACACATGGCTTTACTTATAATAATAAGTGACAATGCCTGAATGACTTAGCCTTCAGTCTTCCTTTGAGCTTATTCCTTTCCCTCTTGAATGCCTCATCTCCTCTCAAAGCAGAACTCTCACTGGCTTCATTGAGGCTTAGGGCCCATAGCCCAGATTTTCAAGAGCTCAGCACGTTAGGCATAGAGATCACTGGAAAATCTGGCCAAAAGTGTCACAGTAGGTGCAGCCAGGTGCCAAGCACTTCTGAAAACTGAACTGCCCCAATTATACACAAGGAGCTCTTGACAGTCTGACATAAGATGTCTGTTCCTGAAGCATCCACTGTCTAACTGCCTGCAACCCTCAACCTGTATTGCAATTTCCCCAAAACAAAGGGTGGAAGGGTAGTGCCTTATTTTTAATAATTTGGTTCCTGTGGGAGCCTTTGATTCAATGCCTATTTCTGCTTCAATAAAATATGCAAGTACTATACTCTACTTGCACCCCACTGTACTAAGTCTTTCAGTGTGGCGGGTGCTGCCAATTTAAATGATAAGCAAGAGGTGAACAGACACAGCACCTCCATGTTTTATTGACCTGCTGAGCGGTTAAGGGGAAGTTTCTACAGACTAGATCCTGCCTCCCTGACGCAGGCAGGACTCCCACGCAAATCCTTGGGGGTAAGATGTGGATGTATCTGGTTTCCTATGTATAATAGTGTCACAGTTGCATGCTGAGGGTCTCAGCAGCACACAGTATTATTTATCAATATTTCCGATACCCCCTAAGGTGCGCCTCTTGGAAGATTTCTGCATGAGAGTTTGTTAAGTGACTTCAAGTGAAAAAAAAATCAGCTATTCAGCAGTACAGATTTCCCCAGAGGCCTGTTATTATCATCTTCCCAGTTATGAGTGATTTATCCTTTGCGTTCCTGGCTTGGCATACATTTTGCAAATTATTACTCCCATTGTGAATACAACATGTCTCAACAACCAGCTCTTGCAGCCTCAGCGAAGGAGATTCTCTGCTCATTCCTTTTGTTCAGGCTGCTGTTTCCCTCAATAAAGCCAGTCAATAAACTATGTGCAGATCTGTCCTGCTTTCCATGGAGATTACCTGGGGCAAAGGGCTGCTGATCTGTGCTTGGCAAAGACACTCATCTTATTGACTGAATGCAGGCTGGGTAATTGCCAGACGGGCTTCTACAAGTAATTAAGGAGGACAGAGTGCACTTTTCTTTTTGCCTGTATGGACTGTGTCAACCTGCTGCCTAAAGAGCTGGTACAGAGTGTGCTCCTTTCCAGCAAGATTTCCTTGCTCTGCCTCCCTTCTTTGTTTTCCTCAACTTTTGTCTTTCTTATCAGTCTTATGTGGCAAGAAAAAATGTGTTTAATTCCCCACAGAAGCAGTTTCTTCACTAGGTCCCTGAAGACCCCTCTGCTAGGCTTCCCCCATGCCCTTCTGGCATATAGAAAGCAGGTAGCACAGCTCCCTGCCTCTGTGCTGAGTTGAGGGAGTAACCTCTACCCCCTAGGGATGACTGTCCATTCTCCAGCATGTTCACAGTTCCTGTCAACCACGTTGTGGGAGATGTGAGGGGCTAGGATAGGAATTCAAGAACATCTGCACCAAGACATATGGACCAACACAGTGGCAGACAGGGATGTTGGAGTCATTGTTGACTCCAGGATGAACATGAGCCACCAATGCAAGGAAGCGGTCAGTAAGGCTAACTGCAGCTTGTCGTGCATCCACAGATGCATCTCAGGCAGGTCCAAGGAGGTGATCCTTCCCCTCTGTGCGACACTGGTAAGGCCACAGTTGGAGTATTGTGTCCGGTTCTGGGTGCCGCACTTCAGGAGGGATGTGGCTAGCATCGAGAGGGTCCAGAGGAGGCCACTCGCATGGTCAAGGGGCAGCGGGGCAGGCCCTATGAAGAGAGGCTAAAGGGCCTGAATCTATTCAGCCTCCACAAGAGAAAGCTGAGAGGGGATCTGGTGGCCATTTACAAACTCATCAGGGGGGACCAGCGGGAATTGGGGGAGGCTCTGTTCCCTCGGGCACCACCCGGGGTTACTAGGAATAATGGCCACAAATTGTTAGAGAGAAAGTTCAGGCTGGACATCAGGAGACATTACTTTACAGTTAGGGCTGCCAGGCTCTGGAATGGGCTCCGAAGGGAGGTGGTGCTCTCTCCAACCTTGGGGGTCTTCAAGAGGAGGCTGGACAGGTATTTGGCTAGAGTGATATGACCCTGGCACCGGTTCCTGCCCGGGGCAGGGTGTCGGACATGATGATCTGTTTAGGTCCCTTCCGACCCTAAGCACTATGATACTATATGCTCTGGGTAGGGAGATATAGCCCCCTTTTTACAGTCTGTTATTGTTGCTAATAGCACCTTGGGAACTGGACACTTAAATCTGGGATGCAAAACAAGTCAATCTCTCCTCAGTGGGCCCACAGCTGGGGAATGGCAGCTGGTTCATTTACGTCTGTGAATTGGTAAGACAGTTAGTTTGTATTGAGGTCTCTTTAGAGCAAGAGACTGTTGGAGTGGGAGCAGTGGCCCACAACTGTGTTCCTCCACAGCTACATCTTGTACTTGTCGAGTGAGGTGGCTGCTGGAGTAAAACATTTTGCCGCAGGTCCCACGAGGCAAATATGAGCCTTGCTCTGGACTCCCAAGTCCACCCAGCTGTAAAACGGAACATGTGGTCATTGGGGCTCGGGAAACTGAGATGGCCAGATGCAATACTAGTTCCATCAATGCCTTCTTGTATACCTTCAGCTACAGGGACTGGTGTGTTTTACCATGTTACCCCAAGGAGCCATCCTGGCTTGGGTAGACCTGTGGCCTTTTTGATTTCACAGTCCCAAACCAGGCCACAGCAAATCATGACACTGGCTTAAAAATATCCCAAGATAAAAACTGGTTCATTTGGAGCTTTTGCTTCCCAATCTCTCAGTTGTGTGGAGAATACTTGGGTCACCTTCTTAAGCCCTGCAAGCAGGGGGGCTTGAAACACCATTTTGTTTTTTTAAATATAAACTGAGCCACCTCAGCCCACAAATCCAGGAGCTTGGGCTTTCAAAGTGAAATATCAACTTATCACAATATTCATGAAGAAGTGGGGAGAGCTGGTAATGGCATCACAGCACTTGAGCTTACTGGGAGACTCACAGAAAGCACAGTCTAAGAAATAATTTCCCCAAAGCAGAGAATAAGTTTATTAAACTGTAATAATTGGGACTGTTCCAAAGCTGAAACATTTATCCCCTGAGCCAGGCTCCAGCTATAACATGAGATTTGATAGATATTAGGGCTGGAAGGGACCTCATAAGATCATCGAGTCCAGCCCCCTGCCCCAGAGGCAGGAAGTCAGCTGGGGTCAAAGGATCCCAGCAAGATAAACATCCAAATGTTTCTTGAAAGTGTCCAGAGTAGGTGCTTGCACCACCTCTGGGGGAGTCTGTTCCAGGCCTTGGGGGCTTAGACAGTAGAGAAGTTTTTCTTTATGTCCAGCCTAAAATGATTTTGTAGTAGCTTGTGGCCATTAGACCTTGTCATCCTCTGGGGTGCTCTGGTGAACAGATGTTCCCCCAGATCCTGACGCACACCCCTTATGTACTTATAGGCTGCCACCAAGTCACCCCTGAACCTGTGCTTCTCCAGGCTGAAGAGTCCCATGGCTCACAGCCTCTCTTCATAAGGCCTGTTCTGTTGCCCTCTGATCATGCGCGTGGCTCTCCTCTGGATGCTTTCAAGTTTCTCCACGTCCTTCCTAAATCGTGGAGCCCAGAATTGGATGATGTACTCCAGCTGCGGCCTCACCAAAGCCGAGTACAGTGGGAGGATGACATCCTGGGTCTTGTTCGAGATGCATTGGTAGACATTAACCAGAGTTTTGTTTTTGCCAGCTGTGGCATCGCATTGGTGGCTCATGGTCATCTTGCAGTCAATCCTGACCCCCAAGTTGCTTTTGGTCATGGTGCTAGTGAGTGCAGCACTGCTGAGCCTACAAGTGTGATGTGGGTTTCTTTTCCTGAGGTGGAGCACCTTGCATTTCTCTGTATTGAATGCCATCAGATTTTCATCTGCCCACCTTGCAAGCTTATCAATGTCGGCCTGGATCACCAGTCTATCCTCAAGTGTGGACACTTCCCAAAAGTTTGGTGTCGTCAGCGAACTTAGCCAGTCCGCTTCTGACACCAGTGTCCAGATCGTTTATGAAGACATTATAGAGTACAGGTCTGAGTACGGAGCCTTGGGGGACGCCACTAGTCCCCCACCGAGTGCCATGTTGATTCGGTTCTGTCAGCTACCACTCTCTGAGTCCAACCTCGGAGCCAGTTCCCCAGGCATCGAAGTGTGAAGTAGTTGAGGCCACAGTTGCCCAATTTTTCCATGAGGACATCATGGGACACCAGGTCAAAGGCTTTTTTAAAGTCCAAATATATGATATCAACCTATTCCCTTTTGTCCAGGCGATATGTCACCTGGTCATAGAAGGAAATGAGGTTGGTCAGGCAAGATCTACCTGCAACAAACCCGTGCTGGCTATCCCTTAGAATATTGCCTTCTGTTAGCCTGTCAAGAATGGTTTCTTTGATATATTTTTACAAAATCTTCCCAGGGATTGAGGTCAAATTGATTTGCCTGTAGTTTCCCAGGTCTTCTTTCCTCCCTTTCCTGAAGATGGGCACCACATTGGCCCTCTTCCAATCTTCAGGTACTTTGCCCTAGTGCCACGAGTTCTCGAATATCCTTGCCAGTAGCTGCGTTACGATGGCTGTCAGTTCCTTTAGCACTCTTGGGTGCTATCTACCCAGACGAGCTGATTTATGGGGATCCAGCCTCTCAAGATGCTCCCTCACAAGATCTACGCCAATGGTGAGCATATACTTACCCTCACCCTGGTCATCCCACATCATGTTAGGCAGGGTGGTCCCTTTGGGCTGGTGAAAACCCAAAGCAAAGTAATCATTAAGCAGATTGGCTTTTTCCTGAATGTCGGTAGTCAGCTGTCCCTGCTGGTTTAGCAGGGTTTCAGTGTTGCCCTTGTTTTTCTTTCAACTCCCTATATATCTGAAGAAGGACTTTTTATTTTCCTTCATTCGTGTAACCAGTTGGAGTTCAGCTGCAGCCTTGGCTTTCCTAGTTTGCTCCCTGCAGGTGCAGACCAGTGAAGAATACTCCTCCTTAGTGGTGTTTCCTGTCTTCCGTTCTTTATAAGCCTCTCTTTTTAGATGTAGGAGGTCCATGAGTTCCCTGTTGAGCCAAGGGGGTTGTTGAGCCCTTTTACCACCTTTCCTATGGGTTGGGATGGACTCCTCTTGTGCTTCTCAGATTGCTTCCTTAAGGAGCAACCACTCATCATGAACTCCTCTCTCTGTGAGATCATGGCCTCTCAGGGCCTCAAGAACAAGCCCCCCCAGGCTTATGAAAGTCAGTTTTCCTAAAGTTGAGGACTACTGCATTGCTGGCTGATTTGCCAGCCTCGCGATGTATAGTAAAAGTGATCAGCTCGTGGTCACTGTCACCCAGCTTCCCTTTGATTCTTCGGTTGCTGATTAGGTCATCCCCTTTGGCCAGTACCAGATCCAGCAGTGCCTTACCTCTTGTCAGCCCATAAACTTCCTGAGAAGATGAGGAAATGCTAAAGGAACAAGCTGAGGAGGACTTGCTGGACATTGGGAGAGGGAAGAGCAGACCCCACTGCAGTCAGCTGTGGACGATGCTACATGCACCTGAATTACCACTTGCACTGTTTGGATTTTATAGTGACTCGAACCATGACAGATTTGAGGGCATTCACATGCAAGGAACCTGGGTGCAATCCTCTCCATGTCTTGTTTTGAAGAATAAGATCCGAATATAGTTCTAGCAAACCAAATGCAGCTGCAGTTTTTCCCATCTCAGCCATGGCACCATGGAGTGCCTTGAGAGCCTTTCAAGGGTGCTGCAAGTTAGCACTGGTCAAAGTGCATGCACAGTTCACAAGGTAAAGCCATAGATTTCAAATAGCACTGAGTGTCACAAACATTTTGACCTGTTGTGTTCTTTCTGAGTTCTTTGCGAAAGAATTATTGTGATACCCATATCTACAGTTTTGCTGACAGTACAGAAACAAAGTACAAAGTTGACAAAAGAGAAACCCAAGTGTTCAGACTGCACGGTTGCTACTGAGCTGCCAAAACAGGGAAACGTGGTTTCACAACATTGTCAAAGCAATGAAACACCTGTACTGGCAAACCATGAAGAGCAGCTCAGCGATGCCAAGGCCTCTGGGAGGTAAGCTGCAATCTGCAAACTTATCTCCAGGAGCCTAACCTGAAAAGATAAGAGGTGAAAAGTGTATCTCACCACAATGCGGTATAAAATAAAGTTAGTTGCAAACCACACTAACCACAAAATGTTCTAGCATTTAGCCAATCACAGTAAAGGTTAATCCAAATCCTAAATTCTGCTTAGATGCGAATAAATTTGAGCCGAAATTTAAGCAAGGTGTGGAGATCTTCGGGTTCTCATAGAAGTGTACTGCTGGGGGAACAGATGATTTAGAAGCTTTGTGGGTAGTGCATGACCGACGGCTTAGCTGTTCTGCTCCAGGCATCATCTTTAAGGGTGTCTTTAGAAACTGCGCATAAGAAGTAACAAGGCTTGAGCATGCTGTATTGGATTTTGTGAGTATACTCTGTTTATTCCTTTTCTCTTAAAGAAACAAAAGCTTCCTTCAAAGATCTGCGTGTCTATCTTAAAATAAGTTATACCGCTCGACCCATTACAGGTACGACAATTATTTTTCTATAGTCAAAAAGCAACTGAAACTAAGAGCTGGCATTTTCCAAGAGGTGTTTTCAATCTAATGAGTGCCTTGAGTCTACAAAGGTTGAGAACCACTGGCCTAATTACAGTGAAGCGCTGCACCTGAAAAGCTCAAAGTGTTTTGCAGACCTTACTGCTATTAATAATTGTGTTTAGTGGTTGTGTCTATGGGCTCAACGAGAATGGTACTCACCTCGGGTCAGAGTGCATGGCCCAAACAAGCTTTTATTAGGGGCTGATTTGCTCAGCCTAATTAATTACACTGCACCTCATGGAGCTAGGCTGTTCTCAGTGGATGACAGAGCAAGGAGCAACAATCTCAAGTGTCAGCAAGGGAAATTTAGGTTAGATATTAGGAAGAATTTTCTCACTAGGAGGGTAGTAAAACCTGGAACAGGTTATCCAGAAAGGTGGTGGAAGCTCCATCCTTGGAGGTTTTCAAAACCCAGCTAGACAAAGCTTTGGCTGGGATGATCTAGTTGGTGATGGTGCTGCTTTGATCAGGGGGCTGGACTAGATGTGACCTCCTGAGGTCCCTAACTTTCTATGATTCTATGAAGATCAGGATCTTTCAACCACAGCCGAAATGCAACCATTTCTAAGGAGATTATGCACAAGAGTTATATACTGTAATAGCTAACAGTGAAATGACACAAAAGTTTAGGGCCAACATCTGGGATGGCACCTTAGCAATGATATTTTTATACTGAATGTCCATGTTGGGGGTGGGCAAAAATGTGGACAGTGGCCTTTAAAAAAGAAAAATGCCAAGTTGTCCCACCCACTGGCTCACATACTTCCCAGGCCCAGCTACCTGCAAGATGCCCTTTCCTTGCAGTACAGGCAGGATGTCAAACATCTTGATCGGAGGATGTTATCAACAGATGGCAATTCCCAGCTAATTCTATTTAGACCTGCTTTGCTCTGCTGAGCCCATTCTGTGATCAGATGAGAAGATGCTCTGCAGTCAAACCCACTGGTTTTAATTATGCTCTACTGTGATTTCCCAAAACATACAAAAAACCAGCAAAATAATAAAGGTCTGGAGGTATTAGCTGCTGCTTTCTCTTCCTCAGAGAACCTGCTCTGCAGTCAGGCAGAAGTTGAGCTTGGGAAATGATTAGAGATAACCTTCTACCAGGTGTTAATGCTGAGCTGCTTGGCTTGTCCCCTCCCCGAGGTCAACCCCAGAGGAGGAGACTTGCGGAGATGTACCTCATGTAGATCCTTCTCAGTTTCTGTTCGATCACTTTGGTAGCATGGGGTGAGGGTTTCGCCTGGACTGCAAGCCCTCTGCCACAAACCCAGTGGATCTTTAGGGATGTGCAGGAGACCAGAGCCAGTTCTGCAGGGCCCCATACCTCTGCACCAGCTGTGGGGAGCAGATGTCTTCATCCAGTTCTATGTTTTCCATGATGAGATCAGACCAGGAGCTCCTGCCTCCTCTGTAAAGTGAGCTCCCTGATACAGCTGGGTCTCTTGAGCCTGTGCTTCTTCCCAGGCCCAAGCTGTATGTCTTTCCTGGGAAATCCAGAAGGGAGATGATGTGTTCATCTCCCATCCATATCTCAGAGCTATTCACTCTCTGTCTCAAGCCTGCTTAGTCGCTGCCCCTTCCTTCATGCAGCTTCCAATCCCCCTGGTGCTCTGGGGAGAGGGGAAAAGACACTGCTGATACCCCTGTCCTGAAAGGTCATAAGCTGCATTAGTGTCAAGTCAGTGAGAAGGCAGCATAGACAGTATAGACTAAATAACTATATAGAGCACAGGTTTTTATTAATCAAAGTTTACTTTGTCCCCATCTTGCACAGGGAAGAGAGTTCTATTTTTCTCTTCTGGATGTGGAATCTGGCCTATATGTGACATAAGACTGGAACAAACCTCATGGGTCAGTGTGTCCAGTCCCTTGTGATCACAACCAGCCATGCAATAAAGGTCGTCCAAAGGGTCCACGAGAACATGAGCAACATAAGAACTGCCTTAGGTCCATCTTGCCTAGTATCCTGACACACGCAGTGGCTGAAAGGGAGAGTGAACAGGACATGACTAGTGGGGCTGTGTGAGGCTTCAAGTGGTGATTCGATTTGGAGGAAATTTGGCCCGATTTGATGGCCGAATCTCTGAATCCGAATCGAATCAGGGGACCAATTAAAAGGTCCGAATCAATTCAAAGGTCTCCGAATCTTCGGAAAATATTTGGAGAGCTTTGATGATTTGGGCAGTCCCTGGTGGCTGCAGCAGGAGCTGTAGCTGGACTTGGAGCTGGTAAGTACTAGGGGTGGAGGAGGGAGCGCTGGGGTAGCGGGGAGGGGACCATGGAGGAACCCCTGCCGGACGCCCTGACCTCCCCCCGCTCCCCCAGCCCCCGGGGGGTGATCCCTGCTGCCCCCCACTGCCTCACACTGCATGGGGGGGGCTCTGCATGAGCCCCTGACCCTCTCCTCACTCCCCCAGCCCCACCACGGGTGCCTCACCCAGGCCAGCTCTGGCCCTTTAAGAAAAAAAAATGGAGAAAAACCCCAGGACTCACCGGCTTCAGGAGGCTGTGGAAGAGCCCCCCATGTGGTGTGGGGCAGCAGGTGGCACTGGGGCTTACCCCCCTTGCCAGCAGGAACGGTGAGTGCGGGGGTTTTCTCGGGGTTTTTTTTCTTGAAAGGTTGGAGCTGGCCCATGCGGGGCACTCGTGGTGGGGCTGGAGGAGCAAGGGGGAGGGTCAGCTCTCATGCAGAGCCCCCCATACAGCATGGGGCAGTGGGGGGCAGCGGGGATCACCCCCCCCCCCCCGCCCGGCAGCACCCACTGAGTCAGGACTTGTTTAAAAAAAAGTGCTGAGAGCTGGGGTGGGCGGGTGAGGCGGCGAGCCTGGCCGATTTGGAGATTCGGCAGCAGCTGAATCTCCGAATCAGATTTGCCCAAATCAATTCAGGACAGTGATTCAAATCACCGAATGGAATCACTGTCCCGTGAATCGGCCACGTCCAAATCCAGTGCAAATACTAGCCACTTCACACAGGCCTAATGACTAGGGTTTTTTCCACTGTTCCTCTCCCACTTGCAGCCTCCAGCTCTTAAGGTCTAGGAAGTTCTGATTCTGAGCCTGTTCCCCTAACTCCCATGCTCAATAACTACTGATGCACCTTTTCTCCAAGAATTTGTGCAATCCTTTTTTGAATCTGACTAAACTGTCAGCTTCCACAACATCTGGTGGCAATGAGTTTCACACTTTAATGACATGTTGTGTGAAAAAGAACTTTCTTTTGTTAATTTTAAACTTACCACTTACTAATTTAATTTTATAGCTCCTAGTTTATAACCTGTATGACATTCACTCCAGCCCCTCCTAGGGACTGCAATCACAACAGGATCTATAATGTGCTGCAGGAAAGAGGCAGGAAAGACAAGGGTCTGGCCAGTGCCTTTGGCTCCTGTATTGGCAGAGAATTAGTTAGGTAAAATGAGTCCACCAAAAGCATGAGTATTGAACCTGTTGCCATTTAACCCACCACATGAGCCGGTACAGATACCCCTACCTTTGTCACCTCCACCACTAGAATAGTTGGAAATGGAAGATATTAACTAATAACATATAGTACACAGGGCCAAATTCACCCCCTGCACACTTGCTGCTTGGGTGCTGCTGTCTGCAGCATGCAGTAAGTGCA
The DNA here is from genome assembly GCF_000455745.1 of Alligator sinensis. Taxonomy (NCBI): domain Eukaryota; kingdom Metazoa; phylum Chordata; order Crocodylia; family Alligatoridae; genus Alligator; species Alligator sinensis. Next base: position 3,070,864 of record NW_005841897.1, on the reverse strand, counting down.
CTGTAGGCTCCTGGAGCCCTTGAAGTAAAGGAGGCTGGACTGTGAAGAAATCCCCCTGTCTGTCGCTGGACTGGGATACTCTGGGCTAAGGGGAGAATATAACACTCGCACACACTTGGGGTTGTGTGTGGTCAAGTGTGTTTTCGTTTTATTTTGCTGTGTATCTTCTTTGTGCTGTATATTTTGCTTCCTCTGGGACTGGAGAGGACCACTTCCTATCCTCCCTTATTGTCTTCAGTCCCGTTGTTGTTCCCTCCACCCCGAGGAACCTTGTAGAACCAGTTTGGTGACTCTGACCCCTCCACCAGGAGTTGCTGACCACTTTTGAAATGATTGGTCTGCATCAGCAGGGTTCAAATAATGCTTATTTCTGGTTAGAACCAAGTGATGAGGCCAGAAAAGTTATTTAAGGGTGTCTCTCTCTCTGGATCAGCCAGTGAGTATGCCAGAGAATTGGCTAGTACATTAGACTTAAGAAATTTAGACGCGTGTTAAAAGGGTCACTGAACTCAATATTGGATGGGACTCATTTTATTTTGTTTTGCTCTTAACTTCCTTTGTTTTAGCCCCATCCTCACTCTCTCCCCTTGGTCAATAAAGAGCGATCTGGCTCAGCGTGCCTGGCTGTGAGTTCCTGAGGGAGAGGGGTCAGAGAGTGCGTTTTGCTCTCAGAAGAGTTTGGCTGTTTATTAACCACCTCAGACTCACCTGAGAGTACCCTGGGAGGCTTCAAGCTATAAAAAGCACCCAGAATTATTACCAGTGGGCAAAACACCCCCAAGGCTTGCAGGGTGCACAGAGCCCTAAGAGAGACCAGTGCCCAGGTGGTGGCAGCGTTACCCCAGGCTTCTGGGTGGGCTCCAAGAAGGGGGACGGCCAGATGTAGGCACCCCAGGGGAGACTCCTGATGCATGGTTTTGGGCTCAGCACAGTGAGGTAGGTGGCTTTGTGTTGTAGTGCCTTCTACTGTCCCACCACATGGACTAGGTGGCAGCCAAGGCAGGGACCCAAGTGACTCAGCACATGGGCAAATCAGATGCACCCTGTCAGTCTCGCTTTGCTTCCTGTCTATCGTATCACCAGTACTGCTCATATCAAATCCCACCTCTGTGAAGCTTATACCGCACATGGAATGGCCTCCTCTCCCCCCCCACCCCTCATGCCTGGCTCCTGTTGGCTTAGGGAGCTTTCACTCTGGGTCAGAAACATGCTGTATTAAACATGGCTGGCTATGTTTTGTATACCAAAGAATCCAAGCTCTTTCTATGGAAAAGGGAAGATTTTCAAGGCTTTTTTAGCTGGAAGGATTTATCAATTATTCTGTACACAATGAGAAGGGGATCTTTCCTTCACATACCTCCTACCTGTTATTTTTCTTCAGCATAAGAGGGACAAGAGGAAGAAGAAAACACGTGGTGATACTGTTGGTCACACACTGCTTGTGACCATTTCCTGCCCTACAAAATTCACATGTTGCCTGTCACGTGGCAAGGACTAGAGGTACTTTACAGGCCCTGTCTCCAAACAGGGAAGGATGTGGCATGTCAAGGGGGGAGCCATGGCTGGGGAGAGGGGGCAGTCAACAAAGCAAGTTTGAAAGAGGGATTTGAAGAAGGAAGAGTGAAACATTTCTAACCATATGAAGCAGCAAAGTTAAAAGCAGAGGGAAGGGAGAGGAGGAAGCTTTAAGAACCGTGCAGAGCACAGGATGAGACACTTGAAGAAACAAAAGTTGGCATGTGGACACGATGCTGGGAGCCAACGAGAAAGAAATCAAACATTTCTACTACAGTTTTGCAGTGGCTCTATTGTGTGCAGTCTTTGGTCTCTTCACCTCTTACACTGCAGCTTTAATTTCAGTGGGACTATGCTGAGTTACACCAGCTGAGAATCTGGCCCGTAGCTCTGAATTCCCAATGCAGGAATAACCTCTCTATGAGACAGTTTGGCCCTGCAGTAGGTTAAAATGACAAACATTTCCAACAGTTGCAAAACGAACACCTCTCTTTTGGTCTGGAATGTGATATGCCCTTAATAAAAGGAGCAAAAGGTAAGAATCACCCTTGTTATTTAGGAAACTTATTGAGAGAGAAGCCTATTTTTGCTCTTAAAATTAACAGTGCTCTGTGAAGCACAGGGTCCCCCACAAGAAAAGATTTTTCAAAGTTTTCATGATTTCCTTTTTGCAGTCAGCAAACAGCATGAGAAATTTGATTAAACTGAATCAGATCTGTGTTATCACTCTGTTATTCCCAGAAAAAGATACATTAAGCACTAAGAATGATACATAGGCTTCCCTCTGCTCATAGTTAATTCCAAAATGAAGGATTATTAATTGATCAAGTAGCCTCTTTATGTGAAAGCACTTACTCTGCTTTGTAAAGAAATATGAACTATAATTAGCAGCTAAATTTGTGTCTGTATATGTGTGTGTAACCTAAAACCACTCATAAACTCTCAGGAGATCTTTGTGCTGGGGATGCATAATTCATAAGGGTTGAACGTAACCCACGGGGGCAGTTCTCAGAGCATCTAAATGAAAGATGGTGCAAAAGTTCATTTTCTAAAGCAACTAGTAACATTGAGATGTCACCTCAGGGGCTGTACAAGGGGCCTTGTTTCCAAAAAGGGCTGCACATCCGCTCTTTGAAAGAGTGGCTTCTTTAAAGTGTTTTAAGTTGGGCACCCAGAAGACACCAAACCCATGGTTAAAAAACCATGTGCTTTTTAAAAATGTTTTTAGCCGCAGCCATTTTTCCAAGTTTCTGCCAGAGGCAGAAATTAAAACAAACAACAACAAAAAATTGGTAGGAAATGAGTGCTATTTATATTCATTTTGAGCACTGAAGGGTGAAAAGCAGAAAGATGGTGGTCATTTTATTGCATTATGTTATATTATTGTAGCAGAAAAAACCTGTTATTGTTCCTATACAATTTAGAGAGAGAGAGCAGTTTCCTTGGTTGCCATAGCAGCTGGTGCCAACTCTATCAGTGATGCAGTAACTAATTTTGGTTTAATTACATTTCTATACGCTCCTTCTAGACAAATGAGCACGCACTCCAGCTTCCAAGGGATAACTTTTCACACGTTAACAGTCATTCTGAAGGCTTCATTTTTTGAGACCCCTTAAACAATCCTAATTTTCAGCTAGCAGATGCTCAGCATTTCCCAGAAATCAGGCCCCTTTAAGGTGTCCTGGGTTGGCACATATAGATGGAGAAACCCAAATTCACTAATCACTTCTTAAAATTAAGTTTATTCTTTAGATACGGACTTTAGCCATGCATCCAGCCATTCTCTCTAAAAAGCATACAGGACAAAACCAGCTGAAGAGACAGCTCTCCTTGAAAGCAATTCAAAACTTTTGTCTCTTGCTGCTCTTTGGAACGAGACACTCACATTGAGGTGGAAGGATAAGAAATCTTTGCTCACTCCTAGAAATGCAATTCTGGTGACAGTCAGGAATGAGGTTGGTTGAAAAGTAGGGAGAAAAATACTTACTTTTCCTAGTTCTTGAAGTCCTGGTCCAATCTGTGTTGCAGATTTGTTCTTTTTAGCACCCTGTCTGTTGCTTTGTTGTCATGGAGGTCCCCAGCTATGAGGCCACTGCATACGGGCCCCAGTAGAGCTATTGCAAGCACTTGTGGGGCCCATTCCTGGCCTCAATTTTCCCTCAGTCCCTAACTGAGAAACAAACTCCATTTGACCCCACTTCAAGGCACAGACTCCCATGCACTGACCTTCTGTGCATTTCTAGCAGAACAGACTGGTAAAGCCACTTTCAGGTGAGATACCAAAGCAATGCCGCTTCTAGTACATTTCTTGTGGCTTTTGCAATAAAATTATGGTAAGTGTCCCATAATGCTTCTTTAAAAAACCAGAGGCAAACACCAGTGTCTTGGGAAGATCTGGTCAAATTCTTTTTGATTAAATGGAACTAGCTTTTGATTAAATGGAACAAGTAAAAGAACATATTCCTTGGTTGTTTTTGGTTTTTAATGAAAACCTGAAAACTGTCAAAGAAAAAAAACCTGATGAAAACATTTTTGTTTTCTTCAAATTCTAAGACTGAGATCTATATGAGATCTCATGGTGAACATGTAGGCTAAATAAAGACAGTCAAAAAGCCCGAGGCTGAATTGATTCAGTCCTTGCAGGTTAGTCTAAGCTGCAGAGATTAAACTGAGAAACAACTGGACAGACATTCACTTTTGATTTAGGAAATGCAGCCACATATCTGCAATGGGTCAGGTCAGAAGCCGGGGGGCACTAGAGCATGGCTCTCTGGCACATAGCCAGCATAGGCTCTGTGTTCGCTTCCTCTTCCTGCTGCCCCTGTGGTCTCTGGGATTTGCAGTCCACAATCACAACAGCAGGACTCTGCAGAGTTGCTCATAATTTCCTCTTCCTATTTCCAGATGCCTCTGGGATTTGTAGTCCACAGTTGCAGGCAGCAGTAATTTTTTAGCAGGCCAGAGCAGCTCTGTACTTGGGGGAAGGGAAGTTTAACCCCCCTTTCTGGCCCCAGACCAGGCTTGCCTGGGGGTGAGGGGGGCAGTCTCTGCCTCCCCTCCCCCCCCAACCCTTCCCTGCTGAAGCAGACAGCACAGCACAGCCCAGGACTGGAAAGTATGCTGGGGGACTGTGATTCAACTTGAACCAGGAAGGGGTCTGGAACAGAAGGTTCATTAACTTGTTTGACCCAAATCAGTTAAGACTGATACTACATTAAACCAGGTTTATCTTAAACCAGTTTCAAAATGGCTAAAACTAGTTTATGTGCACTGAACTTGTGTCCTGTTACATGATTTAAATCAGTTTCTGATCACTTAAGCTGGTTTATGTGTAACTTCTGTCCCTAGCCTGTGGGTTAGGCACAGAGGGGAGTGTACACAGCATGTTGTGAGCTACCAAGGTATGCACCACATATAGCCATGTGCTCTGCATCGGATATAGAGAGTACTGTACTGATTACTTAAACTGGTTTATATGCAACTTCTGTCCCTAGCTGTAATGGGGGCCCCATTTGCCAGTGCTTGGGGTGCTACCAAAATCTGACTCAGTTGGGAAAGCTCCTTGGGATATTCTGGAATAGAAAGACCCTATAGGGAACACTTCTATAGGATATTATTTTCAAGCCCATGGAATCAAATCCTGAAATCCTGCTTTTGCTCTAATTGGGCAAAATGTGCACTGAAGTCAATGGGAATTTTGCCACAAAAGAGCTGAGTAAATGCCAGTGTGTGGATAGTCGGCCAGCTGAGACTTCTAGGCAGCACAGGACTCCACCCTGGGAGTTTTGCCTCAACACAGCTTTCAGGTTCCAGCCCCAGGAACCTGTCCTTTCCTCCTCCCCTTCTGTCTTTCAGTTTAGCTAATTTTGTATTTCTCTTCCTTGGCTGTGCCGTGGAGAGTAATGAACCTGGCTGATTTGCCATCAGATAAATGGCATGCCATTAGCTGCCTGTTTAGAGACTATATTTCTTCTTTGTGATGAGAGCTCAATATCTTTCCAATGAGTTATTACTTTGAGATCTTCTAGACCTGGACTTTAAGTACCAAGCAATTATTCAGCAGTAATTCCAGGGCTGTCTGCTTCACTGCTAGGCACAGGCTCTTAAGTCTCATCTGGCTGATTGGAGATCAGTGCAAGTGAGCTCTTTAGTTTTAAAAGAATGGATTAATGGTATCTGTTTCATGCAGCTGCCGTTCACTTTCCTCTTTCATTGTTCTTTTTTCTGGTTGCCCTCTGCATGCTTCTCTCCCCATGTATTAACTTTTCAGCAGAGAACAATGACTGGTTAACAGCTTGGAATCCACCTGATGGTTTCACTAGAGTTAGAACCAGGTGCTGAAGACCCGGCTCTGCTTCTGAAGGAAGCCGCGCAGTTCCTGCTCATGATGAATGGAGAGAAGAGGAGGCAAATAAGAGACATGGAAA
>NW_005841897.1:3064369-3064912 GCF_000455745.1 Alligator sinensis | reverse complement strand
GAGAGGGAGAAAGAGAGAGAGAGAGAGAGAGTATGGGAAAAGAGCAGTGGGGAATGAAAGATGACAGGTGAAAAGAGACGGCTAAAAGGAGAAATTTGGTGGTGTTTGTAGGGCTGGGGAGGGTGGGGCATGAGATAGAGGAAAATCCCTGATCATAGCCAGAGCAAGTATATCAAAACTCAATTTGTTTGCCTCACACTGGAAAGCAGTGAAATTCCTGGTCTGAAGGCTCCTCAGTAGGCCTGTGCGAAGTGGCTAGTATTTGCTTCGGATTCGGCCGATTTGGGGACAGTGATTTGATTCGTTGATTCGAATCACTGTCCCAATTCAATTCGGCTGAATCTGATTTGGAGATTTTGCTGCTGCTGAATCTCCGAATCAGCCAGGCCCATCCCCTGCCTGCTCTCCCAACCTGGCAATGGCTACCCTGTCTGCCCCAGCTCCCGGTGCTTGGGGCAAAAAAAGCCCTGACTTAGTGGGTGGTGCCGGATGGGGAGCAATCCCCACTGCCCCACGCTGCATGGGGAGCTCTGAACAAGTGTG
>NW_005841897.1:3058720-3063943 GCF_000455745.1 Alligator sinensis | reverse complement strand
CCCCATAGTCCCCTCCTCCACCCTAGTACTTACCAGCTCAGAGTCAGCTGCAACTCCCTGCTGCAGCCACCAGGGACTGCCCAAATTATCAAAGCTTTCCAAATCTTTGCCGAAGATTCAGAGAGCTTTGAATCAATTCATACCTTTAAATTGGTCCCCTGATTCAATTCAGATTCAGAGATTCGGCCACCGAATCGGGCTGAATCTGCTCTGAATCAAATTACCACCCGAAGCTTCACACAGACCTACTACACAGTACAGAACAATTGGCCTGATCCTCCAGCCCGAGATTCATCGCACAAGGGCCTTTGTTGTTTCAACTACCACGTGTTGAGTTTTGAGAACCTTTTCAAAGCAAGACAAGACAAACACCATGCCTTGGCCTTCTCCTGAGAGGGAAACCCTGATTTCAAAGAGAGCGGGATTAGGCCCACAGGAAAGAAAACCTCATGGAAGCTGCTCTGCCCACAGGTACCCTTGGCTGCTCTCTGTCATAGGATGTCACGTCTGCAGCACTCTGGAGGTGACAATTAGGGCTGTGCAAAATGGGTCCTACTCGATTCAGATTCAGCCCGAATTGGAGACAATGATTCGATACGTTGATCTGGATCACTGTCCCTGATTTGATTCGGCCGAATCCGAATCTGTGGATTAGATGCTGATTCGGCAAATCAGCAATTCAGACACAGGCACAGCTTTACAAGTTTTTTCTACGTACCTCGCGTGGCTCATGATCGCTGCCATGCTGGGGCGCATGGAGCGTCTGACAGGAGCATGGTGGGGCCCTCTACATGCTTGGCAGCGAACCCGAAAGTGGACCAGAAGTATTTCTGGTCCACTACCGGGGCTGCCAGGGAGTGCACGGGGCCCCCCCACCACACCTCCCAGCTTGGCGATCAGCCGCAGGGCGACCCCGGGTGCCCCCCCCAGACCCAGGAGGCACCAGTCACCGAGCTGGGTGGGTGCGCGCTCCCCGGTGGACCAGGAAGCACTGCAAGTGCTTCTGGTCCACTTCCAGGTGTGCTGCCGAGCATGCTGGGGAGCCCCCCACACTCCTGTGGGATGCTGTGTCTGCCCCAGCACGCAGCAGTCAGGAGCCCCTGCTACCTCAAGGTATGTAGAAAAAACATTTAAAGCTGTGTCTATGTCTGAATTGATTCAGAGAGATTAAAGGACCTCTGATTCAATTTGGATTTGGAAATTCAGCCACCGAATTGGGCCAAATGTCGCTGAACCAAATCAGGGACCAAAGCTTTGCATAGCCCTAGTGACAATCCCTCAGCAGAGCTGAGACAGAGGGATCTGAGTCCTCTCACCCCTTCCAGCACTCGGGGGAGTGATTACTGAAGACAAGGCCACAGAGGCTGGCTGCCTGCCAACCCCCAGTACCATCCAGAGAAACTTTATTTCCTGTCACTTGTGGCTCTCTGACCTTTGAGAGAGCTGCTATGTCCCCATGGACTTATGGGCTTATCAGGAAAACAAGTGTTGCTTCAGGGAGACGCTTTATCTTGCCTGTCTAACTTTTCCCAGCAGACTGGAACTGGGCATGTCAGAAATAATAATAAAAAAAAGGCCAGCTGGACAGCTTGTACATGCCTTAAAACATTGCACTAACTCTATAGCCAGGTACAGACATTACACTTTTACTGCTATAAGTGATTGGAAACCAGTCTATACCAGAAACAGTCTATACCAGTAACAGAAAAGAAGTTTAGGGCACATAGATTGCTTTCAAAATGGCACGACCCAGTCTAAGATTTGCCTTCACCCTTTCCCCCACCATCCCTGCACCGAAGGTCAGGTGTGTGTTCTGTTCATATGACTTCTCTTTTGGCTCGAGTCCCCTTAACAGGGTTGATCATTCAGAAAGTTTTATGCCAAGACATTACAGGAGCATCCTTGTAGAAACACATAAGACAGTTCTCTTTATCGTAGGAAGGTGCATCTTCAATCCCTCATGTCCTTTGGAGGATTTTGGAAATACAACTATGAAACCAACCAATTCTCTCTTGGACAACCAGAAAACGCAGGTGTATGGCAGAGGCTCTTTGCCACTGTTTGTCTATGTAACCTTGGGTATGACACTCACAGCCCCACACCTCAGTTCCCATGTTTGCAAAACAGGGATAAAAGTCCCTTCTCATTTTTGTCAAACATGCAGAGAACCTCTGATAAAAAGATTTCCAAATTGCGAAGAGTATCCCCAGAACAAAGCGAGCCGCTTCTTAGAGCACCAGCACTGAAATAATTAAGGTTGAAAACAAAGTGCTCTAAAAATTGACTTTTCTAAATGCCCCAATATCCACATGATTATTTGGATTGTCTTGTACCATATGAAGATAGTGTTAGAGCTCCAAATCTGGAGTCATTTGAACAGAGGGATAAAAATACATTCCCCCTGCAACAGGATTTTACAAAAACTATTGTAACTTTTTTTTGTATACATCTGGGGCAGAAAACACAACTTTAATGGTCCTCGATGTGATCTCAGCCACTTGCATTCATTTCAGCTAAGAGCGTGGTACTTGCTGCTGCTTTGCAATGCTGAAAAAAAGTATTAAGGTAAAAGTTTGGCTCCTTAGAATGATTCATGCCAAAAACTCACCCTCCACAGAAACTGAAAAGCACATGTGCAGAGAGCCTGGGCAAGAAGGTTTCTGGACAGTCTATTGTCACATTATATGGTGGCATAATGGGGCATGGAGTGGGGTCAATGAGACAGCACTGTAACCAGGCACTTTACATTAAACCCTACCGCTGGCAGGAATCAGAGAATGCTACTATTATCCACTCCAGTAAAGGGCTTTGTTTTTTCACTTTGGGGAAATATGCCTGGCTAATTTCCACAGCTCTTTTAGAAGGGTCTATAGTATTTTCTGAAAGACAATAGATTACACATACTCTCCACAGTTTTGTGAACATGATTGAGGGGCATATTTCTACTTTTGCACCTTGAGGATTAGTATACTATAGTCCCAACATTGCTTCATTACAGGGAAGATGAAAAGACAGCTAGGATAATATAATCTTTATCCTGAACATGGACTTGAGTGTGCTTATGATCAAAGGTTTCTGACACTTCTCCACCTAACATGAAGCGTCCATTACATTTTTAGAATCTTCTACCTTTTTTAGTGTGGAGCTAGGGACTAGGGAGGAGGGGATAACGGTGGAGGGGCATCTACATAAGATACTCTACTGTGCAGTAGAGCAGTTTACGGCACAGTAAGTGAACACATCTACATGTGAATACACTTACTGTGCCGTAAACTGCTCTAATCGCAAGTAAATTTCCTACCTGCATTGTCACAGGCCAGCTAGGCGCTGCGAGTGTATTAGCCGTTAGGCTGCTGGATTCGGGATCGAGCAGGTGAGTTGGGAGTGAAGCAAGGACAAGTTTCACTTATAGCAACAAAGGTAAATTTTACTTGTAGCAGCAAAGATATGGTTTACACATATAACAGTTAACAGACAGGCTAATCTAATAAACAGATAATACAATAAAAAACTGATAGTGATAACAACAGACAGACACATTGACAAAGAGTTCCCACTTGGTTGGCAATTTATCGGCAGTCCCTCAATGCCAGGTGCGCGCCAGGTTGTTTCAGCGAAGTCAGGTGTCCCCCGATCGATGCTGTTGGAGGGGGCACCGGGGAAGCTCCCTTGATCAGGATCTTATCCTCGCTCACACTGGGAGTCTGGAGCCTGGGCCTGGAACAGCAATGACCGTTCTGTTTCTTCCTTCCTTTCTACTGGTTACCTGACGTGCACGTTTTTTTATATTTTGCCTTATGCTAATCTGTTGGCTTTAGAGCGATTTACAATTTTACCCTACAGCTGTTACCCTATGGGATTGAAAGGTGCTAGAAATTATTATAAGAGGTTACTGCCTAAATTTGGGCTTATCCAATAAGCAAATTACACCACATTACTTTGAGGTTTGAAATTAGCATTTACTCCACCTAAGTTCAACCCACCTGGTTACTTCCTCTTTGGAATTTTTGGAATGTGTCCATCATACCTTGTGGTCAGGTTTGGTATTTTGACTGACCTTTAAGCAAGAACCGTTAGGTCAGCTAAAGTTTGCAGTTTTGTTTTTTAGCTCCGCTTCTTCGGGCTCAGTTAGTCTTATGACGGGTACAGACAGTTAATTTTAACATCCCGGTTATACTTGTGACAGACAAAATACATTTTGTGGGTTTCAATCTTGCAAGCTTTGCCTTAGCTAATATTACCACTGTCAGATGTCTCCAAGAAGCAGATATTATTTGCTATAATTTGCTCATTAACCCCTTTGGTTCTGGCCGTCACACTGTATATGCACTTGTGATTAGTTACCGTACATTAGTGCTCATGTAGATGCCTGGCCAGGAGCAAATGTGTTCCTGGTCAGCATGGGGGCAGGAGATCACTCCCTGCCTCCAGGAGCTGCCTGCTGCTGGGGCAGGTCTTACACTGAAGCCTGGGCAGGGACTATGTCCCTCTGCCCAGACTGGAGATCCTCATCTCCCAGCACCAGCTCTGCGGTTGCGGGGCTGGTGACAGGAGATCCTTATCTCCCAGCCTGAGCTCTGCAGTCATGGGGCTCAGGCTGGGAGATCCTGATAAGGAGCTCCCTGATGGCAGGGGCTGGGGAGACTGTTCCCTGCCCAGCTCTGTGATTGTGCAGCTGAGTGGAAAACAGGCTCTCCAGCCTGTTCCCCACAGATCCATGATCATGGAGCTGGGCAGGGAACAGGCTCTCCCCTGGGTGGTGCAGGGGGCTGGTGCAGGGCTGGCAGGGGCGGGAGCAGATTGCTGCCCTGAGCAGCAAATCTGCTCCCAAGTCCTTGCATGTGTAGATGCTAGGGCTGTGCGAAGCTTCAGGTGGTGATTCAATTTGGAGGAGATTCGGCCTGATTCGGTGGCTTTATCTCCAAATTTGAATCGAATCAGGGGACCAATTAAAACGTCCAAATTGATTTGAAGCTCTCTGAATCTTCAGAAAAGATTCAGAGAGCTTTGATGATTTGGATATGTGCGGGCCAGGAGCGCCCCGAGCCCTTTTTCGCGCTGCACGTGGGCTGTGGCCAGCAGCCCGGGCACGCGGGGGCGGAGAGGGAAGGCCTTCGCTCTGGAATTAGGCACGGACGCGTATCGGTAGTTTAAAAGATTGTTTACTTACACCGAGATGGCAATGGTGTAGGCTGGAAAGCTTGATTAAGTTGCAGTTACAGA
>NW_005841897.1:3055893-3058001 GCF_000455745.1 Alligator sinensis | reverse complement strand
CCCGCCCCAGCTCAGTACTTTTAAAAAAAAAGCCCCGGTGCTCACTGGGTGTTGCTGGGCCGGCGGCGATCCCCACTGCTGCCCACTGCTCCATGCTGCACACATTTCCCTTTAAGTTAAAAAGCAAGAACTAGAAAATGTAGTAAAAAAGCAAAACAAATCCTTTAATCATTCAGAGTCAAAGTCGCAGCACCTTCTGCTCTTGTTAGCAGCAAAGTTCAGCAAATTGCAGACCTCTGAAGAAACCCTCGGAAAGTCACGGTCCTCTAGATCTTTTTATACCGCTATCACAGCTGCGGTAAGCTCCTGCTACTGGTTCCCTCTGTCATACCACATACCCTCTGAGAGGACAGCTGGGGTGCATGTAACTACCCATAACCTGGGTCAGGAATGGGGAAAGAGGTTCATAACCCCTCAGGGTAGAAGAGACCCACAGCCTACGTATGGCAGGTTGGAATGTGGGGTCAACATACTCCCACATAGGTCATTCCTAATGGTTACTGCCAGCTCCAAGGGACAGAAATAAGGTTGCACAGCCATGTATCTCAAACTTGGGAAAACCGTGAAATACAAAGTTCAGTTTGAGTTACCTTATTTCTGTATGCTTTAACTGTCAGAGGCCTGATTTTAGCTGAATTCAGTGCTCTACAAAATGCACAGAATACCACCGGGCAACCTTTAATCTGCACCAGCAAAGGATTTATTCATCCACAAGATCTATGGACCATCTACATCAGTGAAATAAAAATGGTTAAATAAATCAAACATACATATCTTGTGTAGTAATAAAAAACCACCTTTATCAAATAAATAAAACAACTGTATGAATTGTCTAATCTGTGTCTGACACTCTTCCTTCCAGAACCAGAACTGCTAAACTGCATTTCACAGGCTGCCAACTCCTAAGAAAGATTTTCCTTTTTCTCTGATGGAATAGGAACCTCCTTGGAGAACTCCTGGGGTCACCGTGAAGTCTCAAGCAAGCATTTGTGAAGCACAGCATAGCTACATTTGGGAGGCTGGTGGTGAGTGGCTGTATTTCTTACATTGTTTCCCTTCCTTCTTCCCCTGCAAAAATCTTACCATTTACCAATGGCCTTGTAAGCAGAAGCCATTGCAAGCATGTGAGGGCCGTAGGTAGGTCTTGAGTAGAAGATGGGGAAGCCAATGCGGGAGAGCTGCCTTGCAGGAAAGTCTAGCAGAAGCCCCTGAAGCAGAGCAAAGTAAAGGCGGAAAATGTTTCCTGCAAAATGTTACAGGGACCTTTTGAATCATTTTATTCTGGGCCATTTTACAATATAGAAGCAGTATTGTTTGTCACACTGGCCCAGAAGACAGGCTTCTTTCCACTAGTTTTCTAAAGCAGGCTTTTGGCTTTAACTGGAACATTGCTCTCTTTGACCATTGCACACCTGTGGCCTGAGTAAAGCACTGTGTGTTGCTGTGAAGTTAACACCCCTTGTACAGTCTTTCATATGGAAGAAGATGTTTTGAGGGGAAGGAGAGGGAAGAAGATTCCCGGGCTCACTTTCACAGAGCATGGGATTTTCTGGGAATGCTTTGCCCTTATGCACCTCTGGCAATCTTGACATTCTGCACAGTGCACCAAGCCTTGACAGTTCCCTGTGCTGTATGACAAAAGGAGTCTGTAGGCCTCCAGTGACTATTAACTGTTCCTAACTGCTCTACTGGCAGCCAGCTGTTTCACAGAGTGCTTTGGAAAGACGTTCATTGAAAGGTGCTAGTTCCTGTTTTGCTAAAGCTGACAAAATAATCATCAGTCCTGTGGACCTTAGGGGAGGGGGGAAAAAAGGGAAAAAATAGCTCTGTTCTCCATTAAATTTCTGTTTCTATGATCAATAGCTTGGTTCTGGTGTCAGCTAAGTACATTTATCTCTTATTGTTGGGGCCTCCTCTAGCCTTAAATGGAAATCCATGGGAAGAGAGATGAGACACAATTTTCCCCTTGGATGGATGAATGACCATTCAGCGGGAACCCAACTCCATGAAGCCCATGATTTAGCCAGGCAAAAACTCTTGAACAGTAAAAATAGCACTTTTTGTTTGTTTGTTTGTTTGTTTTTAAGATTCTTCCTTCTTCCCCTACA
>NW_005841897.1:3021414-3055869 GCF_000455745.1 Alligator sinensis | reverse complement strand
TAATTAGAAAAACTATGAATACATTTACAAATGCATTTTATATCCAGTGCGCTCAGTAGATATATTTTCTGCCCCCTCAACAAGAGAATGTTGGTATTGAGAAAGGGGTGCCTTGAGTAGAAATATCTTCCTATTTTCCCTTTCATAGATTCATACATTGTTAGGGGCTGGAAGGAACCTTGCAAGATCATCGGGTCCAGCCCCCTGCACTAGGCAGGAAGCGAGGTGACCATCGAGGTGACCGTCCAGTCTACTCCTGAAGATTTCCAGGGTAGGTGCTTGCACCACCTCTGGAGGGAGTTTATTCCACAGTCTGGACACCATAACTGTGAAGAAGTTTTTCCTAGTGTTAAGCCTGAAACGGTCTTCCAGGAGTTTGTGGCCTTTACACCTCATTTTCCCCAAGGGTGCCCTGGTGAACAGTTGTTCGCCAAGCCCTTGATGTATTCCCCTGATGTAGCGGTAAGCTGCTACCAAGTCCCCTCTCAGCCTTCTCTTTTTTCAGTTTATTGATGCATCTCACATCCAGAGAGGTATCAGCACTTGGGGAAGGATACAAGTGATTGGTATTTCCAAGCCTGAGTCCTTCATCTGAGCAAGAATTCAAGCACGTGCTTAACTTCAGGTGCCGAGGCCTCGCTGGGGTTGGTGAAGCTAACCGGGTGCTTACCTGCGTTGTGCTATTGTGGTGGAATGAGGAAGGGAGGTTCTACTTGCCATCTTGCCATTCACTGGCCACTCATTTTGGAGTCTTTCTATGCCATCCTCTAAGGAATCACAGAAAATAGTCTAGTCCCTTCCCAAAAAAGCCTTTTTCTCACAAAAACTCTTGCTACAATTGATGTTGATCCCTGGCATCCATGGCGATTTGGGTAGAAACCAAGACCACGTATGCAGCATGAGTTCCTCTGCTACTCCAAGAAGTTGTCTCACTAGCTCCGAGTCATAGCCCCCCTCTACACATTACGTTTATGCCACGATTAATGTGTTTATCACAGGATAAATGGCAAAGGTGCTACACATGCACCCAATTTAAGGTTCCATAAACTGGTAAACCAGCCATAAGTGTTCCACGCATAATGGAAAACATGTTTATGACTGGTTTGTATGGCACCTTAAATTGAATGTGTGGTGGGTCCAGGGCTGGGGCTGACAAGCAGCTGATTGTTGGCCCCAGCCCTGGACCTCCAGTACCCAGCTTTCAATTTCCTGGTGCAAGGGGAGCTTGGGATCATGACCCCAAGCTCCTCCTGCACTGGCAAGTAGAAAGGGCACAACTGGGATCTGATCCCCCATGCCAAAATCATTCCTCACGTGACATGGCAGGAGGCATGACTGTTGGGTTCAGAACCCATGTCAACTCTAAATGAATGTGTGCTCGGGGCTTAGGAAGAACACTAAAGTGCTGGGTTATGAGATAAAAACTACAGTTCCAGCAGCCTGCTTCTGCCAGAGAAAGGTACGTACAAACAACTCTCATTACGGTCAAGGAAAGTTACTTGCATCCTGTTGTGAGCCAGGCAGGACCCAGAGCTATGAATCTGGCACTTCTCTCTGGAACAGAATTAAGCCTCCCTCCAGAAAACAATAGGTTAATTCATTTAAAACCATCTAGTAACAGAAATCTGTTCCTTCTGAATGGCTGACTAATGGAAAACTACAGAAGATATTTTGGTCCTCTGAACTGCTGACTTTGAAGTGCACTCACATAACCAGGCTAATATTAAAGGTATTAAAAAAAATTCACTAATAATTACTTTGGGGAGACCAGATTTTGGGCTTCAGATCGTGGGTACATAAAGTTCAAGTACATTTCTGAAACATTTCACAGTTGACTTCAGCAGCTTATTAAGTAACATTAATCAAAATACATGCTCTGCTTGGATCTTGGAAGGGATTCTTTTTTTCTTTTTTTTTTCTTTAAGCCTTAATTGTCCACTGAAAAACAACAAGGCAAACAGCAATTACATTGGTGGAAGAGACGGGGGGGGGAGTTTGTGTGGGTTTTTTGCCAATGGCCGCAGCTAATAAAACAGCTATAGTAATATATACACATGAAATGGTTAAAGCACTAGAGAATTGAAAGCACACAAGTGCGGGTACGAAGGAGTTTTGTTACAGTACTTATCATTAGTCATTTATTTTCAGAGAGTTGATGGAACAAAATCCATGCAGCGATGCAAGGCTCCCCACGGCTCTGGCTGAACAGTGGTGTCACACACTGCTTATTGTTTGCAATATCTGCAGTGTGAAACACAGCGAAACATTAAAGTTGCTGGAGCTCTTCTGATTTATACAGCTGAAGATCTGGTTTATTGTGTGCAGAGTTTGCAGGGGGGGGATAGAGGTAGGAAATGAAATCCAACGTGCAATAGAGGAATCTAATCTATGGATTTTTGCTGTCCTCAAGAACAAAGCCAGGAGTGAAATAATAATTATCTATTCAGAATTGGGCTGAGCAGGGCCAGTGCTTGCCTAGGAGACCTTCCCAGGAATACACTAGTACTTCTGGAAGTGCAGTAATGGTCGATCGCTGATTAGATAACGCTTTTGCCTCCGAATCACTACTGTCTTACTTAGACTCTTACCCTCCCTCAACACTGTGGTATCTTCATGCCCATTGAAACAATGGCTCTCCACAATGCCAGCTTGCCAAATGACACTATGGAGCTGCCATCTTTTACATGATAAGGGAAATTGCCATTCTGATGAGTTACTGAAGAATTTGTGTCATTTTTCATGGGTACCCTGGCCAAGTTATAATTGATATGATTACATTCTGCTTTCTGACTCTAATTACCATCTGTAGCTGGAGTTGGGTAGGATTCTCTTCTTTTGCTCCTTGCACTGAATTGTTGCATGGTGCGTTTGGGCACCATTAAACAGCTGCTCTGCTCCACTTTAGTGATGGCTTCATTTCAGCTTGTAGTCCCTATAACTATGCTATATATCATGCATCAGTTTGTTGAAAGTGGTTGGCTTGGCATTTTGTTTTTAGGATGAAAGGAACTGCAGAAGTCTATGCTATTTATGGATATTGTATCTTTATTGAACTGCTTTGGTTGAGCTGTCATTTGGGACGTACAACACAGAATCTATTGAACTGAGTGGGGAGATCCAGTTTAGGATGTCCCTGTGATTCTGATGAGTTACTATAGTCTGTGCTGTGTCAGATCCACAGAGAACTGTTTCAATCTGCTGGTTATAATACAGCCTGATTTATTTTTGAATGGTAGAGTTCATATGACAATCTCATCCAGCTTCATGGCCAATTACTGTCATATAGTATCTGCAAAAGGTAAAGAACTATTTTCATTTAGGAGGAGGAAGAGACAGCATGGATTGGATCCCCCAGTGCTATGATATACAAATAATAGTCATTTGTGTGCCCAGTCTAGAAGCTTTCCCAAGAGAGATTTTCCCTTTCTTCCTATCAGCTAGGAAATCCACATCTACCACACAATGGTCTCCCTTCTTTGCTCCATTGGCCACATTAGAGAAACTATTTCCAGTATTCCCTTATAACAAATAGAAGCAGAAGCAGAAAGATTAATTTTCTACCAGCAACCAAATTTACTACTAGAAATAAGAGTGCTTCACAATATTCTTGTGAAATGACACAGTCCAGTGGCTTGAATTGAGCTCTCCTGGATTTTATTCCAGCCTTCCATAGAGACAAACTCAATGACTTTGGGCAAGTCACTTCATTTTGCCATGCCTCAACTTCCCTATCTATAACATGGGGTATATTAATGTCTGCCACGTATTGTACATAGGAGAGGCTGGGAGAGGGGCACAGACAATAATCATAGCGAATCTCTTCATGTAGACTGGACCAAAGCAAACCTCATACATGAACATGCACAGGTCTGTGAAGTTCAGAGTGGATTCTTCTGGCTTGAAGCCAGTGCTTCAAGATGCTGAACACTTCTGCACCCAGGGTAGCTGAGAAGACTCAATACCTCACAGGATCTGGGTGCAAGTTAGGCCTGTGCGAAGCGGCTAGTATTCGTTCGGATTCAGGTTCGGCTGATTCTGGGGACAGTGATTCGATTTGGTGATTTGAATCACTGTCCCAAATTGATTCGGCCAAATCTGATTCGGAGATCCGGCTGCTGCACTGGCCCAGCTCCTGGTACTTTAAAAAAAAGCCCCAACTCAGTGGATGCTGCTGGGGGGGGGGAGATCCCTGCTGCCTCCCACTGCCCCATGCTGTGTGGGGGGCTCTGCCATGAGTCCCCTGACTCCCTCTCCCTGTCCCAGCTGCCTCCCATGGCTGCCCTGCCCACCCCAGCTCCGGCCCTTTAAGAAAAAAAACAAAACTCCCCGGCTGCCAGGTGGGGGACAATTCCCACTGCCCCGCACCACATAGGGGGGTTCTGCACAAGCCCCCCGAAGCCCCAAGGCTGCTGCAGAAGCGATGAGTCCTGGGGTTTTTCTCAGTTTTTTTTTTTTCTTAAAGGGCCAGAGCTGGGGTAGGCGGGGCAGCCATGGGGGGCTGGGGGAGCGGTTGGGGGAGGTTGGGAGGCTCATGGCAGAGCCCCCCATGCAGTGGGGGGGAGTGGGGATCACCCCCGCTGCCCGACAGCACCTGGTGAGTGGGGCTTTTCTTTAAAAGCATCTGGAGCTGGGGCAGCCATGGGGGCAGCCCCCCCTCCTCCATCCCCTACTTATCCGCTCCGAGTCTGGCTCCAGATCCCTGCTGCAGCCACCAGGGAGTGTCCGAATCGCTGAAGCTCTCTGAATCTTTTCCGAAGATTCAGAGAGCTTCAAATCGATTCAGACCTTTTAATTGGTCCCCTGATTTGATTTGGATTCAGAGATTCAGCCACTGAATCAGGCCGAATCAAATCGGCACCCGAAGCTTCGCACAGCCCTAGTGCAAGTGTGCTGAGTCTTTATTATGCTGGTCCGGTGGGATTGATATAAGAACCAAGTGTCAATCATAGTTACACCTGTGTAAATGCATTTAATGGAGGAGTCACTCTGATTTTACACTGTTATAACAGAGAACTGCATGCGGAGATTGGACCCCTCCTTCAGCCAGTCAGCAGAAGCTGTGATCAGAAATCCTTTCTTGCCTCTGTTAATGGGACAAGGTGTCAAAGGTTCAATATGTGGGACTGTGTTGCAAATTGAAAGGTATATGCTGTAGGAAACTTGGCTTATTCAAATAGCGACGTCATGGTATTACACTGTCATCTTTTTTAAAACAGGTTTTTCCCATATAGTTTCTTCCTTGAAACTACATGGCCTTATCTTTCAGACATATCTAGTGCTTTTGATGCCTCTGCTTTAGGGCCAAATTTCAGAAAGCAAGTACTTGGTAATTTCTAAAAATCAGACTGCTGGAAGCACCCAAAATCACTATCCACTCTTTGAAAATATACTTCATACCTATCTTCCTTTCAGAGATTGCCTTTATTTCTGTTCCTTTGTGAGCTCTCTGCGGCTTCATGATCAATGCCAAAAAGGCTAGTGGAGTACATTACAATGAAAGCCTCTTTTCTTTCTTAAGGTCAATAGTATGTATTTTCCACTGAGCAATGCAGTGGAAATGTATGCCTTTAGCATCTTTACTTTTAATTAGATATTCTCTAAAGAAGGCTTTGCATTATTATTCAAGGAATTTAGATACTAAAGGGATAGCAGGTAATG
Source organism: Alligator sinensis (assembly GCF_000455745.1). Lineage (NCBI taxonomy): Eukaryota > Metazoa > Chordata > Crocodylia > Alligatoridae > Alligator > Alligator sinensis. The sequence goes on along the minus strand of NW_005841897.1, from coordinate 3,050,211 downwards.
TCTATGAACTGGAATGGGCTGGTCTGTGTAACTTCAGGTTCTGTTATTTTAATGTTTATTTCCCAGAGCTGGTTATTAGCAAGATCTTGTGTATTGTTTGCCACGTTCCAGGAATTTTGCTCACTGGGAAGACCACGTTAGGAAGACAGGAGATAAATGAGGCAAGTATAGGTTCTCAAGTTTAGAACGCAAACTGACAGGCCATGTTCTTATGGGAACCAAAATAAGCAAAGCCTAGCTCTTATGTCATGCATTTCATCCCTACATCTCAATGCTGCTTTAACAAGGTCTGCATCATTAGCCCCAATCTCAGAGATGGAAAACTGAAGCACAAGGAGGAGCAAGCAACTTGTCTAAGATCATCAAGCAAACCAGCAGCAGAGCTAGGAGTGAAACCCAGTCCCGTGTCCATACCAGATTGCCTAAGCTGGTTCAGTTTTTGCAGTGCGAGTTTAAACTAGCAGGTGGGCATACCAACGATGGGTAATGGGGCATTTAACAGACAGCATCCAGCTTCCAAATGCACATCCTAACATGAGAATATAGGTCCACAGTGGGGAGAGGTAAGAAACTGTTGACAGTCTTCTGGGGTTTTAGTCTTGGGAAGTTGCAGGTATTCCTCAGCTTCTATTTAAAACCACAGCTGCTTTTCCCAGATTTAACATAAAACCACATGTTATAAATCCCTCTCTCATAACTGGCCCACACTGATGGTAAAAGCCAACTGCTGATGTTATCCTCGTTGTCCTTCAGGGTTGAAGAATGCTGCCATTATTCTCATGGCTCAGGTATTCACTGACGGATTCTCTATGTCTGATAACCCTGATTTTTACCAAGCGTACAGTTAAAGGCTGGACAGATGATTTGCCTATCTTCTTGGGAATGGAGGCATTACTATCAGCAAACAGAAGTTCATGGACAACTTTCTCAGGCACTCTTGTTTACTTTCAGAACTGGTTTCTACCTGTGCTGAGTTGAATATTAAGCTTTATCAGTCATGGAAAGCAACTGGCAGCACAGCGGCAAATAAGATATCATATAATATAGGTGCAAGGACACAGACTTGTTTCAAAACATGTATAATTGGAAATAGAGTGGAGATATTCCCATCTGCCATTACTTTTGCTATTATCATATCATAAAATTGTCCAACTATTACACTGGATTTTTCAGGGCAGCCAATCTTACCTTAGCTACCAGAAAGTTTCTGTACCTTTCCTCTGCTGATGGTTTCTCATGCCTTTGAAACATGAAAAAAAACACAACTGAGATCAGTATTGTGATCTCTGCAGTTCTCTTCTGTTTGCTGCATTACAAAGATCAAATCCATTGTTCCTCTGTTTTCTGAGAACACATAGGCAAAAGTTTCTTAGCTACATGGCAAGTAAAAGTGTTGAGTATAATTATGGAAGGAACTTGGCAGCAGCCGCTTGCAGGGAGATTCCTGATGACTGTCACTTTTGACATAATTACCCGTCTTAGTTATATAGACAATAGAAACATCTTTGCACTCTTGTGGCTATCTTTGCACTCCCTTTCATTGTACTAAACGAAAAAATCTAGAAACACTGGATTAAGTAGCCCCCCATCTTATATGGTCTAGTCAGAATGCCACCAGAACCAGGTTCTTTGCCATTTGAGAGCAATGCAATTACCTTTTCAGTCCCTAAAATGGTTCACAAAATTATTCTCATAGTTCAAAGTAGTGCTGTATGGTTTTAGAGCATAAAGCCCTGCTTTTAGATCATACCCTGCTGACTACCTAACTGTGTGCAGCACACACTCCCAATTAAACAGTCAATACATTCTTTGGGATTTGAATACACATTTAATTACATTCCTCCTTTTTTTCATTCCTAGTCCAGTCTGGTAAGTTTTTGGAACAGATATAATTTACTACTAAAGAAAAATCACATTTGTTTTAACATTTACATTAAATACAATGTTACTTTTCATTAAAGATATTTTTCTTTAAAAATAAGTGGCCAACCTATATTAAGACCTAATTTTATTATAGTCTAGTCAAATAACTTTATAACTTAACAAATATTAAGTAATGAATATTTGCTACCAACGTTTTAAAGGAGGTTGGACCACTGAACTGATGGAAGCAGGTAGTCAAGCACTTGGAACTTGAATTTGTTGAAATGCTAAATCAGCATTTGATAGCAATAACCTTATTGCTATCTTAGCACGTGCAAAGAGATTATTTCCTTTATTACCAGTTATTAAACTAGTTCAGTTCAATGATTAGTTTAGCCAATGTCAAGAAATCAACTGGGAGATGAAAAAGCAAAAAAATTCATTCCCCCCCTGCCCCATCTATGCAAAAACTAGTTGAGAGAGGATGAGAGCTATTAGTTTTAAAATTGTAAAGGATATAGTAGCCAGAACAATTCATTCAGTTCCCTCACTACAGATAGAATTTCCTTTGTTTAATAAATCACTTTTAAATGCAAACATGTTCAGATAAACTTATTTTTGTATGAATCTAGCACTTTTAAAGTAGTTTAAAATAATACTAATAATAATACTGGCAGAATTAAAATGAGCATCCTGTTTTATGCATTTTTAATGCCATTTTCTATTAAAACAAAACCTGACACATCACTAGTGAAAAAGACACGTATCGGTCATCATTGTCTAACACCATAAAATTATTTTTAAAAAAGAATCTGAATAAATATATATGAAACTATAGAATTGCCTAAATAAATGTACATAAAGTATATTCTCCTGGTTAGCCAAAAGCAGTGCCGAATTCAGTGTAAAGATACTATCTATCAGTAAATTTTATGCTTACCAACCAATGAGAATTAAACTTCCTTTAGGAAGATAAATTCAAAATATAAATGTGAAACAAGCTTAAAATGAGAATGTTTATATCAAGTTTTCCTACTTGCTGATTAAAATTTTGCTTAAATAGCAGTTTAAATCCGATTACCCGGCAGACCTCACACAGTTGCATTTAAAAAAGAAGTTTCAGCACAAATATAAACACACACCAGACTAGATTCCTGATTTTTATGGAGAGCTCTTCCTTTTTTGTTTGCTTCCCCTTTCAGATGGTTGGAAACTGATGAGAGGTAATGGGACTTGCGTGTAAGTGTGTGCGGGGCTGGGGGTAGGGAACAAACAGTGAAAAATAGGCAGATGGCACATTTTAGCAACAAGAGCAGTCTGATGCTCCACCAAGATTATGACAGAGAAAGAGTCCATTAATGGCAGAAAGAGAAAAAAATTACAGAGAAGAAAGTGGATGGAGATAATGTAAGGTGACACAAAACTTGGGAAAAAAATACAGAATGTGGGGGGAAAATTAAGGCAACTATTTCCTTTGAGCATCTGATCCAATCATCTGTCAGAGTTAAGGGGATTGTGGTTTTTTGCTGATGGATGATAAATCTGCAGCTTTCTCACTGCACATAACCTAATGCTATTCTTCATCCCCTGATGGCAGTGAAATGAATAATAAAGCATATTTGCCAGACAAGGAAAGCACATGTAGCCATTCTTTGCACCAATGTAGCACTTTTTGTCTGCAAGTGCTATGCCAAAGTATTGTGTAAGCTTTACAATGCCCAATTGTGAAACAGAGGAATATTTTTTTCATTTTACAGATGGGGAAACCAAGCCGTGAAGGGGTCTAATCATTCAGTATACAAGCTTGGGGCTTGTGTAGCCCCCAGTGTTATATAAGCTTATGATTAGAAAATAAATATCCAGGTCATGAGATGAGGGTTTCCCATTTCACTGCAAAGGGACAGTTAGAGAGACTGGAATTGCACACATCTTTATACAGTAAATAGAGTGGGATGTCTAGGATGCAGTGAATGGAAAAGAAAAGGCAACGTGCAATGAATAAGACAGAATAGTACAGAAAGGGCAGGATCAGAAACAGCCATGGAAATCATAAAGGTTTCTGTTCACAGGGGCACAGCACACAGCTGGATACCATACCACATCTAACAGACATCAGATACACCCTTCCAAGCAAGACCCCAAACTCTCCCCCCTCAAACTGACCCCAAACTGTGGCCTTAATTCATGTGGGCCTACAACAATACACCGGGCTTTGTTTTGATATTCTGATTCAAACAAATCCCCCGCAAAGTGAAGCAGCTGAAAACATGTTGCTTTCCTTTATTTGGGGTCATAACAATGTGAAGTTGCAGTCTCACTGGACCCTAGGCAGGGCTGGAGGGTCACAAACCTCCTTTAGCAATACATCTTGCACAGTATTGCTAACTTGACTTGGGACTGGATTACACAGTTTCCCCCAGTTGTGGCCAGTATGGAATATGAGAAAACAGAATCAGAGTCTTCTTGAAAACTGAATTTGATGCCTGGATCTTATTTACCTAAACATTTCAGCACCTACTGCTAGATTGGTACAAAGCTAATTAACTTGCTGTAATATCATGGCTTTTTTTTTTTTGGCTTTTTTTGGAAAAATCAGGCTGTTCTTATAAGTGTCTGATTTTGTGTGCATTTGTTAAATCCTTCAAAGCCTTGATCAGTCTTCTGTCTGAGCCGAGCACAACTCTGCTCCATCAAATGCTGAAAGCTTTGAGGAATGCATATTTTACAGTTTCTAACTATATGCATCAAAAAAAAACCCAACTAGGGGATTTGGGAAAAGCAGCATGTATTAAAATAGCAGCCCTGTGACATTTGAGCATCGTGTTTTTGTGTGGAGCTGAATTATGTTCTAGGAATGATGCACAGCTCAAGCCGATGGAAGTCCATATTGTAACAAAGATGGGGTCCACATTACCCTTCAGGGAGCCATTAGCTTTTCAGCTGCTCTGTTACTAGGTGGAAGCCATAAAACATACCCCCTCACTGTCACCTTTTTCAGTGGTGAACAGCTTGCTGAGCTGGAAGGGCCAATCATCTTGGTGCTGAAGCCAGCTGCTTTAGAGATCTATAAGATATACATATTTTATAGGGAAATGTTTATGAGGAACCCTCCCAGCTAAACAGCCTATTAAACAGACTGCAGTAGATTAGAAGGAAAAACATATGTACCCCAGGCCTCGAGCTAACATGGAAATTCTAACCACTACGCACATTCCTGGAGAGGAAGGAGGGAGTGGTAGCATCTGCCGCCACTCGACTACCTTTTGTTTCAGTGGAGCTACCAAATGCAGAGGCCTATTGGCAATACATGTTGAACAGATTGGCCTCTGGCCAGGCTGCAGCAATACCAGTACCCCTTGCCAGGTCCGGCAGAGGTCTTGGTACGATGAGCTGGGAGCTGGCCGTGAGAAGTTGGAAGGCACTGCTCCAGACAGGACTTACTACAGTGCAGTAAGCTAGGGCACGAAGTTACGGTGCCAGCTCTTTCACACCATCTCCAAGCAGACACTTGGGCAGAATTCTGTTCCATCCAGTAGACAGAGTATCGCTTGCAACCAACTCTTGAGTTACCCAACTGAAGCGTTCAAAGCGATTCTGCTTCCCTGTCTGGGCTCATATAAGCGCTCTCATTATAGGAATAGGATCACCTTCTGGAGACATAACACCCGTCTCCTTGTTCCTATAATTGGACTATGTGCCTAGAGGGGGTAACAGAATCACTCTTATCCTTTGCTAGGTAACTCAGGGTTGGTCTCAAGCTGCACTCTGGTAATCTACTAGGCGAAATAGAATTCTGCCTTCAGTGTATGCACAGGTGTAACCTACTCCACTCTGAGAGGAGTGAACTACTGTACGCCCTACAGGGGCATCAGTAATGCACACTACGGACACCCACTGAGGGTGGAGTGCTTGGGTGCTGGAAATCCACATCCTCACTTGCTGCACAATGTCTTGCCTGTTTAGGCACACCTTAAAAGGTAGTGAGTAGAACTGTCCAAGAAGAAGACAGAGCCTCTGATCCAGACCTGCAGCTGGTGTAACTTGTCACAGAGCCACAAATTCCAGGAAGATCCGTCAAGTCAATGGCCCAGATCCTGAATGAGTCTTATTTAGCTTAGATCCACTTACTTCATGTTCTCAGAGCATCTTTGCAGAGTAAAGCGACACCACAGAGGCCAGCTGCAAATGAGGCCACTGCCCCAAAGTCCTGCTGCTCCCTCTCTCACTGTGTACCGAAGGTCAGTACTTTTGTGAAGTGAATTCAGAATGGAGGAATCTCTTCTGATCACAGGTGACACTGGCTTCCACACGTTCATGCCTTCGGGGAAAGGTAGGAAATGCAGGAATGGGACCGATCTGACTTGGGAAAAGAACTATAAGGTCTTAAGAGCTGGCAGAGGGGAACTGGATTTTGCAAATCCAAGTAGTATCTGAGTGCCTTTATCATGTGCTTTACTGAAAATGGGAAAGGTAGATTTAAAATGATGCCCTGTCCCTTCAAGGGGCGAACAAATGTAACAGGGCTTCTCCTGGTCTGAGTTCAAAGCCAAGAGAAAAAGGGAGGACTTGCCTCAGCTTAGTCCAAAGAAAGATCCGAAGCCTTGTTCCCTGGAAGGGAGGAAGAAGCCTTGGCTTGCAAGTCAAACTCAGCAGCAGCCCTCTTTTAGAGAGCCCAAGGCACCCAGCCACCGTCAGCCCCAGCTCTCAGGTAGAGTGTCTGTGAAGAGTTGTTTGTAGTCGGTTTGGCTGCAGATCTGTGCCCTCATAAAAAGCCAGCTGCAGTCTCTCACCTAGCCAAAAGAAGGGCAAGTTTGCTTCTTCCTTGCCCAGCACTGCACACAATCAGTGTACCTGGTCCATTTCCATAAGCCAGTAGTCAGTCCCTGGCTATTTCCTGAATATGAAGTTAGCTCCCACTCTACCATGCTCCCTGGAAGGTTGCTTTCCTGGCAAGACTGTATTTAGGATTGAAAGGGACCTCAAGGGTCATCTAATCCAACCCTCTGCGCAGATGCAGGATTTGTTGTCCATAAGTTATCCATGCCAAATGCCCATCCAGTCTCTTCCCGAAAGCCTCTGAGACATCTCAGTTTGCCAAGCACCAGTAAGGACAAGATACCGCTCCACCTTAGGGAGCGGAAGTATAAAGCGCACCAGGAAGGTCCTGTCAGCACTCTCTCCTTGCCTGCCTCTAAAGAAAACTTGCTCTTTTCAGAATAGAAGCACAAGTGTGTATATGCGTGATGTCAGGGGTGTGGGGGCATGGCTCCCTTGGATTTGCCTGAAGACAGATGTGTGAGAGAAAGTTTGAGGAGGAGATAAATGTTCAAAGCAAGTGACATCTTCTGATTTAAGTATGACCTTTGCAAGGGTGAGCAGAGCTCACAGCGAGGGCAGGAGTGGAGTCCCTTTCATTGGCAGCTCTGTGGAAGAGTGTGTTCAGCGCAGCTGTTTCCATCGGCTTAGACAGACTCCTGGTCACGGGTGTGAAAAATGTTCAGAGAAGAGAAGATCTGTCCTAGCATTTTTTTCCCCAAAACTCCAAGCGATACCTGTGCTCAGAAGTACAATAAACCATTTTCTTTGATACCAAAGGGACTCAGCAAGATGTAGAAATAATCTGTTGCCTTCTATCCTAGTGCCCGGCTCAAAGCCTCAGAGGAGCATGGGAAAGAAACACCTCAAAATATTTTAAAGATTTCTGCAGAGGATGTAGAGTCTTTTAAGCAAAATAAAATCCTAGACATTTAGCAAACATTTTAACTCCCTGCCCCATGGGAAATGTGTTGGGAAATAAATAACACAGCACTTCCTGTGTTTTCTCTGCTTAGTACTACTCAGCAGCACTTAGCTAGCACTTAAAACATGTAAAAGGCTCTGTAAGTAACAATTGATTAGTCCTCAGGTTTTTTATCCTTGACTTACTAAAGGAGAAAGGGAGGCTCAAAGAAACTGCAGCTCCAGGTTGCATGAGCTGCCACTGATTCTGGGTGCCTTGACCATTGTTTGCCAGATACAGAATCTCAAATAGGGCACCTGCAACCAGATAGCCAGCTCTGAAAATATGGGCCTGTTGATGCCTGGGGGCTCTGCTACCCAGTGGATGAGATTAAGGAGATCTAGAACCTGGGTTCTGTTCCCAATTCCACTCAGATGTGTTGTACAATCTGGGACAGGTCACCCAAGCTGGTACTCGTTTCCCCCTATAACTGAAACAGGCAAGTGCCACTGATCCTTAAAGGCCAGGCAATGGGCATGAATTTCATCCAATGCTCTGTAAGTGCCCAGAGTTTTTAAAGCCAGACATTAGCACTGGTGCCAATAAGTTGTTGGCCGTGCCACAAGTGTATCTGCTCCACTCCAAGATGTGGCTTTTTGGAGAGGGAGGGTATTTTCTTCACTGTCAGATTTTGCCAGCCAAAACGGCTTTATGGGGTTTTGTAGATTTCCAGGAAATGAAAAAAAACCCAACAACCCACTATTAAGTTGCTTAAATATTTCAGAAGCTTTGTGAACATGGAAACAGGGAAATTTCACTGGAGGCAAAAAACAAAACAAAAACCAAAATCCAGTCCATTAGTTACGAATATTTTGCCCTGCTCTATAGCTAGTGATTTTCTACAGCTCCCATTACAAATAGTGTCTAACGTTCTCCAGGTAAATCTAATATGCCCAGGGTGATCCATATGGGGTGTTCTGCCTTTCTCTGTCAGCACAGATTGTACGTGTGGAATAGGCTTTTTATCTTTTAATCATTCTCATCATCCTGATATTTATGGAGGAAGCACTTAGCCAAGGTGGAGCAGTTGGCTGCTCCTCCTGAAGCATGATCAAATTTGGCTGAATTTGATCTCTTTGGGAAGTTTATTCCACAAATGAATACTTTCAGCCCAGAATGCTTTCTCCCTACTCTAATGTGCTTGCATCTGGGTACCAAAGGTCTGTACGCTCTAATGTTACTAGATCGCTTATGTTTTGGCACTTCTTTCGCTCCACTTCTCTGCTCCTTTTTTCAGTCCATTTGCTTTTCATTTGGGGCCTGATCCAAAGTCCACTGAAATCGGTGGAAATTTCCAGTGACTTCACTGAGTTTTAGACTGGATCCTTACCATAGGTTTGGGGGATTTATATAGGATGTGTAGGTCCCTGACACAGGTGCAGAGCAGGCACCAAGCTGTTACAATTCAGTGCCTGGTTTCTCCCATGCTCCAGGAGGGAAATGAGCTGGCTCATCCCTTTCCTGAGCACAGCTTACTCAGCAGAACCTTTTTGATACTGGGACAAAGAGGGAGGACTCCAGCCACAGGACTGTATACCCAGTTGTGTGTGAAAGCCTTACAACCCCATAGAGACAGCTCTTCCACTGTGCACTGACTCAGTAGCACACAAAAGAGAATAAAGGGGGGGGGGGGGGCTCATAACCTCATCCTGAGTGCCCTGAATGGGCGCATAAAGCAAGCCATAATCTTCCCTACAGTTTAATGCGCAGACAATTACTGCTTCCTCCTGCTCAAACCATGTGCTGCATTTTCTCTGGCCTGTTTCTCCCTTTCAACTTTTTTTATCCCCTGTCTCTGCTTAAGCACCCAACCACACTCAAGTCAGAGCTGAACTTGTGAACCCTGTAGCCTTCAAACAGGTTGGGAATTAGGCAAAACTTGTTTGCCTACTGCTCGACTCCGCTGCAGCAACGCGTGGGGGGAAAGCCAATTACAGTGGCAAAATGCATCTCCCGAGTGGTCCTTCTGAACTATCCTGCCTGGGAAAATAATAAAAAGTGTCATCATTTCTTATCAGCCTCATAGGAGAAACATCTGCATTTCATCTGCTAGGCTGACTCCAGGAATGAAACATCCTCTGTGGTGTTGCGGGATTATTTATTTTCTAATCTTTCTAGTTTTCTAGCTAGTGGGGGAAAAAAAGCCCCCAAAAAACCAACCCAACCCCCATTTATTGCACTATGGCACTGGGCAGTCTGCATCCAAGGCAAATGCCTGAGTGCCAGTTAGCGCGTGCAGTCTCCATAAATGCATAAGCATGAAATAATTTCCTCTCCTCATCACCTTTATAAAACAACTCACACCGCACACTCAATCTACAGAGCTTGGGAGCGGCAAAACAAACCCTCCCAGACAGGTATGGTTCCCCAATACACTCTTTTATCTATTACTTTCTTCTTATTTTCCAAGTACCCCTTAACACTGACTCTCTTTCTACTGTTTTGCCTTCCTCTTCCTGCAATGATGCCCCTTAGGCTAATGCAGCATGTTTTTCTTCAGAAGGATACACGCCATAAAGGGATTGCTTTGGCTGCTCTGAGGCAACAGCCCTCCCTGCACGGGTGGTTAGGTAGGGATGGGAGTAGAAAAATAATGGAACTTGTTGGAAGTGAGAGGAGAGGGGAAATGGAGGTAGCTCACATTGGTGCCAGCAGTTTGTGGGTGTTGTTTGGTCCCTGTCCTGAATGTGCACACATGGATACTAATACACAGATCCCTAATGAAATGCAGTTTTGCCTCTCAGATTGAGCACTGGACCAGAACATCATGCTTCAAAGTCCTGGCCCTTCTATGGCCTGTCCAGTGAGCTTTGTCAAGCCCCCTCCCTACTCTTGGCCTCAGTTTCCTCATCTGTATATTGGGTAGCATGAGCTCAACTTCGTTTTGAAATCTACTGATAACAAGAGCTAGCTACTGCTGGCATCAGGGTGTCACTGTTGTTACTGTCTACCTATGTAGATCCCATTGCAAAATTTAGAGTAGGTTATTGGTCTCGGTAGTGCTGCAGGAGCTTTGGCAGCTTCTGGGATGTTGTTGAGCTTACAGCCCCTGCCATCTCAGGATTGCCATGCCATTGCTCCAGCAACTCATCAAGAGCTATAGATGCATATTATTCAGTCAGTTATCCTTTTCTTCCCGAGTTTCTTAAACAGCAAGCCCCACTATGGGATAACAATAAAAACTGAAAATCCATGAAGGAGGTCTAATGATCCTTCTGTTCTTTAAGCCCTCGTCTGTCTCATCTAGCGAGGCTGTGAGCTTCTTTAGGCAGGCACTGTCTCTTACTATGTTTGTACAGCTCCTGAAACAATGAGATCCTCTCCATTACCATATAACAAGGACAATATTAGATTCACTCTTAGTCTTATATCATGGGATAAGGCTTCACCAAGATATTCTACAGACTTCAGAGTGTTTGGTTCTCATTTTGGATTGCAGCAAAATAAAGCAGCAGCTAATTGAGCTTATGGTTCACACGGCAAGGGCCCTACTGCAAGTTATTGTTTGGTGATTGTTGACTGCTAACCCAAGACTTTATTATCTCACAACCTAGGGGAACTTTATCCCTTTTTGCACTTGCTGTTTGCATTCAACAAGTGACTCCCTGTACCTGTATTCTGAAAGCCCTGCGTTCTATCCCTGGCTCTACCCCAAACCTATCAGATGCAGCATTTATCCATTCTGTGACTGTTTTTCCCCATTTGAAAAGCAGGACTTCCAGAGAGATTTACCAACTGCTCTGAGATTTCTGGAAAGGAAATCATGGCCACATGAAGAAAATATTCAATGCCATTGTATCTATCACATCAAAACAGAAACCCTATTTGGCTTCCTATGTTGCGAGAGAGTGGTGGTTTGAGTACTGTACTTTTTATGGAAGTTAAGTACGTTGGAAGGTAAATTCCTGAGGGAGAGGGCAGCAAACACGTGCATATGGAGAGGTCTCAAGACCTCTTCATTTCCACTTCTAGCCTCAGCATCAGTCCTGGAAGACTTAAGACATGTAGTGTCCCCACAGGTGTCACACTGACCTGCATTAGCAAGAATGCCCCCAGACCGTCCACAGCTGCTGCGGCACAATACTTCAGACCCTCTCCACAGGGCTTAACATCCACTTTCTTAAATCAGCCTCCTCCTTCCACTTGTCTTAGTCAAGAGGGACCTACAAAAAGCAAGCCTGAAGAGTCACTGCTGCATAATGTGACCAAGTGCTCTTGGATTCCCTGTTCCTACCTGCAGCCACTTAATGACCTAACTCTTTTGAGTGGCACTAAATGGGGGGACCTAGGCCTTTGAGGGGAGAGAGGTATGGGATATGACCAGCTCTCCAGTACATGGGTATGACAAAGAGGCGCAAGGCCTGACTCCTCTCTCCCTTACACCAGTGTCACTTAAAGGAGAATCAGATTTTTGATTGATAACGTAGTCCCTAAAGCAGGCTCATCTTGTCAAAGGTCATGCAGTCTGGCCCTGCCTTGTACCCCAACTTTTCCAGTAGCTGGCTTGAGGTATAAACACAACAAGTGTTTCTTCCCAACTCCCTGGTTCAGCAGAAACTAGAAGGCAGGATCCCAGATCCCCAGGCATTCAGGCAGGACTTCCAACCACTGAGCCCTGAGCAAATAGCTAATTCACCTCCATTGCTCCATTGGACACATGATTTTACAATCATGGGTCAGAGATTGCTACTCTGTCCTGCAGGCAGGATAGGCATCCCTTTAGGTCAGAGGAATGACACACAAACCGCTGATTCAATGGACCTAGTAACTCTATCCCTGGAGATGCTACACCCACGTTCCCTCTGCGTTGGCGCAGGGACAGAGGGGATTCTGGGACTGTCATGGGCCTATTTGGACACTGTCGTTCATTAAGGTTACAGCTGGGTACCCAAGTCCCCTTCACCCTTTGTGGCAGCCAGGCAATGCAGGGTCTTGGGGGGACTGGAGGGAGGTGGGGGGCACAGAGCTATGTGACTTCTGTACCCGAAGCATTCTCTGGGGAGCCTGTGTAGCTTCTGTGCACCCATATTAGCAACAACTATAGCCCATAGCTGTGGGGAAAGAGACCACCAGGCAACTTTGTAGAAAGAGAAGATAGGGCAACTTTGAATCAGGCCCCAGAGATTGCATGCTAGCAGGGAGGAAGTGATGCAGTCCGTGAATAGGGCCAGTCCATGAAGCATACCAGGAGGTTCCCTTGGCTTTCCTGAAATGGAGGATGAAGGTGCATTTGGGCCAGTGACCTTCTATAGTGCATTTCTTTGCGTTTTCCAGAGAACTTAGGCACAAAGTTTCTGGCAGTGAGAGTTAAACTCAGGATTCCTGGAGCTGGCTCCTGCCATTCTCACAGTCTGTCCAGGGTAGCCACTGATTTGGAATATCTCAGCTTTTCAGACACCAGATGTCAGGTGCTGAGGACCTGATGTTCAGAGCTGCCTGGTGGGTGGACAGCAGCTTTACAGAACAGGCTCCATGTATCTCAAGACAAGCACAGAAACAGGGATCCAAAATGAGCAAGAAACTTCTCAAACTTTAGGCCTTAATGTCCCTACATCTCAATTTCCTCATTTATGGAAGCAGTATAACATGTATTGTTGACCTTAGAGGGCTGTCATGGATTTTAAGTAAATAATGATGGGAGCAAAGGAGTCAACTGTTAGCAAGTGGCTTCCACATCTTATTACAGTCATTAAAGGAACCAAAGAAATGGCTCTCTCACCATCTCAATCTCACAGACCTGATGTGGCTTTGGAGCCAACCACCTCAGAGGTGGAGCACAATGAGGAGCACAACGGACAGTGCTCCTCAAAGAACAGTTCTCAAATATGGACCCACATTCATCATTCTGTTCACCGAAACTAATGGTGAAGGAGACCAAAGAACCTGGGACTGTCTCTTCTCCCTTATCCCAGTACTTGTCTTCTTCCTTCCTAGTTCCAAAGAAATTGCCTTCAATTCTTTCCTGTCCTTAGATATGAAATTCAAGTGGTTGAACTTACTGTGTTCTGTCAGCTGTGTGCAGTCAGGAAGGCGTTCCCCCAAGGGACTGAAGATTAGCTGAAGATTTACTACCCAGCACTGTCTCCTGCTATTTATAATCATGACATGCACCACAACTGGGTCACAGAGGACGATGGGAAGGAAGGCATCTCAGCCAGCAGATTTCATTTTACTTCATTCCTTTTTATTTTATTTTATTTTTGGTGTTCAGAGGAATGCCAGCTGCTATGCAAGAAGACCAAGCAGCTTTGGGAGCTATATGGCTCAAGAGAACCAGTGATGGACTATGAAGTATTACAAGTATTACAATTTCCCCTAGGTTGTTGGATGGAATTCAGAGAAGTTAGAACCAAAATCCTTGATCAGATAATCCCAACTGTTGGTAGGCACAGGGAGAATTTGAAACCCAAATCTATCTGGCTCAAGATTTGTCTCTCATTTGGATCCAGTCCAAAGGTAAAGTTTCCTCAAGAAAGGATTGAATACAAAGGAAAGACATCAGGAATTGCTCCCAAGCGTGTAGCGACCCAGAGGTGCCTGATGGTATCTCAGGGTGAAATGGACCTTTAGTTTCAGCCCATGTCCCACTAGTGGGGACCCCATCACAAAAACGCACAAAAACAGCCCAGGCACTTGCAGGCACAGGTACTGACCCTGTTGGCTGAGAGCTGTGCGGTCCCATCTCAGCACTAGGAGAGAGGCAGTGTTGCCCAGCACAGAGTGGGATGGCTTTGAAACAAGTCAAACTAAGCTGGTCATTTCCTCACTTTGTAGACCTGGGATAAATGACATTGTGTTCCTTGGTAAAACTCTGTAAGAGCTATGGACTACATATGACGATTCTCCTCCAGAAGAGAAAACACATTAGCAGTGAGGAGTGGTGGGGGAAGCTGCCCCCACTGTACCTGCATTATGTACAGATGCCGTCTCCAGAACTGTCCATTGGATGCTCTGCATCTGCAATAAGCACTGGGAGTGAGATTTGTTCTGCCCACGTTATGTGAACGGGAAGGGCCTATTCCTCCTCCAGCAGTTGTTTTATTCTAACTCACCAACTCTAGGGATGTCAAAAAACCCGTCCAAAAGCTACATCAATATTTCTTTTGATAACAATCTATGTAATGTACTTTAGCCTGCTGGGTACTACGCACAGCTCTCCCTGCAACACCTTCACTACACAGCTTGCCAGTAGCAGGCTTTACAGGATACAAACCCATTCAGTCCTGTTCCAGAGCCCATTGGACCTTAGTTTTAGAAGTGACCACCATTCTAAGGGCCTGAGTCCTGGGAAGGGGCTATAGATCATAGATCAAGAGGTTTAGGGTCCCCTTATGCCTACAGCCCCATGGGATTAGCATGTCATAGGCTCACTCATTTGTGTAGCCAATGGCACATGAGGGAGTGATGGAGCTGGCATCACATCCAGCCACTTTCAGTCCCCCTCAGCCCAAAGGACCAGGTGTCCACAGTCTAGAGCAAGACTCAAACTCACTCCTGTATAAACAAGAGTGTGGTACAATGTCCTCAGGTGACAGCAAAGCATGGGGAAGCAAGCTGTGTCCTTGCCCGTCTTCTCTTTTAGAGGGATAAATATCTATGCATCTCATGCTCTGAGCACAAATGGGTCTGGGCAAAGCCAGTCCCAGCGAGTGCGGCAGAATCCAAGTGCAGATTCAGGTTGGCAAGCAGAAGGACAAATGGATCCTGAATTTTCCCAGGCTCACCCAAACGTGGTGGTGGCAGCTCCATTTGCTTTGGATGTGGATCCCAATGATATGATTGTGGGCAGCTGAAGAATCAGACCCATTGTTTCCATGTGCTGCATCATAGTAATGACTGAGCGACTCATTAAAAGGAGGAGCTCTCTTTCTTGGTATTCACTGGGTCCCTGCTCAATGACTTTACCTGACTTAGCCCCTCAGAGGGAGAAACCTCTGAAATTGTTCCTTCTTGCTTAAAATGGCTACGAACACTAATGAGGGAGAGGGGACGTGGATGAAATGGAGCTAGAGTGAGTTCCCATGCCCATCTATAATGAACCCCAGCTACAGCTCAGGTCTCTTAGTTATTACAACTGCCTGGTTAACCAAACCAAACCGGGAGGAATTGGGAAGAAAACTGCAAACAGGAAGCACCCCTGGCAGATGCCCCATGTCCCTAGTGACCATTCCTTTAATTAAAAATCAGCCAAATCTGCCTCTGATAAACAAGTACTAGGGCTAAGTGCAGACCTTGCACTGCCAAGAGGTGTAAATTGGTACCTATTAGCTCTCCTCAAAATAACTCCAACTTGTTCAGCATAATGAGGGGATTACACCAGTGTGAGGAATCCTGCCTCTGCAAGCCAATAGCCTGTCAAGGTGCAAATTACATCTCAAGTCTCAGAAGTTGTTGGGGGTGGGGGAGCCTGGAGAGAAACAAAGAATCATAGAAAATTAGGGATGAAGTCCAACCCCCTGCTCAAACCAGGACCGTCCAACTATATCATCCCAACCAAGGCTTTATCGTACACGCACACACTTTGCTTCAAAATTTGTGGCAAAGTCACTGCGCTCACTGAGAGACTTGGGGTGCAGCTCACCTTCATTTTAGACTGATCTGCCAACCTGCCTCGATTAGAAATATGGTATTATTAAGCCAATAAAGTGAATGGGTTTTGCTGATGCTCGAGACTTGGTCCCCCATTCCAATAGAAGGCATAATCAGCTGCTTTGTGGACTTAATTATCAATACAGAACCACACCTACAGCAACATGCAGTGCCATATACCCTGGTAGTATGTTCTCTCGGTAGATCCCGATCCTCCATCTACTGACATTAGTGACAAAACTCTCAGACATCAGCAGGGCATAATCTGAATGAACTCTCACAGGCAGCCTAGCTCCCTTCCCTCACACAGTGGAAATGGGCAGGGAAAATTCATGATGATCTTGGGTTTAGAAACAGTCTAAGGTACCAATCACGGATAGTAGACCCATGTGTAAATGACAGCAGTTGTGAAATAACAGGATGTCTAAAGACAACACCAAAGGATAGCTTGTATTTACTGGTCAGCATTGCACCACCCGATACGAGAAGAAAGGTAGCAGGCCAAAAAGAAAGATCATGGCAGATGGAAGACCCCAGGCATCCACACAGAAGTAACCAAACAGCTCAAAGTGCCAAAGAGTTTTGTGACCAGTGTTGCACCCTTCGACTTGATGGCTAACAGGGCATGACTGAGGTTTTGGAAGGAAAGATCATGTGCAAACAAATGCCCTCAAATGGACCTGGAACTTTAGGAGGACCTTTGCAGCGGGGCTGATACAGACTGGAAAACATGGCAATGTCTGAACTGTCTGCACGTAAACTGGAAGATCAAAAACACATATGATCAAATGGGGCTACTCTAATGACACCAATACATGCGAGTACAGTGAAGTGCAGACTATGGAGCACCTGCTTGTTTGCCAATTCCTTGGTGAGACTTGTATGAAGGAAAGAGCCATTGCTTGTGCACAATTCTGGAAAAAACGTCTAGTTTATGACAAGGATATGAGAAGTAGTAGTAGTAGTAGTCATGGAAAGGGATCGGCTCACATGGAGCTCCCCTGGCTTCAGTCGCACTCTCAGTGAGTAGATTTTGGCACTATTAGGGTCTTATACTGCTGAAAAGTGGGCTTCTTCTGCAGCACTACCTTTGTCATAAAAACCTCAAAATGTCTCTTAAAAGACACCATGAAGTCAGTACTAGTGCTTTATCCTTGAGACCTTGAGCAGAATTCAGATGGGCAGGGTGGAGATATCTTTATCTCTGATAGATTAGACTGGGAGTGAAATCTCAAGTCACTGTTGGCAGGAAGGCCTTTCCTCCTTTAAGGCACATTAACACTACCCTGCTTCTGGAATACACTAGACTACGAACGACAGGGAGTTTCATAGTATTTCCTAGACAGAGATTCCCATTGGACACCACCATTTCCCTCTGTAAATATCCCAGCTGGGCGGACTTTATTCCTCTCCCACTACATAGCCAGGACGTCCTCAAGTTTGCTTATGAGGCTGTCAAAGTAATAAAGAAATGACTCAATAGGCTTCAACACATCCCGCTATCCTGTCACTCAGGTAACTGTGACTCATTGCTCACAGCCCACAACTTTGGATGTGGCTCCTGACCTTATTAAGGGGCCTAAAAATGATGTGCCATAACACTTGAAGTTAGAGCTGCTTCAGTGAGCTGTGATTAGTTAGCAAAGTAGCACGATGCTGTTTCCAGGCTGAAATTGGGAAGTACTCAACTCTAGCAGGAGGACTCAAGGCATGAATCTTTGAAGTCAGCTTTCCTCCAACATGGTACCGGTAGCATTTCAACAGCACAGCTGTGTGGAGCAACCACAGCCAGGGCTTAACTGAGACACAAAAACCCAATGGATCTAAACTCAGGGTGCTCATCCCCCAGCCCGCAGATCAGATCCAGTCTGCAGTGATATCATTTGGCCCAGTGGGCTCCCCATGGGTCCAGAAATGTGGCAGCAGGGGAAAAGTGACAGCATTAATTGCTACTCCCCTGCTGCCAATTTTCTGGACCCCTGGAGAGCTCTACATGCTAGATTGGGTGCTTAGAGCCAGGTGGCACTGGGTCGGATCCTAACACGTGGGGCTGGGCAAGGTAGCACGGGACCTAACCCCTCGCGCCATCCCCACAAGGGATCCAGCCCACAGCCAGGCTTTGTGCCACTCATCTGGCCCGCAGGACTGAAAGGTTGTGCACCCCTGATCTTAACACTCAAGCCACCGTTGACTGAAATAAGCAGCATTCCCCAGTCTTCAGGAGCAGCAGCGCTGGCAGCACATGGCTCTCCTGGTTGTGATGCTGGGCCACAACTTCATTTAGCATACATCAGCTTGTGGCTCACCCTTGTCTCCGGCAAAGCCATGTCATCTTACATCAGCTGAGAATCTGGCTCACTGTCTCTATTCCCTATCCCATTAAGGAAGGTGATTTATTTTGCACCTTTGCAATGTACTTTAAGGTTGGGGGGGGGGTGCTTCTTCATTTACAAGGGTCATTTTTGTTTGGCCTGCACATGCCCCTACACCTTCCAGTTTCCAGCCACGCTAACCAGTAGCTTTGAAACCAATCCTCCATCTCACTATAATTTAACCCTGGAAGTCACCTTTGACACATAATGGCCCCGAAGGCACTGTTAGGTCCTGGCTCAGGTTTCCTACCCTCACCCTTCAGGGAATAGACATGATGTTTTCCTGATTTCATCTACACGGTGCCAGGTTCGGTCGCTTTTTGTGAAATGAGTTTTGCTCATTTATCTCCATTCCGCTTGCCCACGAAGTTTTTTTTTGTTCCTTGCCTTGGCCAAATTCCCAATTCCCTGAATTTATTATCACTATAAAATGGTCGCCTGCTCTAGCGTGTGACCTCGACGTGCACCCCACTGCGATGCTTTACAGGCCTTTGTCTGTTCCTATGGCAACGGAGAAAGAGACCAGCATTTCAACCAGCTAGGGGAGGGATCTGGAGTGGGTGGGCCAGCTTGTAGGATTTCAACAAATTCCTTTTCTGTTTGTGAGGATGCCGAGTCCAAAAGAAGCGTGAGATGCACAACAGGATTATAGCAGAGGAGAGAGAGAGACCTCTTCTGATTTCAGTGTTTCTGTTGCTACCAAATTATACATCCAACAGCTGTCCATGTGCTCCTCAGACATAGTGAAAGGGCACGGTGCTATAAAGGCTGCTGGACACAGAGGGTGCATCCAGATGTGCGCAGATGCTTGGTTCCCCAGGGACAAGCAGTGGCCGTGCACCTTGCGCCACCGCTTCTTGTCCCTGGGGAATGCCTGTGCCACGCACGCTTTGGTGCACTGCAAGTTGCTCCGGGTGGCGTAGGGGAGGTTGATGCCAGCACTGTGCTGGCCCCAGCCTTACCTGGACTCCTGGGGGCCTCCTGGAGCTGCAGCTGTGGTGATCCTGCCATGTGGAGCTTGGCCGGCAGCCGCAGCGTGGCTCCGCTTTTTAGCAGTGCATGCTGCCCGAGTGTGCACTGCTTCAGGTTTTTTTTCCACTTTTTTTTTTTACCCCTGGATATCCAGGAGTCTAAAAAAAAGCGGGGGGGGGGGGGGGGGAATGAAGCAGTGCACACTCAGGCCGTGTGCTCAGGCAGCGCGGAGAACTCTGGACTGTGTGGTATGTGGTGCTGCAAACACATTTGCAGTGCCACATACCGCACAACCGCATTCATCTGGATGCACCCAGACACACTCTGTGGTTCTTCCTAGTTCCCAAAATAACACATCCTGTCATTCCTGATGTCCCCACAAAGGGAATTCCTAGACCTGGGCTGGACTGAAGCAGGGGTGGATCCAGGGGGACAGTTGTACCCCCATTTCAGACCACGCCATGGGAGCAGCAGCCAGAGACTAAGTCCCTGAAGCAGATAAGGATTCCTGCTCTCCCATCCCCTCTATGCTCAGAAGCAGGTCCCCTCCTCTTCCCTCCCTTCCTCTCTCCTTCGCCAGCAGATGCTGTTGCCCCCAGTTGGCCCAAGGACGGGGGAGCAGCAGAGCCCAACTCCAACTCGGCTGCATGGGGAGCCAGGCTCAGGCTCAGCTGGGGACAGTGGGCAGGGTCTTGTACCGCCGTGTCCCCACCCAGGTGGCTCCCCACAAGCCCAGAAGCAGGCTCATGGAAGAGGAGGCTGCTCACGACCACTACTGTCCATGGCTCCTGCTACAGCCTGGCTGGAGTGGGATAGGAGCAACTCTGGAGCTCTCTCCACCCCCAGCAGCAGGGAACAGGAGGGAGGGGCAGTGCCATGGAAAGGAAGGGAAGGGAAGATGTGCCAAGCGGGGGGTGTGGATTATTTGCTGACACGGGGATTCAAACTCCCTGGCTGCTGCTCCCATCGTGTGGTCTGCCCACTTTGGTGGGGTGGGAGTGGGGGGCAGCAGCTAGGATCAGGGGATGAAGCTAGCCTTGTGGCACCAGTCACAGCTCCTGCATCCCCTTTTACAATGTTCTGGATCCACCTACAGACTGGAGTGAATTAGGAACCACAGTGCAATGCAACTTCCACATGTAGAAAATCCTTTGACTTTCATACAAAGAACAGGTGCACAAGTCAGACAAGAGCCATGCAGGAAAGAACAAAGTTATTTCATTAGGAACAGAAACCTGGTATGGAAATGTAAGCAAAGGTTACTTCTGCATTGCTACCATGGGGCAGATTTTCAAAGAAACCCAGCACTGAACTGTTATGGAAATCTCACTAAGTCGATAAATAGATTTTTTTGATTTATTTACAAAAGAAAAAAAAAAAGGTGGGGTAGGGAATCATGTGTCCTCAGTTGTCACCCACACTGGCCATGACTGGCTGGGTACTCTGCTGTGGGCAGCAGAATGGGGTGTAGACAAGGAGTATGAAGGAGAAAGATTTCAGACCAGTTGGTGGAGAGTACAGATGGCAGCCCTAAAAGGAATCAGAAATGTATTTAGGGAAGATGCATATCAGCGTCTCCAGCTCTGTGCAGGCACACGCTCGTATGTGCACTCATCTGTTCTGTGCTTTCCTGTCCGCACACCTGTGTGTGGTTTATCCAGCATGCACCACGGATGGAGCTCTGGATGCCCACGTGCTCAGTGTCTCTTTCACTGCACGTACTCTCTATACTCTCTTGTCCTATCGTCTTAGGATAATAGTTCCCTCAGCCTTTCCAGGTCAGCTCAGTTCAAGAAAAAAAAAATTGGTCTCTTCTATCAACTTCATGAGTTTCATAGATTCATAGATGTTAGGGTCGGAAGGGACCTCAATAGATCATTGAGTCCGACCCCCTGCATAGGCAGGAAAGAGGGCTGGGTCTAGATGACCCCAGCTAGATGCATATCTAAGAGTTGTAAAAAATAACAGCAGAAAATAGATTGTGACCCCCTATATCACTGAGAAGCAACTGTATTTTCATAGGTTTACAGTTTGATGGCATGGTTGCAATCGACTATAACAAGGAGAGGCAATAAACATTAAATATAGCTACTCTCTGCAGGCCTGAACTTAGAAAGTGCTGGGCGAGGCCTGGGAAGAAGGTTTGGGATCACCAGCAATTTGGTTAGTGGGCAAGAGAATTCCCAGTGCTGTCCTCAAAGAAGGGACAGGCCTCACAGGCTGGGATACCTGGTTGGTGTTTTACATAGGACATGTATTGGGTAATGGAGGCTTCATCAGAGAAGTGTTCATCTGGAAGACGAGTGTCTCATGGAAGAAAAGAGTTTGCAAGCAACATCCCAGTTTCACAGAAGTTAAGCATGCAAGTAAGCTTGGAAGCTCAGCTGAGCAGAACAGCAGTCACAGCAGGGCTGCAGTCTGGACTGAGCACTGGGACAGGCCAGTCAAGACTGAAGAACCACAAAGGAATGCGACTCGTGTCTCAGGGAAAGGGAGACAGCTTAGGGACTTGCTTAATCGAAAGCGAGGGAGGGGGTGTCCCTCGCCTCCCCTTCCAGGGCCACCCCTAGTCTAGGTGCAGGCTCTTCAAATCAGGGTAGAGCTTGGTCGGAGTATCGGGCTCATCAGCGGGGGGAGCTGAGGGTACAGCCACAATTGCACAACAGTCTCTATCTTTCTCTCCAAGGTTCTTCTCTTTTCAAAGTATATAACTCACCGGTGGGTTTCCC
This sequence comes from Alligator sinensis, assembly GCF_000455745.1. Lineage (NCBI taxonomy): Eukaryota > Metazoa > Chordata > Crocodylia > Alligatoridae > Alligator > Alligator sinensis. Next base: position 3,027,907 of record NW_005841897.1, on the reverse strand, counting down.
ATTAATTTGCTTCAGGGGGAGTCCAGCCTTCCTTAGCTCAATTCAAAGTTGTCGGCGTGGAATTTTTTTTACCTCTACCGACATTCCTTTTATTATCGTTTCAACTTTGGGTTTTCCTCGGTCAAATTAATCAAAGTCTGTAACCTCCTTATAACATCTTTTAGGGAATGGTTCATTCAAGTATCGTATCGTTGCTTTAGAAGACTCTGCAAGGGGCCTGTCCCCTTGCGGAAGGTGTTTTCCCATATGGTTCCAGTGACTAGGACCCACAGGGGGTCAGTGTTTAACTGGTCATACAAAGCTGCTTCGATGAACACATTCCCACTTAATTGTCGCCCCCCCCGCCCAATTTACCCACTTAGGTTCTCTGGCATGTCGATCCTTGGATAACTCCCAAGCATCCAATGATTTTAACACCATTCCCATTATTTGGTAGGCAAAATGTCCCATCAGCCTTGGATTTATCATGGAAGAGGCCTGGGCTGACTTGTACCACTACCCTGGGAAGATCTTTGCTATTACTGCTGCTGATTCTCTAGGAGTAAAAAATTTGTCTAATTCTTGGGATACCACCCTACTAGCCCACATGTCCCAGGTCTCTTTGGTGTCTTTTATCCAGCCTGCCAGTTCAGTCTGGAGGTTTGTTGGCTTCCAAGGAATCACTTCCCACTCTTGCCCTGCAGGCCCCCCATCTGGCATCTGGTGTACCCTAGATTTCATAACTGCACTTAGCTCTGACTTCTCTGGGGGAATTGTCTCCACTTTTCTTCCTGAAGAGGAGGGGGTAGGCTGGTCGTTCTGATCCCCAGCCAGATCGATCGCTGCTACTCCTTGCCCCTCCTCCATCTTTGGATCCTCTAAGGGCAACAAAGTTCCCACCATTTCCCACAACAAAGAGATGGTGCCTTCTAATAACGCTATCTTCCCTGGTTTTCTGCCTGCCTGCCATTGGGCGAAAACTCCCTCCACCACGGCAAGGGACCTAAGGTCCCTTACTCCAGAGGGGGACCATGGATGTACTTTCTTACTAAGTTTGGAGAGACTCGTGGTTTTTCCCTGGCGTGTGAACATGTCCACTGCTCCTCTGACACAGCTGGCCAGGCCGTTCCGAGGAAGGGTCTCTCATGCCCGCATTCTCCACCACTTGTTAGGGGCTCCCTCCCTTCCCAATAAAGGGTAGGTGAGTAACCCACAAGTCACACGCCAGGTAATACCCAAATGTCACTCTTTATTGCAATGAAAAATCAATGATACATACAGAAAATATTATAACAAGCCTCTGAGCTGCAAGCGCGTCAAGCTGGAGAAAAGGCACTCCACACCCTATCCCCTGTTATTACCCGATAGGTCTCGGGAACCCCACCCTGCATCCAGGGTGGCGAGACTGTCTCCTTTATCGGGTCCTCAGCCTTGTCCTCCCTGAAGTAGTTCCACCCCGGACCTAGTGCTTTCACTTTATATACCTTTCCTCCCACCAGTTATCTCCCCCAAAAAGGGGGGTTCACTTTAAGCCTCACTGCCTTTTCTGGGATTAAAGCCAAGCCGTTATCTCATTTTGCAAGCTGTTATTTTCTAAATTCGAATTGCTATCTTTGCACTCCACTAGGCCTGGAATTTTACAGGTGTGTTGGCCGGTCTAGGGCAGTTCCCTTTTTTTCTTTACTCATCAGCAAACTGCAGCAGATGCATTAGGTCCTGACCTCATGGTCTCCGGGTTCTGTGAATCTGAACCCCCCTTCTGGGTGTCAGATTGGCCTTCTCCCAGAAGCCTCTTCAGGTCAGGCCTCACAGACAGGCCAGTCAAGACTGAAGAACCACAAAGGAATGTGACTCGTGTCTCAGGGAAAGGGAGACAGCTTAGGGAACTAGGTGTTCTGGAGAGGGGAGAGTTTGTTTGTATCCTGATATGCTTGGGAGGTATCCAATGAGAAGTGGCTGTTCTGAGAGCACTCATGGAGTGTGGAGTGCGGAGACCTAATGAAGAAGATACAGGTAAGAACTCATGAGAACCAGCAGGTGTCTTCTGTCCAGACCATAGGAAAGAAACCAGTATCTTTCTTCCTCCCTCCTATATCACTGGTTCTGTAACCATGACCTATGTTGCTTTATGTCAGTCCAGCTCTTCCGCCAAGCCTTACTAAATTCTGGCAACGTTCCCACCCTTCTGGGTGTTCAGCCAAGATCTCAGAGTTCATCATGACCTCTCTTCATTTATAAATTAGCATGCCAGAAAGTGATGACTGTAAATTACCCTGATCTCCTGCGTAGTACAGGGCATGGGACTTTTCCAAATTAATTCCTGTTTGAGTGAGTAAAGCATCTGGGCTTTATTTAAAAATGTCTAGTGCTGGCTATCTTTGTTCAAAGATGCATGGCTATTTGGTTGTACTACAATCCATAGCGTCTTGCATCTGCCTTACAGACCAAGCTCTACGGTCTAGATCATTGACTGGCCTTCTTCATTATTTTCCTGCCTCCCTCCCCCCCCACTCTTTATGTCACATACAAATGTTAGCATTAATGATTTTATCTTTTCTTTCAGGGTCACAGATACAAGAGTTAAACTGGGTAGAGCCAAGAGTGGATTTCCTGCAGGACCCCACAAGAAAACGCATCTGATCAATGAGATTTCTCCATTTACATTCACTTGCTGAGGCCAATCAGTTAGCTAGTGTTTAATCCCCATACTGGTTGCCAGGTTGATTTTGTATTGTTCTGGCTTCTTGATCAAAACGCTGTGTGGTGCCCAGTCAAAAGCCTTACAGAAATCCACAGCAGCAACTAAACATGTGATCTCAAAGGAAAAAAAAGAATAGCTTGACAAGCTCTGGTTTCCATAAAGCTGTTGGTAGGCGTTAATTATGTTACCCTCTAATACTGGCTTAATCAATTCCCACATCAGGCGTTCCATCAATTTTGCCCAGGATCCATGCCAGGCTGACAGGTCTATAATTACCCAGGTCATCATGTTTACCTGTTTCAGATATCAGCCCATTTCTCAACTGGTGAAGGGCTGTGGGAGAAGCCACTGTGAGAAGCCCTTTCACTTTCATTTAGTGAACCTTACGTCACTGCTCAGTCCAGCTTCCACTGAAGCCAAAGACAATCTTTCTGTTAAAGAAAATCCTGTTTTCTTTTTTATTTCAACCCAAGACTCTCTGCTTCCCATTGGGCTTTGGTATTAATGGAATAAAGGAGTTAACATCCGTCTGGAGCTTTCGCCTTCCTAAAGCCCTAGAGGTGCCATCTACAAAGGGGAGCGATTCATTTGAACCAAGCAAAGGGAAACACCCAGGATGAGTGTGACATTTCAAAAGATGGAGGCAGAAACCCTGTCAAGGCACCACCTCACAACTCACCATGTAAGGCTCCAGAGAAACCCAGGAACATCCTGGGGGGGGGGGGGGGGGTGGGAATTTTAGTTCTTTCATCCTGCCTTAGAACCTAGGGAGTTCGTGGGAAATGTTGAGGAGTGAAGGCACAGCTGTGATTGTACCAGGAGTTACACCAGTGTAAAGCAAGGTGAGAATGGAATTAGATCTGTCCTATTTTGCCTTGACTTCTGGCAAGCAAACAAAACACAGCAGGAACTTGTCAAATTTCATCCAGGCCTCAAGACATGGCCAAGTTCACAAACCCGTATTTTCGCATTGCAGCCTGAAATTTTTTTTTCCTTGCATGTAAAGTCTCCAGGAGAGAGCATGCTGCATTTCCTCTGTGCTACCGTGGAAAAACAGAAGTGGCTGTTGGACTCTGCATACAAAGATAGTGCAAATCAGAGTTACCCATGAAACACCATGGTTTCACACCTCCAGGCACTGCAGTTTATTCAGTTCTGAGCCATGCCCTCTTTCAGAAACCTTTAAAACAACTTGGGCAGGGTCTCAGGTTTTTCACTAAAGTAGCAGGCATACAGCTTCATGGGACTGAGTGCAGCTACACAGTGCAACCAATTTAATGCCAATCCCAACAACTTTTTAATTCCTCAAGTGGGTAAGTCCAAACCTGGTATGATGAGCTGGCCCCTGTGCCTGGTGCATTTCCCACCCTTGCTGCAGGGTGATCACAGCTGCAGAAGTCTTCACATTATTGGAAGCAGCAGCAGATTCCCCTCCCCAGACATCCCCCTCACCCCACAAAAGTAGAATTCTGTCATTATGGCTATTGCTCAGCTTCATGCTGGGGTATGGTATGCAATGAGAATGCACCGGTATTTCTCCTGCAAGCACAAAATGCAATAAAAAAGCATTTAAAAATAAACTTCAAGCCATCAGTGCATCTTAGGCCAGGGCCTCTTCCTTATCTAGAGGGACTGTGCTGCTATGGCCATGTCTTTCTACACATGGACACCCATCAACCTCTCCAACATCAGTAGAATCTGGCTATTTAACCAACAATCTCCAGGGCAAAATAGCATAGAGGGGATGTCTGATTTGCTCTGTTAGGAGCGATTCTTTGCACTTGCATAGCACTTCCAGCCAGAACCCTTTGCGGAGATGATTAAAAACAACAGCCCCCCTCAAGGCTGGTGGTGATATGAGGCACAGCTGTCCCAGTGGCAGAGCAGGGTAGAGAACGTGGAGATTCTGGTTCTGAGGTCCGTGCTTGAACCAGCAATCAATGAGCTGGACTCTCAATTCCACCTTCACACAACCCTGGCAGTACAAAGATGCCTTTGACTGGCAGACATTAGGGGCAGAGGCTACCTTCTGGCTCTGTTCGCACACAGCCTCACACAATGGAGCCCAGGCCCATGACTGTGGCTTGTAGACACTACCCCAATATAAATTAGACTACTTAATGAAGTGGAAGCAAATAATCTGCTTTTAGACCCCATTACACTGCCAGCCTGGCTTAAAGGGACCTTCATGAAAATGGCCAAATTACTTCTGTGTACCCAGAAAGTTGACTTTGCTTGTTGTCCAACCCTGTAGTTAGTTCCTTTTAAATCTAGGCCTCCACATCCCCTAACCCCAATTACCAAATCCCCAATGGGCACATCTACACATGTGATTAATGCGCACAAATAAACTCCAGAGCTTATTGCTCCAGTTTTTTCCTCCCAGGTGCACCATTTGAATATGTGCTCAGGAGCACCCCCTTCCCCCCCAAAACAAACCCCAACCCCTTCCCCCACTAACCCCGAACTATTTTGCTCTAGAGTTTATTCATGTGCAGCACATGGAGCCCAGTCAGAGCAGCCCAGGCTGGCAGGGGACGCCAGGGGTCAGGGTAGCATCTATACTTGCACTACTACGCATTAAAAGGAATAAAAATCCGGAGCAGATTAAGACTTGTATTTACAAGTCCTAACCTACTGCAGAGTGTATTTGTTTTGTGCACCATAATTAATCAGTTAATTAGTCAACTGCACAGTAGACATCTCATGTAAAGGCACTCAGTCCATCCCTTTTCTATTCCTGCTACTGCTAGCTCTCTTCCCTTCGCAGTCCCTGGCTCTGCACTGACTCTTGTAGTCTCAGCTTTCTCTCTGCTAAATCTGGATACTTTTCTTGTCAGTCAGCTTCCCTAATCCATTAAACAATTACAGGTTTGGGGCCAACTTTGTCTACGCAGCATTTCTGAAAATGAACCTGTTAGCGTTTCACTAGCAGAGCCAGGTCAACCTCAGAGTTAAACCTGGGAAGAAAGCTTGAGTTATATGGGTAGCCAGGTTCAATTAGACAGGAACTCGCACACTTGTCAAGGTGAATTCAGCCTTGTTGCATCTTCTCTGAAGTCAATGGCATTACGTCTGCTACAATCAAGGCTAAATTTGTTCTCTCAAGTCCAAGGTATTTTCTCAGGGTTTCAACAATGCATGCTGCAAAAGTGGGCAATGAATTACTTGTAGATTTGTGAAATTTATTTAGCTGTCTTCAAATAAGTTTTCACCTCACTCAGGAGAGACATACACGGACACATTTTATAGCCTCACCTCTGCAGTTCATTCTTTTGAAACCAATGGCTTGCAGATGCAGATGTATTTTCACAAAAAAATTAACTAATGCTACTGTAACAGCTGCTGCTGGATTTGCAGCAGGGAGGTGCAGAAAGTTGTTGCTTGCAAAAGCATCTGCATGTTTTTGCTTGGCTCCTGAGGCAGGAGAGGAAAGGGAACTCAGCCAGACTCAGAGAAGGGAAGGAGCCCCAGAGCTTGGGGAGGAACCACCCTGCAGCCTGCCTGTGAAGTGAACCTGTCCTTAGTGATGGGGAGACGACAACTTGATATCCTTTTTCCCTCTGTGAGGCAGAGGGACCCGTGTGGAGGGAAGAGGGTGGTACTGTAGATGTGCCTAGGAGGGCAGGGTGCTGATTTAGGAAGGCTCTGGGGAGAGTTAACTGAGAGCCAGCTTGGGGCTGGGTGGGTGATAAACCCAGGGTTGTTTCAGTTATTAGCACAAGGGGCCTTGTCTGGGATTTGGAGAAAGGTGCTTTTGGGGAGAGGAGACAGTGTGCATTTCTTTGCAGATACCACAGAGCTGGGGTAGAG
>NW_005841897.1:3006607-3021383 GCF_000455745.1 Alligator sinensis | reverse complement strand
CGCTCTTCCCCACACAGGCTCTAGCGGAGATCAGGGCTTTCTGAAGCAGCAGCACCAGCGTGCTCCTGTTGAAATGCACTGGAGTCTCAAGGTTTACGCTGGCAGTTGTACTGAGGGTGTTTTTGATTCAATTTGTCTACAGTGTTTTAGTTCATTGATGCCTTTGACAATTAGATTATTGATATCCTGTTCTGCTATTGACTTCATTCATATGTTGACTGTTTTGTAAATAATAAACTATGTAAATAGTTAGACTATGTACTCCGGCGCATGGGGAAAGCGCTCCACAGAGAGGTGGCCTCAGCCTTAGGGACTGGGAGGTTGGCCAAGGCTATGTGACACCCTAGGACCCTGAAGCCACATGTGGCCAGGGGTAGCACACCCACCTCCAAATTAACCAGGGAGGAGAAACTCCAAAGCAGCCAAAAGCCTGAATACTCAGCTGTCCATAAGATTCCTACTTCATGTTTGCAGATTGGCTGGAAGTAAGATGAGACAGCACACAAGAGTACAATCTCCATCTTTTATCACTTCCAGGACACAGCCAGTGTGGAAGTGAAGATCCCAGATGGATTTGGTTTTGAATTTTGCAAGTGGACTTTAGCTTAGTCTGAACCATAATTCCGGGTCCACATGTACCTAGATTGGAAGACTCCAAAAATTGCTCTTTGTAGTTCGGGCCCATCATTCTGCTTTCCCGTTTGGCCTAAATGTAAAAGGGATTCAGAGCAGAAAGATGGCAAGGGTGTAGCAAGGGTTGAAGGCTAGGATTTTTCAAAGTGGGCTGAGGTAGGGACCCTCCCTGGAACTCAGTGGGACTTGAACACACAACTCACATGCTGCTATGGAAATCCCAGCTTAACTCTCAGATTTAGAAAGTTAGACTAGTGAGCCTGTGTGTGTGTGGCTCGTTTCTTCAGCCTGCTCTTTTCTTCTCCTGGCAAATCAAATTTGATGACACTTTGATATTTGTCCTTGTATTTGTTATCCCTAATTATCTGAACAGCTGACATGGACACATTTCATTGTGTTTATTTACTGCTAACTCTTTGCTTTGGCCTTTCACCATTTGGTTGCACATGATTGGTTTAGTCACAAGGCATTACTTTCTGCTTCTTGAATACATGCTCAACTTTCTGAATAAAAGAATAATGAAACGCATGCAAACACACTTGGAAATTTGTACCAAGACTAGCCATCCCCAAGTTATTATGAATATTATGTGAAGAAGTAATGGCCTTTGGGAGACCCCATGTTTAGAAGTACTGATCTAGATTGTTAATCCTTCTTTAGCAAGTATGTAAAAGGTAGCTTATAAATGAGCAATTATTACATGGTCCTCTTGGTTTTAATCAAAAAAGTCCTAAAACTTCCATGGAATTTTGTACCCAAGGAAGGCCAGATGTTTTAGAAGGAAACCAAAAGGCCGGACCTGCAGGGAGCGAACCAGGAAAGCCAGGGCTGCGACGGAACTCCAACTGGCTACAAGTATCAAGGATAATAAAAAGTCCTTTTTTAGATATGTGGGGAGCAGGAGGAAAAGCAAGGGCAACATTGGACCCCTGCTAAACCAGATGGGACAACTGACGCCCAGGAAAAAGCCAACCTACTAAATGAGTATTGTGCGTTGGTCTTTCATCAGTCCCATGGAACGCCCCTGCCCATTATGGGACAGGGAGGCCCGGGTGAGGGAGGGAGCTTCCTTACCCGCCATCAGTGCTGACCTCCTGAAGGAACACCTTGACAGGCTGGACACCTTCAAGTCAGCCGGCCCTGACGGTTTACACCCCAGGGTACTCAAGGAGCTGGCAAGCATCATAGCTCAGCCCCTGGCACAGATCTTTGAGAACTCCTGACGCTCTGGTGAAGTGCCCGAAGACTGGAAGAAGGCTAATGTTTTGCCTATCTTCAAGAAAGGGAGGAAAGTGGATCTGGAAAACTACAGGCCCATCAGCCTGACCTCTATCCCGGGGAAGGTCTTAGAAAAAATTATCGAAGAGGCTGTTTTTAATGGACTGGCCGATGGCAACATCCTGAGGAATAGCCAGCATGGGTTTGTTGTGGGTAGGTCTTGCTTGATCAATTTTATTTCCTTTTATGACCAGGTGACCTATCACCTGGACAAGGGAGAGGAGATTGATGTCATATATCTTAACTTCAAAAAAGGCTTCGATCTGGTATCCCATGATCACCTCTTGGCAAAAGTGGCCAACTGTGGCCCCGGGTCCACCACGATCCGCTGGCTGGGGAACTGGCTCCATGGTCAGACCCAGAGGGTGGTGGTTGATGGAAGTCAATTGCCGTGGTGCACTGTGACCAGTGGGGTCCCTCAAGGCTCTGTCCTTGGACCTATATTGTTCAACATTTTCATTAATGATGTGGACATGGGAGTCAGAAGCGGACTGGCCAAGTTTTACAGATGATACCAAACTTTGGGGTAAAGCATCCACACCTGAAGACGGGGGGGGCAATCCAGGCTGACCTTGACAGGCTCAGGAAATGGGCGGACAAGAACCTGATGGTGTTTAACACTGAAAAATGCAAGGTTCTCCACCTTGGGAGAAAAAACCTGCAGCATCCTCATAGGCTCAGCAGTGCTACGCTGGCTAGCACTACAGATGAAAGGGACTCGGGGGGGTCATGATTGACCACAAGATGAACATGAGCCTTCAATGTTATGCTGTGGCTAGTAAAGTGACCAAAACGCTGGCTTGCATCCATAGATGCCTCTCAAGCAAATCCCAGGATGTTATTCTCCCGTTGTACTTGACCTTGGTGAGGCTGCAGCTGGAGTACTGCATCCAGTTTTGGGCTCCACAATTCAGAGAGCATGTGGAGAAGCTTGAGAGAGTGCAGAGAAGAGCCACACGCATGATCAGAGGTCAGGAAAACAGACCTTATGATGACAGGCTGAGAGCCCTGGGACTCTTCAGCCTGGAAAAGCGCAGGCTCAGGGGTGATCTGATGGCCACCTATAAGTTTATCAGGGGTGTTCACCAGTACCTGGGGGAACGATTGTTCACCAGAGCACCCCAAGGGATGACAAGGTCAAACGGTTATAAACTCCTCCATGACCGTTTCAGGCTGGCCATAAGGACAGTAAAGAAATTCTTCCAAGCCCCCAAGGTCTGGAATAGCCTGCCATCGGAAGTGGTTCAAGCACCTACTCTGAACACCTTCAAGAGAAATTTGGATGTTTATCTTGCTGGGATCCTATGATCCCAGCTGACTTCCTGCCCCTGGGGCAGGGGGCCGGACTCGATGATCTTGCGAGGTCCCTTCCAGCCCTAATGTCTATGAAATCTATGGAAGCAAAAGGATTCACATTTTGTACAGGCTTCATCCAAGTCATGCAGCACATTGGCAGCAGACCCAGAAATGGCTGGAGTCCTGTCCTCTGCTGCCCCATTTTCTATGTAAAGCACTCCAGGCACTCAGGTTATACAGGGTGCACAGCCACAAGTATCACAACATAGATTTGTTCTGAAACAGTGGTGCCCGACTGTAATAGGGTTCAGCTCCACGGGTGGCTGTGACGCCCCTTGAGCCCCCTCAGCCCTAGTCTTGCCTGTCTCTCTTTGGGCACTCTTCCCTTCTGAGCCAGCTGGGACCTTCTTACCTCTCCCTAGTCCCTTCTACAAACCATCAGTGTTGCTCACCCCCAGCTCAGATGTTAACCAGGGGACTTGCTCTAGCCCTGCTACCCAAGACCTCCTACTCTCTCTGAGGCTCCCAGGGATAGACTCCCTGACCAGCTCAGGGCCTGGGCTTATATACTTCAAGCCCTGGCTCCCTTCTGGTCAGGTGACTCTAATTGGCATCTACCACACCAGCAGGCTGCTTCTCAAGCAACTTCTTCCCCTCTTTAAGTGAAAGGCATGCTAGGCACCCTGAAACCCACTCTGTTGTTTGTGATAATGGCAGGGGCATACCAAGGGGGCAGAAATGGAGAGAAGGAAGATTAGGGTGGGGGGAAGAAGGTGGGGGAGCAACCCTGTGGAGGAAGCAGCAGCACTGCCAGCTCAGTTAGCCAAGTCAGCTGAACACTACACTCCAGTTCTTAGGCTTTGCACGGGAGTGGAAATCACTTTTTGGAAGCCCTTTTGCCCCAAGCTATTGCATATGGGCTCAGAAGCAGCACAGCTAAAACCAAGCGATTTACTTACTGCAGGGAAAGGACTCACACATTCAACAGTATCGCACCACGTGTACTTTTAGCCTCCAGTAGCCTGATCAGAGAACCTACTTTACTCAAGCCCTCTATTTTTCTCAGCCCTTCCCCTCTGTATCATCATGGCCCTGAGCCACAGTCCCAGGTGCAGCTTCCAGGTGCTGTCTCAGGCAGACTGCCAACAAGGGCCATTCCAGCTGTAGGACAGGCCAAATACAGAGATATTCTGGCTCCAATTTCTCTGTGAATCCTGGATGGGGGACAAGGAGCTGCTACTACGGTCTTCTGCTACCCAAGAATTCCCTCCATCCCTGATCAGACTCTCCAGCTGTGCCATGCATCCAGGTTTAAATATGCTTTACCCACCTGGAGCAAACTTAGCAGAGCTGAGAATCTGGATCAAGACAGCGGAGGATTTGACCCAGAGAGGCAAGATAGCTCCTCCAGGATGAGAAACGTGATTGCCAAGGTAATTCATAGACATCAGGGCTGGAAGGGACCTTGAAGATCATCAAGTCCAGCCCCTTCCCCAGGGGCAAGAAGTCAGCTAGGGTCAAAGGATCCCAGCAAGATAAACATCCAAATGTTTCTTGAAAGAGATGAGAGAAGGTGCCTGCACTACTTCTGGAGGGAGTCTGTTCCAGGCCTTGGGGGCTCGGATAGTAAAGAAGTTTTTCCTTATGTCCAGTCTAAAATGATCACAGAGGATTTTATGACCACTGGTCCTTGCCATCTCTTGGGGCGCTCTGGTGACGAGATGCGCAACCCTTATGTACTTATAGGCAGCCACCAGGTCCCTGGTTTGGCAGCTCTTGTTCCCCAGGCTGTACTCATTTACAGGCAAGGGGCCTGGCATCTCTTTCCAGGACTTTCAGTAGCTTACAATTAATTGAAACAAAGTGATGAGAAATATGCTTCAGAGAAGTGCCTAGGTTTCCTCCCACTGGTGGACAGCAATGTTGAAAAGCATCTGCTATTATCTGTGATTTGATGGGCATATCTACATGAGACACTAACTGCGCAGTAGCCTAATTTTACTACACATTAGCATGCAGGGCCAAAACCATGCTAATACGCTACTGTGCAGTAGTATTAGGCTACTGCGCAGTTAGCGTCACTAAAAAGCTATGCACTGATGCTATTGCACAGTAGCACCAGTTGCTGCGCGCTAATTAAGTACTTGGTTATACAAGTACTAAACTTAATGTGCAGTAATAATGGCACATTAATGAACATGTAGTTGCCCAACATATCTGTTTTCTTAAAGGGAACCTAGTGGTGAGGCATTTGGCAAAGCAGTGCTGTGCCTATTGCAAAAAGATGCAAACATTTCAGAGATTGACAGGAAATAAGCTTCTCATTCATCATGTGTATCCCAGAGGCAGTGACATGCTGTCAGGGGAACCTAGCACAAGAGGCTTGGGCTGCTGCCATCTGGCAGGCAGGGCACAGGCTGAAACTGTACTTGGAAGAGGACAATTTGGACAGCTATCTTACTTACACAAGGGCAGCTAGGAAGGGAGCTGTTAAGTTGTGGCTGGCTGGCTGTAAATTGGAAGTTGTAGGAGGAGGCCTAAAATTCGCCAGCTTTATCCTGAACGGGGGGCAGGCGCTACCCTGGTCATGCTCCCAGGGCACCAGAACCGAGGACCCTGGGATTGCAGCGCGTGGGATGAAGGCGGAAGGATGGCTCCAGCCTCCACCTCTTTCAGCCATGCAGCAAAGGTACATGCTGCACCCTGCTGAAGTCAGCCAGCAAATCCCAGAGTGCTTGCTGCTGGGTATACAACTGCACCGCAATGTAATCCCTTCTGTAGAGAATCCCTCCACCGCTTTTTTATGTAGGATGTGGCTTGCATAGCCCCAGCACTGCCCACAGCAAAATAAACAGCCACTAGAGAAGGAAATCTGTGCAGTGAGAAATGGAGCCAGGCACTAGGACTGGAGCCATGGCTTCCACAGCCTGGAGGCCAGGTCTTTGAAAGTGCCACAGAGGTCTAATGACATGCTACAAATGGTCTGCATGTACCTTCAGCCATGCTTGTTGCCTCCCTATAATCCATTTGGGACACCTGCAGAAATCCCAGTGCATCAGTACAGTAAAAGGAGGGAACTGAGGCTGAAGTGCCTGCATTCAAGACGTAGACACTTGGGGAATTAAGACCATTGCCTCAGGTAGCTGGGATCATTGAGCACTTCTCCCCAAAGGGCCCCAAGAAGCTAGTGTTCTGGGTGGGACAGGCGGTGCAGCATTTCCAGGGACAGGAAAAGAGTTTGGAAGAGTTGTTTTCCTGTGTGATCTCTCAGATGGCCTTGCAGCAGAGCCCTGGGTGTATGTGACTAGGTCTGATTCAGGTTGAATGATCCAAGCACTGGACATGCTGATATTGGTCTGTCATCACATGGAAGTGCAAGCAGGCATTGAGAGCAAATTTCAAAATATAGGAAAGGCCCAGACTGCAGACTGTAACCCCCAGGCTGACCCCCTGTCTTCCTGTCACGCCAGATCTGGAGAACAAAGTGCTGTCAGGTTGTGTTGGGGTTTATCAAACCCCTCAGAGAATATTTACAACTAGTCTCCAAAAAGATGCATGAAGGTTGCCCATAACAGCAGCATTTCCTGTCCCCAGGAGGACTCCAATGAATGGAAGGTTACCAAGCAATTTCTGGGGAGGCTCAGCTTAGCATTTTAAACACTTGGCTGGATGTTGACTCCATCCTGTTACCATTCACCATCATACACTGCTTAGTAAGCTTGGGTTGTATTACTCAGCCTTGCAGCAAATTATGAAACCTGGGCCAAGATATGAAATCCTCACTGTACCAGGGAGATCATCTGTCCAAGTATTTTGCTGGTGACAAATGGTCTCTCGCAGCAGGCAGATAAGGGCTCCTTCTGAGTGCCTAGAGCAAGGGCTCTTGTCTCTACCAAGGCCAGAGACCCACACATTCACCAGAAGTGTTCGTGGCCACATGCCTTCACTAAGGAAACATCTGAAATTCTACAGGCAGCAAATACTAAACACTCCAAATGACAGCATGCTCATAGCATCTGTTCATATGCAAGGGACCAAAACGGGGTCGGCTAAAGGCCCTTTGGGAGAGGACTTAACAGTATTTCAAGACAGCAGCTGGCTGAGATTCAGGTCAAGTGGTGGATAAACACAGCCTCCTCCCTGCTGTATAGTGGGCTTTTAAAACATTTAAACTCTTATCATGCTTTCTGGAGATTTTCCATCTCCCTGGTCTCTTGGACTCCCCCTTTATCCTCTCTTCAGAAGCAAGAATCTTGCTGCCTGAAGTACCATGGGTAAGGGCTAAAATGCATCTCAAATACTGCCTTACATCTCCGGTTCCTCTTCCACGAAGTTCCATGGGAATATCAACACTGAGGCACATCTATACCACGTCCCCAGGGTGCCTAGGCAGGGATCTTCCCAAACATGCCCCATCCACTTGTTTCCGAGCTATGGCACTCTCAAGTCCTACATCTTCAGTATGGCACTGGGGGGGCTCCCTGAGGGGCCTTATTAATATGTTTTCCAGTTTGGGATGTGCAAGTGGAACATATAAGCTGGGTGCAGTGGGAAGTATCCCAGCCAGGATATACTGGGGATACAGCGCAGCCAAGTCCAAAGAGACCCACAAAGGCTATTGAGTACTATGTAAACAAGGCATCTCTCAATCCAGGGGACTCTATCAAAAGTGAGGCTTTACAAATATAAACCCTACAGTACATTACCTGCATTAGGCAACAAATACTCCTTCCAATCCTGTCCTTGCATAAAAACGAATAGGAAGATATCATCAGATGCAGAAAACATATAGCCTAACATAGGATGATGCAAACAGAAAGCAATAGACTGGGACACAAAAGATCATCAGAAAGACAAAACAGTAGAGTTGGGAAAAGGGGCTTTCATTTCACAGAGGATTTCAGAGTCTGGTTTTATTCAATTCAGAACAAATCCCCAAAATGTCAAAGTTTTCTGGAAAAGGGAATGGAGTCCTGGCTCTGGGGCAGCCTGCCTGATTGGAAGTCACCGACTCTGGAGACCCCAGTTGCCCTGGGCTGACTGAAGAGCTTGAGTGCAGGCTCCAAGGTGCTCTCTGCTCCCTACCAGCCCATTGAATTGGTTGCCAAAAAGATGAGGGGGCAGAAACCCAAGGGGTTGAGCAGGTGAGTTGTCAGAAACCAGGCAGGGCTCCAAAGTCATTCATCAAATCTAGTATCTGTGGGATATTTTTGTTCTGACAAACAGACAAATCCTGAATAACATTTTGCAGGAGGTTTTTTTTTTTCTGGCCAGCTCTAGGAAAAGGTAAGATTATGCATGCAGACTTCATTCACCTGCAAGCTACATTTGACATTGGTCAAACCAGTATGGTGTAGTTCTTCACTTGTGCAACAGGAACAGTATTACTCCACTTCCCAGGGGTGAGGATAAAAACCATGAAGGGGTTGCTGTGATGAAACGGGAGAAAGGCTGCTTGACAGATGGAGAGGAGAGGAGTGGAGGGTGTAGACAAGGAGAAGGGGAGGTCAAGAGGCCTAAGGAAGC
The DNA here is from genome assembly GCF_000455745.1 of Alligator sinensis. NCBI lineage: Eukaryota > Metazoa > Chordata > Crocodylia > Alligatoridae > Alligator > Alligator sinensis. Next base: position 3,012,650 of record NW_005841897.1, on the reverse strand, counting down.
TATCAGCAATTGGCAACTGAGACCAACACCGCACCTGGGGAAAATGAAGGGTGGAGGTGCTGATATGAGGAACCACAGGCACTAACGAGCGTCCATAGACTTGTGAACAGGCCCCTCTCCCTAGCTTCCAGGCTGGCTCTCCCCAAAGCATGTTGTGACTCCACAGCTCGCTGCTAAACCAAATACAGCAGCTCCTAGGGAAATCCTTCTTCATCCCTGACCGCTCCTCTCTGATGATTAAAGATCTAGGCCTGTCTATAACACCAGTAACACAACCCAGCACCAGGACACGGACACTCTTGGAAGTGGGTAAGTGAAGAGTTAGAGCTGCAATGCGGGCAGAGGAGGCCAGTGGCACTTAGCAACTTCATGCTTTCAGTGAAATGAGGGCACCAAAATCCCCAGTCATTATGTAGACTCTCTATACTCCCCCAACAGCTCTTCTTATCATGGGTCTTTTAAGTCACCAAAAAAAACCCCCACCCCTCATTTGTGTGTCTGCTCTCCCCATCAGCTTTAATCTTTCCTTTAACCCTTCATTTACCTCATCTTCAGGAATTGGGATTAATGCAATAACACAGATCATTTCCTCCCTCTTTCTTTTGGGATTAGGCATCAAATAAAGTGGCTCTTGCTGATGCTGCGTGAGGAGAGTGGGCTTCTTGAGAGTTTGCAACACAAAGGTCCTCAAGTCTTTAGTCCTGCACAGAGTGCTCCTTCAATGCAGTTTTAGCTTCCCTTAGGAAGGGACTACACGAGTTTATACTAGTGGAGGAACAAGCCCGTTGTCTTCGGCTTGTGTATCACCAAAACTCTGCTTCCCGGGAAAGTTTGCCGACAGGGGCAGGGGGGACCTGCATGATTAAAGGAGCTGCCACCCAGCCCACTTCCACCATGAACTTGGTAGGTCCCTACTCATCAGATCTGGTCTCCTCTAGTCCCCTCACCTCAACTGGTTCCCAGTTCCTGTCTCATTTCCCCCCGGTCTTAAACCCACGCCCTGCTGCCACTTTAATCCAGCCTGTCCTGCAGGTAGGAAGCTTCTTTAAACCAAAGACTTGGGACTCAATTTTCCTTTCACCAATATATAAGGAAGTTAGTGGCACTGTATATTTATACAAAGGGGAGGGGAGGTGGAAATCAGGCCACTGGCATGGATGATGTGCAAGGCCTGTCTAGGGTATCTGGTGAGGAGCAAGGATGCTGAGATACCCTCAAGTTCACTGCCTAAGAGACAATCTCTCACGCTTAGTTAAGTCTAGGCACCTTTTTACTGAAATGCTGTAGATTCAGAGAAAGTAAAACACCAAGTTTAAGAGCTACAGTTAAACCTTCCACACAGCCCTATTTCCTGAATAAAAACCAGACACATTAGGAGCTGGACAGAGCGCCGAAGTCTGAATGGCTTTTCAGAACCGTTTAGTTCTATTTTTTAGAGCAATACATTCATTTCCTTCATTCAGCTCTGCTGACGCATCTCAAAGCTGACCTTCCAATTCCCCTGCCAGCCATGCTATTGCAGCAATCCCATTGTGCCTTGCTTTTTATGTAACAGACTTCATATGAAGAGGCCACACAGGCAGGGGAGAACAGCGAGGGCTGTTAAAGCCAGGGCTTGCCAACTACTAAAAGAGGCATCACCCAATTCCTATATGCCAGACCATACAGGGTACTGCCAATAGTCCTAACACCCCATAGATTTCTGCAGCAGAGGTATCAAGGCTTTAACCACCATAGAGAATATGCCTGTGTAGGTAATAGATGTCTTGGTTTTCTGGCCCTTCCAAAACTGTTAGAAAACAATGGTTCTGATTTGAGAATTTTAAAAATCCTTTTTTTTCCCCTGCCATAAAGAGGAGCTGAGACCTGCAGTGAGAGTGCATCAGCTTGCACAGCCACTGGCCTGCCTTTGCCACTTTGTCCTACATCTAGAGCGCAGCTTCCAGACTCCCAGCACCACACCTTTCACCAGCACTAAACCTAGTTTGCACCAAACAGCATGCAATAGATTATACGGAGAACTGGAGGCACGATGGTTTCTCTTATCAGCGCCAGCTGGGTCGGAGTGTTAGAGCTACTCTCATTTGGACCTACAAGCTAACAGTTCATTTGCTGGAGCACGAGGAAACACATTATTTACAGCAGTGTCTTGGGGTCCCAGGTCTGAATTGAAAAAGCTCAGTCTCATTTTGAGAAGCTATTTAGTTCCCTACAGCGAAACACAGCATCTCCATAAATTGCACCACTGCCCGAGGGCTCTAGGATCAGAGAAGTGCCCTGGCCAAGAATCCATCAATCTCTTCATGAAAAAATCAATTTTTATGTGCTTGTAGCTGTGGGGATTATTGTTGACCTTGTGAAATCATAAATAGAAAGGCAGTGTTGGCAAACTCCACTTCTTTACCTGGTTTATTCCTCTTTTTTATATAACTGCTTGCATTGCAGGCAGATTGCACAGAGCAGCTTCCCTTAGACATTTTCTAAAGAGAAGAACCTGGGTTGCCAGATAGAGACAGTATCATTTTGGTTTCTTTTGCCTCTAGAAAAGAACATAATCTAATAGTAGCAGCAGAGGATAGAGCTAGGATGACAAGGTAGAGCAGAACAAGTATTTCACACTGAATAATTGCAAATTGCAGTGTGTGGGGATTACCTAGACTAATGCACCAAGCTTCTTCAATGCAGAACTCTTGACACTTTTTAACTCATGGAGTAACAGTAGATATTCACAATTCAAGGCAGGGTGGTTATTGGTGGCAGGTCAGGTAGGGTGCATGGGACTTTTATGAACAGATGAGCACAGCAACTTTCATCTTAAATAATTGCACTATTTGATTTCTGCAAAATAGTCACATATGCAAAACTGGAATTTTGCTCGGAGCATGTTTAAACAGGAAAAGCCTACATCATGAGAACGTTCAGGGAAAGCATCCATATGTAGAGTATGAATCCCAAAGTGGGTTCATTTAGAAATCCAGATTCACACAGATCAAGTCCTTTTGCCCTTTGGCTCCCGAATTCTGTTCCTCAGGTGACCCATGGGACTCTCTGCTAGGAAACGCACTTATTTTTTCAGTGCAGTGAGGGTACAGTATCACAGAAGAAGTGCATGGGGAAAGTCTGAAGCACCATGGGATCTTAGCTACACATGTATTGCCCATTGTAGGTGGTTTAGTATTTATTAAACAGCCGTAGGGCTGTGCCAGATGCTGGATTCACATCTGGGTGTGGCAATGTAATAATGCCCATTTCGCAACTATCTAAAGGGATGCATAGAGGGGTCAATTTAGTTACTCCTATGGTCCTTAATGGACTGGCCGACGCCAACATCTTAAGGGATAGCCAGCACGGGTTTGTTGCAGGTAGGTCTTGCTTGACCAATCTCATTTCCTTCTACGACCAGGTGACCTATCACCTGGACAAGGGAGAAGAGATTGATGTCATATATCTTGACTTCAAAAAAGCCTTCGATCTGGTGTCCCATGATCGCCTCTTGGAGAAACTGGCCAATTGTCGCCTTGGGTCCTCCACGATCCGCTGGCTGGAAAATTGGCTCCGGGGTCGGACCCAGAGGGTAGTAATCGATGGAAGTCACTCATCGTGGTGTCCTGTGACCAGTGGGGTCCCCCAAGGCTCTGTCCTTGGACCCATACTGTTCAACATCTTCGTTAATGATGTGGACACTGGAGTCAGAAGCGGGCTGGCCAAGTTTGCCGATGACACCAAACTTTGGGGCAAAGCATCCACACCAGAAGACAGGCGGGTTATCCAGGCTGACCTGGACAGGCTCAGCAAGTGGGTGGACGAGAATCTGATGGTGTTCAACGCCGATAAATGCAAGATGTTATGAACATGAGCCTGCAATGTGATGCGGCGGCTAGTAAAGCGACCAAAACGCTGGCTTGCATCCATAGATGCTTCTCAAGCAAATCCCGGGACGTCATTCTCCCCCTGTACTCGGCCTTAGTGAGGCCGCAGCTGGAGTACTGTGTCCAGTTTTGGGCTCCACAATTCAAAAAGGATGTGGAGAAGCTTGAGAGAGTCCAGAGAAGAGCCACGCGCATGATCAGAGGTCAGGGAAGCAGACCCTACGATGACAGGCTGAGAGCCCTGGGGCTCTTTAGCCTGAAAAAGCGCAGGCTCAGGGGTGATCTGATGGCCACCTACAAGTTTATCAGGGGTGACCACCAGTATCTGGGGGAACGTTTGTTCACCAGAGCGCCCCAAGGGATGACGAGGTCGAATGGTCACAAACTACTTCAAGATCGTTTCAGGCTGGACATAAGGAAGAATTTCTTTACTGTCCGAGCCCCCAAGGTCTGGAACAGCCTGCCACCGGAGGTGGTTCAAGCGCCTTCATTGAACACCTTCAAGATGAAACTGGATGCTTATCTTGCTGGGATCCTATGACCCCAGCTGACTTCCTGCCCTTGGGCGGGGGGCTGGACTCGATGATCTTCCGAGGTCCCTTCCAGCCCTGATGTCTATGAAATCTATGAAATCAAATTAGCTACGCAATTAAATGGAATATTGCTACATTTTGAAATTTAGGAATTCTCCAGGTTATGAAAAAACAGGAAAAAAGGGTTAAAGCAATTTTTTCTCTGTACTTTCTGCAAAGTCACCCTACATGCAGGCACTGACATGGATAAAGACAATACACGCCATCAATATTGCTCCTGCTACCACCAGGCCAGATCAGCCTGAAATAAGGATGATTTAATTTAAGAACATAGGACTGGAAGGACACAAGGGAAACGAGGGCCATGCCAATTCCCAGCCACTGCAATAGCAATGAAATATTTGGGTCAGGTCTCCTACTATAGAGGAAAGCAACCCCCCTCCCAAGCCCTTGGCCAAGAGCCTCCCCAGTTTGACCTGGGGGACAAATTTGTTCCTGACCTCATATCTGGCAATTGGTTTGATCCTTAATGGAAAAGCAATGCATTTTAGCCAGGTATCTGAGAAGGGTTTAAGTACCAGCAGAAGCACTAGCACATCCCAGGCAGACTCTCTCACTTTCAGCTGTGACCAATGTCCAGTGCTTCAAAGGAAAGCAAACCCCTCTCAGAAAGCCAATAAAACATTTTGGAGGGGAAAAAAATTCCTTCCCAGGTCCCTGCCATGTGACCAGCAGAAGCCCAGAAGATTGGAGACATCTGATAATCCCACAAATAGAAGGAGTTACCTCAGTCCTGACATGGTACTGCAGATATTTGCATCTGCTTTTGACTCGTGCTAATCAATGATACTCCAAGCCTTTTCATAAACCTGCCAAGTTCAGCAAAATCAGATTCTTTGCTCCCACGACTGACCTCAGAAGCCCATTCCAAAACTCACTCCTTCCAATCTAAATTTGTTCATAGCCAACATACCCACATTTGGACCTGTGCCAATATTGTCTTTAAGTTAAATAGCTCTTCCCCTTCCCAATATTCACCCCACAAATATATCAGTAATAAGTAACCATATCTAGTAGGGCTGTGCAAAGCTTCAGGTGCTTCGATTTAGAGGAGATTCGGTGGCGGAGTCTCCAAATCCAAATCGAATCAGGAGACTAACTAAAAGATCCAAATCAATTCAAAGTTCTCTGAATTAATTTGGAAAAGATTCAGACAGCTTCAGAGATTCGGGCAGTCCCCGCTCGCTGATGCAGGGAGCTGGACCCGGACTCCGTGCTGGTAAGTAGGGGCCAGGGAAGTGGGGGGCTGGAGGAGGGGGACCATGGGGGCTTGCCAGGGCCATCGAATCAGGAGACTAACTAAAAGATCCAAATCAATTCAAAGTTCTCTGAATTAATTTGGAAAAGATTCAGACAGCTTCAGAGATTCGGGCAGTCCCCGCTCGCTGATGCAGGGAGCTGGACCCGGACTCCGTGCTGGTAAGTAGGGGCCAGGGAAGTGGGGGGCTGGAGGAGGGGGACCATGGGGGCTTGCCAGGGCCCATTCCCTGCCTGTACCCCCAGCCCCCCGAGTGCTCTCGCCCTCTGCCCCCACCATGGCTGGCCCCCCCCCCCCCGCCCCCCCAGGCTTCAACAAACACA
>NW_005841897.1:3003010-3006553 GCF_000455745.1 Alligator sinensis | reverse complement strand
CCCCCCCCCCCCCCCGCCGCATGGGGCAAGTGGGATCACCCCCCCTGGCAGCAGCCGGTGAGTACGGGCTTTTAAAAAAAAACAAAAAAAAAACCCAAAAAAAACCCAGAGTCAGGAGCTGGGGCCAGGTGGGGTGGGGCAGCCATGTGGGGGCTGGAGAGTGGGCATGGGATGGGGTCTGTCTGATTTGGAGATTCAGCTGATTCGGCAGTGGCTGAATTTCTGAATTGAATCACTGTCCCCTGAATTGACCGAATCCAAATCCAAAGCAAATACTAGCCGCTTTGCACAGGCCTAATATCCAGTAGTGTGTCTGGGGGTGGGGGGAGTGTACACACGCACAAAAATAGTAGCTATGGCCTGTAGCAGCATGGCAGCCAGTGCTGCTCCATGTCCACTGCTGCCAGGGCACAGAACTGCCATGTTGCAAGCTCTGACCATATCCCCTCTCCACTGTTGTTTAGCTTAGTAAAACAAGCCAAGCTCTTTATCTCCTTCCATAGAACATAGGCTCTCCCTTCCCTTAGCCACCCTAGTGATAGTTCTTTGTACTGCAGTTCACATTAATCTTTGTTGAACAGTAATGACCAGAACTGCACACTATATTCTCACTGGGGGCATAGGTGGTCCCTGCTCTTTACCCCATCTTCTGTGCGCAGCAACCCCTACTTCCCTCCCAATGCATTTCACTGCTATGACTGAAGCAGCGTTGGCAGCCTGTTTTGATTTTCTGGCAAGGTCCAATTCAGCTGAGCCTGTGGCTAGTCTCACTTTATACATACATTCTTTGACCACTGAAAGATCTCTTCTTGTCCATCCTGTAATTTAAACTGAACTGAATCAACTTGTGCTAGCTTGTTCCAAGATTATTTTCCAGAACCAGTTTTTCTAAGACCCTCTCAACTTGCCAAAACTAGATCCAAAAAAAAAAGATCACATCCTTTCTCATTGATAGTGACAATTGGAGAGAAATCTGTTGGCTAAATGCATCCAGAACTATCTGCACCCTACCATTATTGGTAGCATTTGTTGTCCAATGAGGAACATTAAAGTTTCTCATAATTACACACTTTCCACTATCATTAAGTTCTTCAGAAGCCTTATAGAAATTCCTGTGCATGTCCAAGCCTGAATGTGGGGATCTTAAATTTCCAATGCAATCCCTGAGGAACCCTTATGCATTGTAGTCAATCAGTTACTTAAGATATCAGTAAAGACTTTTCAGACTGCTTCAGCTGAAGAGATCACCACCTGCAAGAAGTGTTTGAGATCAAGATAATAAATGCCTGGGACATAGGTGATCTAATGCAAATTTGTGGAAAGTGGCGAGGTGAAGAAGTTACTTCTGAGTTCTGCCTTTAAACAGAGTGGGCTCCTTGAGGAAGTGAGAAGTTTATTTGGTCTGTAATACAGGCTACTAAGTCTCCAAGCAAAGTAATATGAATATGCTTAGCATGGAGAGAGCAAGCCATCATGGCAAACAGTAAGGTCAAACTGCCCTGTCCTCAGAGAAGTGGTCCTCGCAGGACTTCGGGCTAAAGCCAACAGCAGGGTGGCATGGTGCCTGCAGCCCTGTAATAGTGGTGTCTGCAAGAGAATTTCAGAAATTGTGCATTCTCTGACAGCATGTGCTGAACTGGAGAACACATCTGTGGGACAGCAGAGTCCTTAGCTATTTAAAAAGGCTATGCATAAAGAGTACCACACACACACAGTTAATTCTGCCATAAAAATACAGTAGGGGGAATGGGAGCTGGAACTGCCACTGCCCCAATAAAAGTGCTCTATTACTACATACAGAATGTCAGCCCCTTTAGCCAGGGTGAAACATAGTACTAATATTTTTTAAAGGAATAAAAGAGGATGTGTCCAATCAAACCCCTTGTCTACTCAGCTGGATTGAGCTTCCCTAATTGCACGTTAGAAGTGGTGCAAGTCCAGATTCCCAGAGACCACCATGCACTTGCACATCATCCCTGCATCCTTTTGTCATCAGCTCCTATTCAGGTGCATATTGGTGATCAAAGACATGCTGCCACTTGAATTCCCCTCGAGCACGCTCCTTACCAGGTCTGACATCCTTAATGCCTCTCCTGAGCCCCAGAGCCTGATCTCTTGGCTGGAGCAATTCGTTTAACAAGCTGCACATCTAATTAATTTAAGCAGGGTAGAGCAGTCTGCTGACAGCCCCAACCCTTGTCTAATTAGCACTTAACTGAGCAGGACTTGTCATGGCAGCACTGTTGCTGAGTGCTCCTTCCTCAGTGCCAGGTGAAAGAATTGAGACACTCTCCAAGACATGCTCTGAAGAATGAGAGAATCCAGGCGGTAGCCACTGCAGCTGGCTAGAGAGCAAGGCACAGAGCTCAAGTGCCATGCTCTTCTGAAAGATCAGAGTAACAGGGCATGGATGTGCCAAGAAGCTTTTCTTCAAAGACAAGGTAAAATAGGAGAATCAGATTGCATTGGCTGTGTAGGAAATGCAGAACCCACGACTGCCTGCCACTGGTGGGACACATGAAAAAGGGGTTCTAATTGTGCATTTAATTTACACAAATGATGTTACCGACAGGCTGGTCACAGCTTACTTTATTTTTATCATCATTGATTAACACTGCCACACACTGGGGTATGCTAGGACAGAGAAATGCTGATACAGGAAAGGTCAGTTATCTGAAGGAGCCAGACTTCTTAGGGATTACTGCTCGGGGAGTCAGAGAGGAGATCTAGAGCAGTGGTTTTCAACCTTCTGTCATTTGCAAACCCTGAAAAAATGTTGATAGGTATATATCCCTTTGAATTGTAAATGTGGGTATTCACACACTTTTGATTGATCATAGTCATCTTTTGCGGACCCCTTAGACAGCCTGTGGGCCCCCAGGGGGTCCATGGACCACAGGTCTAGAAAGAGCATGGTGTATGGAGATACCTTCTCAGATGAAGGGCTGCAAAGCCCTGTTAGTTAAAAACATCTTGGTAGGCTTGGCTCTTTGTAGTTCTTGGCATCCGCCTAGTGCCACCAGTAGCACACCTGCCTTTGGTACAAACACTACTGAATAGCTTAGGCTGGATAAGAATCAGGGCTAATGTGTCTACACTTCAGCCAAGGTAAAATAAATTACGCAAACTGAAACATAGTTCGGACACTCAGATTTACACACTTTTGTTTGTGAAAAGCACTTTAGGCTTGTTACTGACCTCCTGTGGTTCAGACTTCCAGCTGAGCACCTGGGAAGAGCTCAGTATCTTGTCCCTGCCCATACTATCAAGAAGCACTGGTTTCCGTACTGACTGACACACAACTGATGACACCTGGGCTCCTGCAGCCAAGTACTGACAGGAATGATGTCCAAGATCAGTCCAAAGTGGTGCACCTGTAGGATGACTCCTACTTCATTCCCAGTAATGGAGGAGTTGCCTCAATGGGAAAGTTTAAAACTAGGGTAGTTGGTAGGGGTGCACCGATAGAGATTTTTGGGGCCGATACCGATCCGATTTCAGCAGGGAGAGCTGCCTCAAGCTGGTAAATCCATTGTGGTGGAA
>NW_005841897.1:2999742-3002926 GCF_000455745.1 Alligator sinensis | reverse complement strand
GCCCCCCGCCACTGTGCACACCCTGGGAGGGTACAGGGAGGGGAGCTGTATGCCCCCCAGATCTGTGCAGTGTGGGGCGGGTGGGCTGGAGCTGGGGCTGCACCAAGCTCTGCTCACTGGGGTCTGGGCTTTGGACAGGGGCTACAGAGGGGTCTGCAGCCACCCTAAATTTTGTTGCAGCTCCCTCCCAGGGCTGCTGCTGTGTGTCTGGCGCAGCCCCGGCTCTTCACAGCTCAACCCCTGCGTCCCCCCCAATGCACTGGGAAGAGCCGGGGTTGTGCCAGGCATGCGGTGGTGCTGGGAGAGAGCTACAGCAAAATTTGGAGTGGCTGCAGCCCCCTCTGTAGCCCCTCCCGAGGTGTGCACAGTGGCAGGAGCCGCTTCCCCACCCTGGACAAGCTATGGGTCCGTCCTGCACCTTGCCCCTGACCCCTCCCTTACCGTGGGGGGGTGTAACAGGGGGCCTACTTGGGCCGATCTCCATGGCCCACCCACCTGTTCTTGGACCAACCACCCACCTTCTCGCCCTCCATGCCTTGATGTTAATTGATTAATTAATTGATGTCAATTAAGCAGGAGGCTACCCATTTTGGTGCCCCGATGCCAGGGGGCGCTCTCTGTGGCTCCTTTCCTTCCCTATACCGCAGCCCAAGCCTCGCAGATGGCATCTTGATGTTCACATCATCACCAGCCCCCACACTGGGCCCCAGAATCCTCCTAACAGGACCCTTCCATGATCCCTCCACCCAAGCGGCCTCTCCGCCTTCATTCAGGCTACCTAGCCCCCCCCAAACTATTTTCCCCTCTTGGTACACCCAAGACCTCTAGCTACCAGCCCTGGCCTACCTCCAGGCCAGTCAAGACCCCAGGCCCCCTGCTCTTGGGCATCCCTCGTGGTGGGACCCTGGTCTTTTTGACCATCCTGGTCCTGGCCCCAGCATGGGCCAGTCGAGGGTACTCTCTCGTTCGGGTTGGGTCTCTAGCCCTTCACTCTCTCCCAGGCTCTGCCCTCTGGGCCCTTCACACAAATGGGGTTACCCACCCAGTGGTGGGGGCTAGGGGTTAAGGTACCCCAACCCACCTTTCACCGGGGTGGTAACTGGCCTGGCATTTCCTGGGGGCTCCCGCGCCACTGAGAGCCCCACCAGGCCACCCACTCGTGGCAGGGTGCAGTTTTAGGTCATGCCCAGGACCAGGAGCCTCCTTACCATCACCTCCAGCTCATCCCTTACCTCCAGATGATCTCAGCAGCCCTCCAGCCAGGCAGTGTTGTTGCCTCCCTCCAGCAGCCAAACTGCCCTGTTTACATAGGCAGCCCTTGACTCCAAAGTGGCTGCCCTCATCAGGCACCTGGTGGCTGCCAGCTCCAGGCCCTTGAAGTGGCAGGCACACAGTGCCCTGCCACAGGGGGTGTTGATCTGCCCTCCCCATGCCTCTTCCACCACAACCGACTTGGCAGCTCTCTATGCTGCCAGGCTGTGCTCCTCGCTGCCTGCACGCTGTACTGTGGCTGCATGCATGCACGGGCATTTATTGGCCAAAATTATTGGCCCCATCAGGCTGATTTCCGATACAGCCAATTTTCTTTATATTGGTACCAATCTGATATCGGACCAATGTATCAGTGCATCTCTAGTAGTTAGTAAATGATAAAGCCAGGTTTTACATCAAGTACAGGGAGATGTAGAAGTTTGACCAGACAGGATCTTCCTTCTATAACTAAAGGGATGTTTGCACCTGGCTATCGGTTATACAGCCTGGAGCTATACTCTCCTGTGCTGCAACAGCTCAATGCTAGTCTTCTCTGGGGTTGCTGGTAGGTAGTAAAGTTGCTTAGATTTACTTAGGAGCCTGGCTTGGTACAGACCTGACCTTGAGGTCTGGAAAGTACTAGGGTGACTCCTATCTTGATGCCTTCCCACGCAGCTGCACCAGCATCCCCCTGGCTACAGTTTTAGACATGCATCTTAGATACTAGTGAGAGCTGGCTGAACAACCCTAGCCCTCTCAAAAAGAGCAAGATGCCTGTATTTTTTTTCAGCCAGCTCTGTGAATCAGCCCATCTGTTAACTGGACAAATTTACTTTTCTTTAATACATGCCAGTGATAACAAACTGGTTGCTTGGAAAGAAGCTACACATCCCCCACAGCAACAATTCTGCATGAGTTTCAGTATTCTTGAAACAGAGCATCACTTGTGCAGCAGCTTGCAGGCTCCTTCAGGCTCCCTCTCTGGAACGGTCTGTGGAGCACAAGCGGCCCTGGGTTTCTCAAGGAGCAGGGTAGAGGATTTCACCCTTCACTTCTCTCAAGGAAAATTTGCCAACATTACAACATTGCAAGTACCACCTCTGGGTTTTCTACCAGAGAAATCGAGGGCTCATTCAATCAATTCATTCCTGCAACCATTCAAAATTGCCAGAGGTCTTGTTCACTGCCAATAACCTGTACTAAAGGAGTGATGCGCGCAAGAGCTGAGAAGACTGACGCCAGGAAGACAAGTTCAATGATGTGGTTGGGTTATGAAGGCAGGGCAGATGCCGAAGGAGCTGGGGAGGATGTCTCCACAAGGGACTTTGTTATAGGCCTGTGCGAAGTGGCTAGTATTCACCCAATTCGGGGGACAGCGATTCGTTTTGGTGATTCAAATCACTGCCCCGAATCGATTTCGCCAAATCTGATTTGCAGATTTGGCTACTGCCAAATCTCCGAATCAGCCGGGCCCATCCCCCACCCCTCTCCCAGCCTGGCAATGGCCGCCCCGCCTGCCCCAGCTCCTGGCACTTGAGGTGGAAAAAGCCCCAGCATTTAAAAGACAAAAGACCCTGCAGAACCAGCAACTCTGCCATTGTACCCCACCATTACAGACACCCAGAACTGTACATCCCTGCATGGAGCGCACATGCTCAGTACACCAGGGCTGACCCTTGCCTGGGCATGCCTCCTGTCACTAGGGTCACACAAGGTCTGCCCCTATAAAAAGGGGCAGTGAAGACAGACCCAGTGGGACACCCTCTCCATCTGGACCAGCACCATGCCACACCACCTATCCACCCAGAGGCCCTGCCAGCAACCCCCCTATGGACAACACCTACTGGACAAGGACCCCTTTCCAGCCTGGATAGGTAGCTATCACCCCCCACCCACTCTTCAACCAAGGACTTGGACTCTGCTTCTCTTCCCT
>NW_005841897.1:2968072-2999470 GCF_000455745.1 Alligator sinensis | reverse complement strand
CCCCCCCATATCTCAGCTGTCTGCCTCAGTTTCCAGCCCCAGTCTACCTTAAGTAAACCCAAGCCTCAGTTCCTCAGCCAGCTTCTCTGTAGTCCACTGGTTCTAATCCCAGTTCTGGCAACTTTCACTCCCTACACTTTAACTCTCTCTTTCTCACCTGAACCTTCCCCCAAGCACACACAGACACACTGTACCATTCAAGTTAGGAACTTACCTGTGTGTATGTGTAGGTGGGTTATATGTGTGTGAACTGGTGAGTGTCTGTGTGTATATATGTCATTGTGTGCATGATATACAAATTAGTGATCTGTGTCTAAGTTTTGGGGTGTATAGTGTATGTGCTTGAATTGGTGATAGGTATGCATGTGCCTGGGCGGGTTTGGGTGTGTATGTGCATGCACCTAATTGATTTGTGTGTTTGTATATGTGCAATTGTGTCACACCCTCCTGTCTAACAGTGCAATACCGAGATCCTGAGAGTTGGCCTGACCCCACAGGGCAACGCTGATTCAATTCAGATTTGGAGATTCAGCCACCAAATCGAAACACCACCCAAAGCTTCACACAGCCCTACCATGTTACTTTGACTGTAGTTACTCAGCAAGGCTGTAACGAGAGGAGCCTATTGCCATGTGCTTCTCACACTCCCTTGCTCCAAACACCAAAGGCTGAAGAGAGCTCTCTGGAAGTGGTGAACACCACAGTTTGACAGGGAACAGTAGCAGTTACAGTTTTATCAGGGAGATTTTTCAAAGTGCTACACAGCCAGAAAATTAGATGGAAATTTCATTCCACTGTAATACAATCTGTAAGTTATTATAAAATAAGAAGTCCTTTGGTGCGTGTATACAGAGCACAAAACATGCAGTAAAACAGTAACCTGCCAGTACCAGGGAGACAGAATAGAAGTGTACTCAGTTGGAAAGGATTGTCCCCAATAAAAAGTAGAATATATGGAAAGGAGAACCCAATGAACTGTACCAGATTAAAGACAATGACAGGAGCCGTTTGATTCATGAAAGATCAAATAGCTAAGATGGGCTTGTTAGCATTCCTTGCAACTAAACTGCAGAGGTTTTTCTCCAGGCCCAGTACTGGGCCAGTTCAGGAACCATTGAATCCGAGTTTTGTTTTAGCCCATGATTCTTGTAACAAGCTTTCCATGGAGCTCTGCCCCTCTCTTTGGGAGTGGACCCCACACAGGTGAATCAGTTGAATGACAAAGCCACGTGGTAGATCAGGCAGTAGATGCATTTAGATCCAGACATCCTGGATTCACTCCCTCTTACCAAGCACCCCATGCATGGGTGCTGTGTAGAGGTGCACTGATATAGGATCAGCACCGGTATAAAGAAAATTGTCTGTATCGGAAAATTGGCCTGATGTGGCTGATAATTTGGCCAATAAATGGCCCATACATGCACGCAGCCACAGTGTAGCACATAGGCAGTGAGGAGCACAGCCCAGCAGCATGGAGAGTCTTCTGCAGCTGGTACGTCTATTGTGGTGGAAGGGGATGGGGAGGGGAAAGGCTTAGGGGGTTGTAGATCGAGGCCCCTGCAGTGAGGGAGGAAGTGGGGCTGGGGCAAACGCTGCCCATCCAGGGGCGGGGGTTGGGACGGAGCCGTGGCTTGTCTGGGAGGGCATGGCTCCTGCTGCTGCATGCTGCTTGCCCAGGAGTTGCTTGTCCGGTGCTCATCTGCTCATCTGGCAGCTCCTGCCACTCATCCGGGAGGGCACGTGCCCCTGGATCTGCATGGGACAGGGCAGGGTGGGCTGGGGCCAGGGCTGGGTTGTGCTGCGCTCAGGATGGGTGGGAGTGGCACTGCAAGGTGGAGCTACAGCAAATTTTGAGGTGGCTGCAGCTGCCCTGTAGCCGCCCCCCAGCGCCACTGCCACCCGCCTGCCCCAAACGCAGTCTGGCCCAGTCCACAGCTGCAGCCCATCTTGCCCTGCCCTGCGCAGATCCAGGGTACACGCCCTGCCCATGCCCTCCTGGGGTGCATGCAGAGGCGGGAGCCCCCCCCGTGACCCCCAGACAAGCTGCTTTCAGCTGTTTCCTGTGCCCACCCCACCCTGGCTGGGCAGCACCCAGCCCAGCCCCACTCCCTCCCTCACTGCAGGGGCCTTGATCTGCCCCCCATGCTCCTTCCCTCCCCTCTCATCACAATAGACTTACCAGCTGCATGCAGCTGTACCAGAAATCTGCATCAGCTGATATGCCTCCTTAAAAATTGGCTATTGGTATCAGCCCCAAAAATCTCCATCAGTGCACCCCTAGTGCTGTGTCATGTATAACATATGCCAGATAAATTAAACACTCAAAGAAAGCAGGTGCCCAGTTCTCCCATTGAAAAGCAATTGCTCCCTTGGCACTGCAAGGGCTTTGCTCAGGCCACAGCTATGGGTGAAAGACCAATAGTGCTCCAACCAGGGCTGTGCAAGAAGCTGAGCCACCCAGCTACATGCAGAGGAAGGCAAAACATTCCAGCAGCCTTTGCCAGTCTGACTTGAGAAAAAAAAATTCTTCCCCAATCCACATTTGACTGTCCATTTGAGCCTATCCATTTAATCTCAAGAGCCAGACCCACTAGATATGAGTTTACTTGGAGTGCATTGATGCTCTGAGGGTATTAATCCAAAATTCCTCTCTCTAACTGTAGGGAATTTCCATTGCTTTAGAAAGGGGAAAATACACCTTCTGTATCCAATGATGCATTCATGGAGGAGTTCTCCAAAGCCCTTTCAGCTGTGATCTCTTGACATCTCGCACACAATATCACATTTCATTGCAAGAGAATACCAAGAACTCGGATAATAAGGCACATTCTGATTATCACACCAAAGAGGGCCTTTATCATCCCACCCTGTCCATAAACCTATCAAGCTCCATCTTAAAGCAATACAAATTCCTTGCCCTCACTACTGGATTTAGGAGACCATTCTAGAATAGCTGCATGTGACAGATCCTGTACCGTCCCCATCTGGCGTCAGGAGCTTCTGGGAAGACCAGAGCCGTGTTTGCTCAAAACAACAAATGAATGCCGCGTGGTATTTCCTATGAGAAGGGTAAACAGAAGCAGGCCGGCCAATACAGACAGGGTGCTTAATCAGGTCAAATGAAAAATTAGGGAAAAGCAGTCTCCAATTTAAATCAGGTTTATTCTGCCAACAGAATCTGAATGACTCCACTCATTTACAAGAGATTGCAAGGAAGACCCAGCAGGGAGAGCGAGGAGAATGGGAATCACTTGCATTAATATAGCACCTTTCAAAAATCCTCTAGAATGCTTTTTCAATTGACTATAAAATTTAAAGCTCTGTATAGTATACCTATTGCTTCCTCTGCCATTGAAATACGTACACCATCCTCTGGGGTGGAAACAAAGCAGCTAACAGCAGGCAGTAACAATACTGTTCAGAACTGCAGGAGTATCGGGTCTAATTAAAGCTAACTGGAGAACAAGCATGGAAAAGAAAGGGAGGGGAGGGGATTTAGTGAAAGGGCCAATCTGATAACGTGGTCCACTGCCGTCAAAGCAGAAGCACGTTACGTGTGTTACTACTATCTCTTCACCCTGACTCTGCAAGGTAGAGTCTCCCCCCAGTAGGAAACGTCCATCCACCACCAGTGACTGACAAGATGGTTGCAATCCCCGTTGAAACAGGATGGTGACAAGAGCAGCTCTGGGCACAGGGATTCTGTTCCAGGTGTCGACCAAATGGGATCGGCACATCCATCAGACTGCTAGAAATGTTGGTGAAGCAATGCACTGCTGTGCTCTGGTGTTAGACCTTTAGACCAAAGCAATGGGAGAACTGAGCTATGAATCCTTTAATTTTGTCACCAGTCAGTCCCCACTGCTGTCTACTGTGCTGGCATGTTCACTTCTGGGATTTACTGCATGGGTTCTGGCCACACTAGCCGTCAGCGGAGCGGCTGCAGAGACATGCGCCTGACCCGATTTAAAAATATATTGTTTTGCTCAGAAGTCGCTGGCCACTCTCATCAATACCCCTGCAACCAAGTGAAGGGAAAAGCGAGGGCTGAAAACAATGTGGACTTGCAAGGACACGAGCCTTTTCATTTTACATTTGAACACAGATGACCCCACGGGTATGAGGAAAGGCCCCGTGACCCTTCTGTGCTTTTCAATTTCCCGTGCGCTCTCATTTTACTCGGCGAGGGACGGGGGGGAGGGGGGGGGGCAGAGCTGTATGAGCAGAAAGATCTCCATAGCAACAGCCAAATGGCAGTGTAAGACACTGAGTCTGAACCCGGCATCACCTGCTGCAACGCTGCAAAGAGACGAGGCCCCAGACCCCCGTCACTCCTTGCACAAACGCTTTGTAGGAGAGTGGGATTTGCTGCTGGAGAGCCAAGAGGTATCAGGGAATGGGAACTTGCACAGTCTGGCACCCCATCAAAGGGGGCAGGGAGGAAGTGCTGGGGACAGGCCAAATGCCCTTGCCTTGGTGTGGTCCTAGGCTAGGTGGGGAGAAGGGGAAAGCCCCTCTCCCCACCCCACAAAAGGCAAAAAGCAAGCAGTACCCAGCCCAGGCTAGAGTGAGCCTCCAGTGGCTGCGCAGCGATGAATCTGAAAGTGGAGGAAGGAGGCTTTCTGACCTGAAGGCAAACTCATCCCTGACTCTGGAGAATTGTTCATTCAACCTGCCCTAGCAGTTTTATTCCCACAGCTCGGCTATCACTGAGGAGCAAACTATCTGCTATTCCAACATTTTCTAGCAGGAAAATCTTGTAATCTTGCAGTCCTGCTCACATGATTTAGAGGGGCTTCACACCTTTTTTCCAACTGTGTTGGGACCTTTACATTTTCCCACCTCCCATGCACATACAAGCAGCTCTCTGAAATAACTCCTACACAGGACCTCTCCCACAACTCCTCAGTGTGTGGAGCTATCATCACCTTCTCCAGACACTGGAGAAGTATATTTTTGCTCACAGACAATTCTAACCCATGTCATTTTCCTGGTTTCTGGGATAAATTGTTCTCATCTCTCTCAGCTGCTTCCCTTCGTGTTGGCAGTCGGTAGAGTGAAGGGTACCATAAGTGACACTAGTCTTTTCACCATCCAGAACTGGGGTTTTCTTTTTCTTTAATGAAAGTTTTTCATGTTCCAAGCCAAATCATCCAAATCAATTCCAAATCTGAGAGTCAGTCAAGAACCATAAGTGGCCCTGCTATGGGCAAACATCCTCCACCTCCACCTGGGGCTCCAGATGTTTCCAAATCTTTTGGCAGGCATCCTACTTGCAGGCTCAAGCCCAGAGACTTATGGTTCAGATGCCCCCGAGTTTCACTTGCCCTCAGCCATAAGGCTGCGGGAGACTCCACAATAGCTTGCTCCTATTTCCATAAGGTGGGCGTAAAGCCAAGATCTTCCCACTCGAGCAGCAAGTGGGAGGTTAACTATACATTACCTCTGCAGGTACTACCCTGTGCCAGGAAAGCAGTTATCCCCAGCGACTAGGAAAACCGCCTTGGTGGTCATGGTATTTCCCCTTCACCATCCAGAACTGCCACATGCTACCTCATGGGAACCTATGCCAGCAAAGGGTTGAGAGAGGCCAACGTTTCAGTTCAAGGGGTTAATAGATTTGGCTGGCCATATATGCCATTTTGGGCATGAGGTACTAGACACCCTCTTCCTATTCTTTAGCCATCCAGGTCTTAAAGTGTGCAAGGTCCCTTCCTTGACCACCACATGACAGAATGGCAAGGTAGGCAGGTCTTACCCTACCTCTCCCCCAACTGTCTTTTATCTTTCAAGATAGCTCAACAGATGATAAAGCTTTCTTTTCATTATTCATGTAGCTCTAATCACTTCAAACACTTCAAAGTCAGTAACACAATTTGCACCCATACTCCTTCCCTACCATGAGTTAGGGACTAGCTTCATCCTCTAGAAGGGGAAGTGAGGATCAGGACTGATTAAATGACTATCTTGGTTTCATACAGCTAGCCATGGCACTTGAACCCTGGCCCAGCACCCTATCCGCTGTGTCATCTTTCCTAACCCTCACATGTTGTGTGCAGTCACAGAGGAACAGCACATGTCAGGCCTTCATGAAAAACCTCTTCCATTTACTGGTCAGGCTGGGTCCTGTAACAGTCCATATTTTTGACCTTGCATCCTTTTTTCACTATCAGTGTTCAGAACAGTTTGACGAAGCAGCTGACTGGTCTGTTCCTCTGCCTCACCGACTTGGAGAAACCCATGGCTAGATCCAAAATATTTTTCCAGTTGATGGATAGTACATTGGCAGTCAACAATACATCAGACTGACTGAAACTTCTTGTATTGTTCAGCTCCTTTCATTTTCAGTAAGTAAGATCCTCAGCTAGCAGAAGTCATCATAGCACCAGTCAAGGTGGTGTGGATTGACATAGCTAGCGAACGAAGAATCTGGCCTGAGTGATCCCAAAAGCATTTTAAATAAAAAACCATCTCTCTGGAAGATGAATGCAACTGTTACTGCCATTATGGGCTCAGTGACAGGTGTATCTTCCCCGTCTTGAAACATCATCTCAGGGAAATGAATGAAAGCGTATGGAAAGTCTAAGTTCAGGGCAGGATGATGGAATAGGGCCTTCCTATTGACAGGAGGAAGGGGGATCCTTCAGAGCAGTAGTTATCAATGAGGGTGCTGTGTTATCCTTTGTAGGGTGCCGCACCATATCACATATGCAAACACCTACATACGATTCACCCAGAGATTTCAAATAAGACTCCAGAGTACCAAAAACATTTTGAGTTCTTTGCAACTGAAGAATTGCTCTGTTATTTTTCTGTAGGCAAGAAATCCGTGAAAGAGAAAATGCTAGCTTTTTCTAAGGGCTGCCTTGAGTCTAACAAGGGATGAGAACCACTGCTTTATGAGAGACAGCTTGAAGCCAGTTTTCCATTGCCCTGCACCTTGTTTAGTTTTCTAGGCCCTAATTTGGCAAAGCAATTCAGCATCTCAAGCTTTCCTGTCTTTGAGATGGACATAATACTTTACAGGGCTGTCAAGAAGCCAGTATTCAGCCAAGCACACACAGATCCTTAGCTAGAAGATGCAAACATCGGCAAAGTGCTGGTATTCAGAATCTGCAGCTTGTGCTTCCCACAATGTCACTTCTTCCTAGCTCCCAGATACCCAAACAACTAATTGACCCAGGTGCTGGGCCTTGCAACCCCCGTTAACATTTTTTAAAAATAAATATAAATACATTTCCCAGCCATGTTACAAGGCCCAAACCCACAGCTATTACTCTCTTCATCCTCTTCTGCCCCCCTCCCCAGATCTTCAGCATCCAGTCTGTTTTATGACACCTGGAGATAATTAGCCACAATATCTATCCACAGCTTTCTTCATCTGGCCTCCACTGCCAGCATTCTTCCTCCTTGGTTGCCTTATAAGTACAATCAAATCTGAACAGCTTTGCCTTACCCACCCCTCTTACTTCTGTGGCTTGGAGAGATTTGCATATTTAAATGACTGCAGTTATATTTCAATAGATGCTATACAAAGAGGGCCCAAATGGCTAATCAGACAGCCAGTCATTATCTGGTACTTGCAGCTTTGCCCCTGTTGCCCACAGTCCTCAGCTGCAGCTCTGTTTCCTTTCATATGCAGAAAGCCTGGCCTAGGGACAGACCAGATGCATTTGTTACCTGTTAGAAAGGGGTTGTTTAGGGGATGAACATGAATACGGCTGAGCAAAATGCAGAGCTCTGCCTACCAAGCAGGATGGAAGCCAGGCTTTTGGCCATACTGGGTGGGCAACAAGTGTGGTGCTCATGATAATCCAGTGCTAGCAACCCACCTGGCTTGAGCTAGAGGCACAGAAAGCAAATGCTGAGAAGAGCTATATAGAAGTTTTGCTTTAGGCCTAAGAAAACATTTTGCTCAGGAGTGGGTTGGTTTTGAGAGATTTTCTCTTTAATGAATTGAGCTCACTTTATACCAGCGATTGAAATGGTTTTCTTCAGCTTTCAAAAAAGGTTTCCTTTTGTTTTGGCCAAAATCATTTTGCTGAGACAGACCCAGAGTCCCAAAAATACCATGGGGCATCCAAAACTGCATTTTTTTCCCCGCAACAGAAGAAAAGCTGTTTGTCAGGATCATTTTGCCATGTTCCTGAACTAAACAAGTTGCCACAGAAGACTTCAAGCCATAGTTAACAACCTGGCATAACAAATTGGCACTTTTGGTTGAGATTCTCTACCCTGACCTATGGGCATTGGACAGCTTGGCATGACGGGCACACTCCCACTCACTCGCACATCTAAAGTTACATTTCATTGAGGAAAAGAGCCCTAGTCGGTTCTCTAGAATCAGTATGAGAGAGAATGTAAGTCTTGAGAAATGAACTACATTATGATCCCAATTAAGAAATAAAGTCTCAGTTCAGCAGAAGTCAATGGGACTAAGGCAATTCTTAAGAGATAAGCACAAGTCTAAGTTCTTGGCTGACTCAGGGTTTAAGCCACTGATTGTAATGCTAACTCTTCTAAGCAGCAC
Source organism: Alligator sinensis (assembly GCF_000455745.1). NCBI lineage: Eukaryota > Metazoa > Chordata > Crocodylia > Alligatoridae > Alligator > Alligator sinensis. The sequence goes on along the minus strand of NW_005841897.1, from coordinate 2,990,940 downwards.
TGTGTTTTATAACCAAAATCCAATACCATCTGAGTTAATCATTTGCACACCCTGCAAAAGTAACCTAAGATAACAGGAAGGAAAAAAAAAATTCCTCCCTTAGTCTAGATTACCCAACCTTGCCAGGAGAATTTAGTCTTTGGTTTGGTCATTGAAGAAACTCAGAGCAATGTATTGTGTTGGCTATTGGTCTATACTGCAGCAGAAGAGCAGTGTGTCAAGTCTAAAGAATCCATGTCTTTAAATGGTCATATTAAAAAAAAAAAAGAGAGAAGCAATAATTACATTGATCATCAGTGTTTGAGTTTTTATTACCAGTTTGTGACATCTGGTTCGTATTCTTGCTGGTGGTGAAGATGGAGGGGGGTTCACTTTCACCTTGTGGTTCACTTTCTTCCTATTAGTATCCCTGCAATTTTCCTGAATATGGGGAGTCTGTTTTCTGGGAGCAGAATACAGCATGCAGTTGTTTGTTCAGGCATTTGCTTTTTTAAACAGGAAAACATTAGCAGAACGTTAAACCCATTCAAAAAAGCACTTAAGTCCCAGCGAAATCTGTAAGATTTAAGAGAATGCTTTATATTAAAATGGGTGCTTTCCTTTTTTTGAGGACAAGGCCTTGGTTCTGCCTGACTTTCCAGAGCAGTTGTGGCAGTGCTGCTCTTACTTCCCAGAGGAACGTTACATGGTGGTGCAGTAAAGACTGATCTGCTCATCTATACGTCCAAATAATCAGAGCTTGACAAAGTTACATTTTACTAGCTTGTCTGTTAAGGTCAACTAATGTACAGCTCTCTTGGAGTCAATTTGCCTCAGAAAAGTTTTTTGGTCCAATAAGCATATCACAATTTTTTATTTTTTTTTGGGGGGGCGGGGGGGGGAGGATTTCTTTCTGTTTTGCTAATGACTTATCTAGAATTACCTTTTTGATATTTTTAAATATATACAAAATGATAAAAAGCTGGCCACTGGAAGTGGCCGAGGCAGGCTTATTGAGACAGAGGGATGGTTGGGGATGAGTTTAAAAGCCCACTTCATAAGGAGGGTATTGGCTGCTACCACAACTTCTTGCCATGGTAGCTGGGCTTCCCCTTACCAGCCCATCCCTCTGATAAGGGGTCACAGGCAGGTTTCACTTTATGACAACAATGACACCGAACTCAGCTCTCCTTCTCCGGAGGAAGCCATGGGTAGAGCTGGAGCGGAGCTGCACCAGTGCTTCTCTTCCTTCCCGTCTGTAGCCCTACAAGTCTGGTGCGCTCCAAGGAGACCCTGGGCCAGGTCCCAGAGCGCAGCTCCTTATACATAGAACAAGAGGGACCTTTCCCCACAGTAGCTAATCAAAACCTGCATTGCATGAAAGAACTGCAGATCAAGTGCACGATAATTTCATTTCCCTTGCAAATTAGGCTGCCTTTTTCCCCCAAATACCTAATCAACAGAGCAGTCGTTTTTACAAGGTTTTAGCATAACCCTCATGGCCTCTTCACCACAATTCAATTTGTTCAACTGGTGCCTCGTAAATAGACAACTTAATATTATTAGGATCCTTGGCCCTCGTTATTTTCCTACCAATCCAGATGCTGCTGGTTAAGCAGCTGGTCTGTTTTTTAATGACGTTATTACAAATAACTATTAACATCAATAACTCACTCTTCCAGCAAACAGCTCTGTCAAACAGTGTTTGGTGCCAATTGCCAAAAGCTATCTCCATGCAGATGTCCACAGACATTAGTGGGCTGCTTAGGAACTGAAGGATAGAAGGGACTGGATGGCAATGTGGATAAGGCTCTTGCTTTTCAGATCTGGGAAGTCAGCCTGAAGCCTCTTGTGCAACGGGTTTGAAGTCCCAATTGAGCCACACCGTACTGGGCTTGAATCCACACCACACACAATGTTTATGGGACCCACAATCTGGCATGATCATCATCCTCTGGAGAGGGCTCAAACTGAAGCCCAAACAATTCAGCACACACCTGGTTGGTCTGAGCAAGACAAGGCAGGCCAGCTCCCACTGCAGATTGCTCTGGGGCCATTGTTTTAGATGAAAGGTCTGCAGGTGCCAGGACCTTCAACACATTTGATGGAGTAACAACACACCCAGACAGCGGCAGGATCTGTGCATGGTGAGACCGCCCAGGACACTCATAACTCCTGCCTCCAGCATCCAACTGAGGACTCCCCTGGGCTCTGCACAACTCTGCTCCTACCCACATCATCTCTCGCTTCCTTCAAGCCAAGAGCCTCACCTTATACCTCCTTTCCTTTTACCAGTCTCCTTGCAGTGGCTTCTCCTCATCTCTCCTCTAGCCCAATACCAGTCTTGTTACTTTACTGCCTCCAGTGGCCAAAACTACTCCCCTAAATTCCCTCCTGATTGAGACTAACTTAAGTCAATGCACTGCCATTGCAAGTCAAAATACGGAAAAAAAAAGCTCCCCAAATTCTCACCATCCTCCGGTTCTCCCATTTGCTAAATCACAAGCTTTGTTTATCTTTGTCTTTTAGCAACTTAGAGAAGGAGTAGGGGCCAGATCCTTCAATTGGTGTAAATCAGTGAACCCAGCAGAGCAATGCCAAACATCAGCTAAAGGGTCTAGCCCTAGGAGATCCAGGGTTAAGCTTTGAATTTGAAAGAGAAACATTCAAGAGTCATAGGAAGGCAGGTTTGGAGCTTAGGGCGATTCTGTATGAAGTGCAAACAGTAGGAAGGTTGCCCTGCACAGAGCAGATACCCATGGTCCCATGGACAGGGCAAGCAAGGTCCTGCCCCTGGCAACCTGGCTGGCACGGAAGTACATGAAAATACAACAAAGCTTATCTTACTTTCCAGTCCTGCATCCCCTTCACCTTCCCTGCTCTGGTCAAGTCTCCACCTCTCTAATAGTCTGCCAGCTCTTCACACTGTTGGATTACAGAGGTGAATTAGTCCTCTAGTTAAAGCATAAGACCCCCTCCCCATGAGGGAAAGGGGTCCACAGCACATTACTCAGAGGGCCTGTTCATGACCGCAGGCCCCCCTCAATTCCCACTCCCTCCTGCAGTACCTGTTAGTAAGCAGGGAAAGGTCCATTTGCTCATACCCCTTGCTTCCATGAATATACTTCCTACCTCAGCCCAAATCCTTAGGCCTCTCAGGGAGTGTCTATCCTACCTTTGGACTCAAAGTGACTACAAAATCCAGGTGTTAAGTGCTTCAGTGAAGGGAACATGCCTGCTCCAAATATGCTAAACCTTGAAATGGAGATGGTGTAGCTGCCTTAGAGTGGTGCTGAGCATACATCAACAGGTACATGCAAGACAGAGGGCTGGTTGATGCACACTAAACATTGCTCTGAGGCAGCTATGATATGCTGTTCTGAAGTTTAGTGCCTCTGGAGCACGTGTGCCCTGCTTTGGTGCAATGCCCTGTGGTGCAAAGGCAGCGTAGATGTTGTCTGCATCTGTCAGCCCCTCTCCCTGGGCCTGCTGTAGGCAGCACTGTGATTGCAGGAGAAACCTCCCCATATCCTGCATCTCTTATAGAACTCCCTTCCTACTCCTTGGAGATCTTATTCTTTCTGATCGAGCAGGGGCCCCCATCCCATGGTCTGGGTTACCTGACTCAACTACTAGCCCATGTCCAAACCCACTGGCAGGGGGGTGGGTGAGGCATCGGAGGCTTAAATAGACCAGTGCACTGTGACAGCTACCACAGAGCCAGCGACTCAGAACAGTGGTCAAGTATTCTCTATAGCCACTGCATTTAGGACAAGTAGTACTGGGTTCAAACTGCAGCAAGGGAAATTTAAATGAGAAATTAGGAAGACCTTTGTCACTCTCCAGGGGGTTAAGCACTGGGACAGACAGGGACCGATCTAGGTGATCCCCTTTAGTTTCCAGCCCTATTTTTCTATTATGCAGTTAGGCAGACAACTGGGTTATGAAGCCTGGGGATGTGGGAAACAGAGCCAGGGAGCTGTAGTGACCACAGCCAGTAAGGGGGCTGTTCAGCCTGCAAGCTTATTTACAGCATCTCAGGAACCAACTTGCTTCTTAACCCGAGGGACCAACATTTCCTGACCGCTCTCTACCTTCCCCAGTCTTCTCCTCCCCCTCTGCTCCCCCCACAAGTTGTTCTCACACACACAGGAGCAGCACTTTGGGAAATCATCTCACCCTTGTCCGATCCTCTCTAACAATCGAGGTGCTCAGTGGCTCTGGTGCATTGCGGTTCTGGGCTTGCCAATGCTCCCATTGGAAAAAGCTGCGTTTCAGGCATCTTTTCAAATTCACCTTGGGCTCAGTTGCTACTCAGCAGCCAGTTTCTGGACTGTTTTCTAAACTTGTGTTTAGAAACACTCTGTTATTTTCACTGAAATGGGATGGATTGGCTAGTTAGCTACAGCTCGTGGGACATGGACTTGTTTGCTTTATTTGGCATAGGCATCACTGTTTTGATACACTTGATCCATGCATTATGCCAGGGCTTGAGCAAGGACTGCTGTTCCTACAGCATCTAAAGCAGAGGTGCTTTGAGACAGGCAAGATGATGTACTAGACAGAGCACCCAAATGGGAGTCAGTAGAACAGGGCTCTAGTCTTGGGCCTGGGCTCGTACGGCTCTGCCAGAGGCAAGTTGCTTACCTTCTTCCTGCCTCTTCTTTCTCTACTTGTAGAAACAAGGGATATTGGGCCACTAACATTATAAAATGCTTTGTGAAGTATGGATGAGAGTATTATTACAGTGCCTCCTGTTTCTAGGGCAGTAAACACCATTTTTCCCATTCACTTTTCAGAATATACATTTCTTATAAGCACTATGGGAGATTTCAGCCACCTCTGCACATTAGAGGTATTGTTCAATTAACTGGTTAATTGTGTTATCTTGAGACCAGCTACGTGTACAAATAACTATCGCAGCATTAAAAGCTCCAGCCTGCTATAAAGTTGAGCCTCGAAAGTGTACTAGCTTTATAGCTGGTTGCTATCAAGCATTAATTTGCCTGTCTAGCAGGGCCTTCCCAGTACCTGGGAGACCCATCAGCTGACAGGGCTCCCAGCACCAGGGATGCAGCATGCTGGGACCCCGCCAAGTCCTGGCAGTTGTGGGGCATGGCTGCCCTGAGGGTGCATGAAACCCCTGGGGCTGGGAGATTGCAAGTGACACAAAGCCCTGGCCTTAGGGGTGCATAAAACCCCCACGATCGCCGGTAATGTGGCATGGCAGGAGGTGTGATTATGTGAATCGTGTATTAGATCCCATTGTACCTTTACCTGCATGTGTAGAGAGGTCCCTAGTGTCCCCAGCTAGAATCAGGACCCCACCCTGCTACAGGAGTGGTGCTCAACCTCTGGCCCATGGAGTCGTGTCCTCTGGCCTGTGGGGCTCCCCATGCAACCAGAAATTTGGTGACAGGGGTGTGGTCAAGGCTGGATTAATCCTTCGTGGGCCTTAAGCAAAGAAAACCATGGGCCCCTACTTAATACTGTATATTTATATTATAATATGTAAAATAAGCACAACTTGGCCCCTTCTTCACTTAGGGCCCTAGGCACGTACCTAATGTGCATATGCATTAATCCGGCCCTGGGTGTGGTGGTGGCATTAATTGCCATTGCTCTTCTGTCAAATTTCTGAACCTGTGGGGAGCCCTGCCAGCTAGATGATGTGGCCCAAACCACTAGATCACTGAGCCACAGCGGGGTAGTCACCCTGCAACCAGACCCAGTGTGTTGGGTCGGGCCAGCACACAGGATCACACGTGCCATTCATCCGGCCCGCAGGGCTGGAAGGTTGAGCACCACTGTGCTAGAGGCGGTGCATACACAAGGGAAGAGGCACTTCCTGCACTGGCGCACACACCATCTGAAAAGACAAGACAGCCAAAACATAGAGTAAACCAAGGCGCACAGTGGCACAGTAGCTTTCCCAAAGTCATGCCACTGGTCACTGGCAGAACTCGAAATAGACCCGAGATCTCTTGAATCAGTGTGCTGAGCACTAAGCATCTTGGTTAATTTATATTCTTTATTAAATTTTAACAGGAGGAATATCAGCCTAAGAAATGCCATGGAACCACTTGTGAGACAGTTAATGTGGTCCAGAGTGCTACATCACTGGTCCACAGTGAGGAAGAGTCACCCTGAAGCCAGATCCAAGGTGTAGGGTCAGGCTGGCGCAAGGGATCACATGTGTGTCACTGTTTCTTTAAGGGTGTTCAGGGCACAAAAGTCAAATAAATGTCTCATGTCCTGAAGATGTCAACTTTTCTGACTGGAAAATCCATCATTCAGACCTTGCCCCAAAAGAAATTCTTGGGACAGGTGCTGGTAGATGGCACTCTCCCTGCTGCGCTCAGCAGGGGATAGCTGAACGGCAGGGCTGAGGGGACAGCCTGCACTGACAGCTGAACATGGTGACTAAGGCAGGCAAAGGCACCATTAACACACAGGGTTTTTGGTTGTAGACGTGTTTGTCTAAGCCTCTAAGGACATAGGCAGGCAAGGTTCTTTGGGTAGATGTGCATCTTTTCTTAGATCAGCTGAGAAGTTGGAACAAAGTTCTTTGCAAGCTGTTGTGCACAAGTACCTTTCTTTAGGCACAGGGCTTCTTTAGACACACAAGCTTATATCAAGCATAATGCAAGCCTGGTTCACACAGCTCTGCGAGAAGACCTACCAGCCTGACCTGCAATGCCCTGCTAGGTCAGCTCGACCCCTGCCTACTTACTCCTCGTTCACCTGGCTCTCCCACAGCATCACCCTGCTGCTGCCAGGTTCTCTTATTAAGAGGTGCCAATAGCACTAGTAGAGCCTGGCCCAGGGCAGGCAGCTCCTGCACAGGACTCTGCTGCTCTGCCAGTAACCTGCAGCCTGTCTTGCAGAATGAACTCTGGGCTGGCTGAGCAGGTATGAAAGGCACAGCCAAAAGCAATGGTATAGGCCATATGTGCCATACGTCCTGACTATGCCTCACTCTTAATGGCTTTACTGTGGCATTTTGGCCCTAACTTGTAATGCCAGGGCATGCCCTACCCAAATGAAGCCCAAAATGACTTGAAAAGGACCATGCAAGCAATTCTGTAGCCATACTGGAGATAGAAGTCCAGTGTACCGATTCTAGCCACAGCAATATGCTGCTGCCCCACTTGTCCTGGGGTCAGAGACCCCTGGTAGCTTCCTGTACACCAGGCTGGGGATACTGCAGACAGTCCTGTCCTCCCATTGATCAGGTGACTTTCCTCTATTCTCCCCACCTCTCTGGGAGGGATCCTGGTCTGGTTATGAATGGTCCAGACAAAGCCTACCTCTGCCCTCATTAATTCCTATTGAATAATTAAACCCCAGGAAGCTGCTACTTCTTCCTGACAACTTGAATTGCCGTGTTTGTAATTACAATTTTATTGAAGCATTAAAAATTAAAGAGTGTCTCAAGGATGCCATTAGTGCGAGGGCCATATTAATTCCTGGACTGAGAACAAGCACAGTCCATGAGCAGGAGTGAGAGTTAACTCAGTGGCAAAGGGAGGGCACTGGATAGGGTGTGGGGAAGGACTGGAAATCACTCATTTCTCACAGGTGCAAGTGGTTTTTGCAACACCTTCCATTAGGCCAGGGAACATCCCCATCTCCAAAGACAGAAATACATGCCAGAGTCAACCTTACCTTCAGTTTAGAGTTGCTGGCCATGATCCCACTCTCCACATAGTGGTGTCCTAGGCTAGTAGGAAGCTGCTTATTCCCTTGCAGAACAGTTTACAGCATCTCTCCTAAGTTCTTTTGTGGCTTTCCTTGAAGAATTCATGCTTAGACTCACCAGCACCTTCCCTGCAGAGTCAGGGAGCCTTGCTCTCTTCTGGAGTGACAAAGTTTCAGAAGTACCACTGATTTAGGGTGTACTGGGCATGCAGGAGCCCCCCAAGTCATGAGTCCCTCTTGTAGCAGGAACATGCATAGTTTCCAAGTGGAAGAGCTGTTACAGGGCACTTGCAGCCCCCAAAGTCTGTGCCATCCTCCAAGGAAGGACTGGCATCACATCCACACACCAAGGCACCCTTTGCCCTCCACAAACTCACACAGCAACTCTCTGAGCAAAACAGATCCTAGAAGCTTTTCCTTTTGTTTTTCTACTCTCTGCTTTGCAGCCTGCTTAAGAACCACTTCACTTCTGCACAGCCCTTCTTCAATGGAGCTCCAGCACCCCTTTATAGGATACACCTGCTTCCCTCCCCAGGTGGGTGGATAATCAAACTTGGCTGCTGGCCTGAGGCCCTTAAATGGACAGACCATCCTCCGTTTCAGGTACTTAGGTACTTACATAGCCCCTTTTCCCATAATACTTGAAGCATAGTGGATACAGCCTGCAAGGGAAGGAAGTACAGATATTACCATGGTGCACATAGGACTATGCAGGGTATGTCTAAAACAAAGGGATGATTGTGACATATATTTTAAAAGATGCATCACATATTAACAAACACATATTTTGGAATGATCTAGTCAGCAAGGGGAACAAGAGTGGTGAAAACACTGTGGGATGAGCTATGGCATCTGCTGTCAATCAGAGCATGTGTGATTAGTTTGACCCTAGGTGCCAGCACATGCCAAAGCTCCTGGCACTGTTTTTATTGTTATTGCTACCTGGCTAGTTAGATTTACCACAGGTAGCAATAGCATCTTCAGGTTGCTATACAGACATAATGAGAACAGCTTGACCAAGGTCACACAGGGCAAGTGTGACAGTGCTGGGTATTGAATCCAGATCTGCTAACATCGTAACCACCGGGCCATCCTTCTACCCTGCTCCTTCCAGATCTGTCCCAGGCTGCTTATCCTGTGTTCTCTGTTCCTCAAAACTTTTGCCCTTGCACTTGCCTGTCTCCACCCAAAATGCTAAGCAATGCTTCATTCATGACATTCTCCTGTGGACTAGTTGGCTTACCCCAGTCCACACTGATGGAAATTCTCTTGGACTTTGGAGAGGGTGCCCCACCAGCATAGGCGAAGCTTGCCCCTATGAGGCTTAGGGCATCATGCAAAGCAGACATCATAGGGCTTATTCTTACAATGTGCACAGACCCATGCTCAACTAGCATGAAGGCATTACAGGTCACTGTGATGTAAGCCACAGCTCTCTGGACATGTTGGAGTTGGGACAGGTTGTATCTAGGAAACAGTGCTTCAACTGGGGAGTGAAAGTGGTGGAAGATACATTTTCATGAATGCAGGTGAGAGGATGAGATGGCAGGTTACAGCCTTCTGTGTTGCAGGAACAGCAATTATCTATTCACTGAGGATCTCTCTTCAGACTACTTATTATGAGATGCTGCCAAATACTTCCATATGGAAGATGACAGGGTAGAGAAGATAGTGTGGAAAACACAGAGCTAGGGTGGGCTAAATGTTTGATGAACAGTACATTTGCTGAAAGTGTTTTTGAAGGATCAAAACTATTGGTGGATTTGGGTTGAATCTGGCAAACAGTTTTGGCCAAAAAATGCAACAAAGATTAAAAAAAAAAAATCACGGGACATGTTGCAGGTTTGAAATGAAATGTTTCATCTTGGAAACATCAGAACATTTTGTTTCAATATTTCCAACACAAACTTTTGACTTTTTATTTGAAGAACCCCAACGAATGAAATCTGAAGTAATCAGTTTTTCCAGGAGGGACTTTTTTACACAGCACAAGATACTTCATGGCACAAGAATGCTTTTGCTAGTTTGTTTATTGGGAATAATTCTCTCAAGCAGTTATAGAGGATCTGAGCTCATCAGGAAAGTGTGAGCCTGTCTCTACATGCTTTCTGTAGTGCTTGTCACAAGTTCCTGCAATGCCAGATCAGGGTTGTGTTGAAAAGCAGCTCCTGGGGTTGGGGGGAGAGAGGGAGGTGGCTTAGACAAGTGCTCTCTGAGCACTAATGGCATTTATACAATGCAATCCAAAGGGGAAAACCACTGGTGAAGTCATCTGGGTATACACCTGGGAAACATATCACAGTCAAGGGTGCAATCTTCCCCATATACTAATGCTGTTCATGGAAATTCTTCCCAGATAAAATTTATAACTATTTTAGAAGTAACAAGTAAGATGCTTTTTGATTTTGGGGTGGGAGGTGCTGTTCAATTCTATATACACCCAGTCTTGGAATGACTTATTCCTTAGCATTTTTGTTGTGGCCCTGTGAGGCAGGAGCCACTTGCTCAGCTCACCTCACCCTTCTTCCACTTCCTTTATCAGGGTCCTCTATATTTATGTCACTGGCCACATGTCAAGGTCCTTGTTCTCTTCAGGCTTCTGCACAACTTCAACCCTTCCTACATGAGGCCTTGGATCCTCCCATGATTGCTGTTTCGATTTCTAATGCTCAGGTTTTGCTTTTGAGAACCAAAGACTGAAATCTCAAGATAACCATTTTCTCCAGGAGGGACTGTTTCTGCACAGCTCAAGACTGTTTTTGCTAGTTCATCCACTGGTGCAAGCTCGCTCAAGCAGCTCTAGATCCATTTTTCCTGTGGAGGGAGTAGTACGATGTACTTGTTACTCTGGCACTGAGGCTTTTCCCCACTGCTTTGCAATGACAGCTGGTTTTCAAAGACAGCTTTCCTACACTGCTCCCCAGTGCTCTATTATAGTACTTTCTGGCATCACAATTAGCAACAGCAAATAACCAGACTACTAATTTCCTGGGCAGTGAGAATCCCACTCCCCAGGAGCTCTAAAACGGTGGCTTGAACGGCGGCAAGATTTCCCTCCGAACTTTCGAGAATGTCTTGTTGGTTTCCATGGCAGTGAGATTTTTAGCCTGCTTTGTTGAATTTCTCTGGACATGTAATTTTTCTTGTACAGCTCCAGAACAGTTCTTTTCTGTACTTAGAGATGCTCAGGATACTACAGCTTCCTGCCAGCACTGCTCTGTGGTCAGGGTATGTGAAGAGGTGTGATTTCTGCTGCCCCACTTGTACCAGCAGAAGCACAGTGTAGGCAATGGTACCCCAGCATGGCTGCAATTTAACCAGCATCGCTTAATCCATGTGGGAGGGGGGGTTTTCCTGCACTGGATCTGATACAGCTGGATCCACAATTCAAGGGCTTCACTGGCACAGTGTCCCAGCATTTCCGTACAATCAAAGTGCATTTCTTGTGGAGAGTTAACCTAAATCCAAATCCCTTCCCCCTATCTCTGAAGATTTCTTGCTGTTGCTGTTTGTCTTTAGTGAGGAAGCAGGTCCCTGGCAGGTATTTGGCTGTTTCTCAAAGTGCAATAAACAGGATTTTTAAATGTCCCTATGGTCGGGGAAAGAAACAAGCTTTGTGAAAGTGACACATGGCAGATGCAGATTTATTTTACAGTCCCACTGTGGATTTCAAGCTAGTCACTGATATGGGACCAAAAATCCACTAAGGTCCTCAGGTTTTTATTTTCATTTACTTTTAGTGCTTCCCATTCAATGGAGATTATGAAAAACACCAAAAATATTGTCCACAAAATGAATCAAACCCCTCCAGGAATAAAGTCATATTGAGGATGAGGTGATAGAGTCAAGCTTTGGAGGGGGAAGAAAATCTGCTTATGCATTCAAGAGGACAGAGACTAGAGATGCAGAGAATGATAGATACAGTACACAGCGTGGCAGAAAGAGAGCTATCAGCAGCTAGACACAAAGACAGAAACAGTTGGACAGATCTGTGTGGAAGGATGCCATAACTATTCTCTCCTCAGCATGCAGTGGATTAATTTAAGATAATCAACGTGATTTGCAGGATATTTTGCATTCTCTCTAATACTCTATTCCCTGTGTTCAGATCGCACCGATGATGGGTGTTAAATAGTGAAAAGGCTTTATAGGTCCCATCTAATCTATATGCTGGGGACCAGGGCAGGATTGTTCCCTTTTGTACATTTACTAGTATTTTGTTCAGTCTTGCTCTAAGTGTCACAAACAACTTGGTATCTAACATCCTTCAGGAGGCTTCCCCACAGCCCAGTACGTTCAGGAAGCTTTGCTGCCATTCAATCCAAGGATCCTTTGTCATTTCCCCCCATTATGTTTAGCTATGCCCCCAACTCTACTACTCCCTTTTTAACAAATCAGCTTTTTAGTCCTTATTAATGCTGGCTGCTAAGCACCTAAAACTTTAACTAGAACCTTTCTGCCTGGGACAGCATCATTGACCCCAAACTACTATGAAACTATGAAACCCTGGGAATTAAGCACTGGGTCCAGGGAAAGCAAGACTACAGCACTATGGTTGCAGACATACTCAGACCTTCAGCACTGAAAGCCAGTTTGGAGGTGTCACACCAAAACCAAGCCGCAATGTTTCCCACCAACACATAGTTCAAGAAGAATATACTCCCTCCAAAACCTAACAGCAAGTCCATGCTTCTATAGACAGGGGGGTGTCTACACGAGATGCTAACTGAACAGTAGCCTAATAACACAGTGCAGTAGCACGCTGGGCAAAAGCTGTGCCAATACACAACTATGCAGCTACTGCGCAGTAAGCATCACTGAAAACTGGCACTACTGCCCAGTAGTAGGAGTTACTGTGCATTGATTTAGTACTTGGTTATGCAAGTACGAAACTTAATGTGCAGTAACTACAATGCATTAATGAACATGTAGATGTGCCCAGGAAGTGCCAAGATACTGTGTGGAAGAAAGGAGCAGGATGGAAGACATGAGTGCGGTTTGCTAGTCAGCAGTCACAGGGGGAACCAAAAGGAGAGCAAGTAAAGATTTGACTCAGCAAAACAGTGTGGTGCCCTTTGTACACAGGGATTAAACTAAATACCCGCACGGGCTCAAACTGCAAATGCAAGGGATTTGCCTTTTCTCTCCCAGTAACTTCACAAGTCAGTCAGTCACCATGATCCATTTTAACTTTCATCCTTCTGCAGCAAGCACCTCTGCCCTACCACAGATGCAGGGAGAGGTTGGAGGACTCGGGGAGGGGTTCCGATTCCATTGGAGAAGAAGAACCTTTGCCACTTGCACGTGAAGCCGCACAGACTCAGTCCTCCCTTCTGGACATCCTGAACTCTGCATTTTGATCTAACTGGGGTTGAAGTGTAGCTGGACTGTAATAGACTTGATAACCTATCTTCTCATCCTCCGTTTCCAGTTGATTAAAAAAAAAAAATTAAACATCCTATGATTTTATAATAAAGCTAATAAAGATAGTGTGGTTGTTGCTGGGGGTGGAATGATGATTAACCACTATAATCCCAATTACAGCTTCTAATTGGGACTAATTCAATGAGTTAGTTAAGTGTGAAAATATTTGCCTTGTAGACTTTTATGAAATTGCTTCCCCAAGCCCATCCCTTGATCATTGAGCTTCAGACCCCCAGGTAAGTGGCTAGATCTATCAGTCTTCTTTATCCACTTGATATCAGCACATGCAGTGTTACCGTATCATGATAATACCTATTTCTCCTGGACAAACCATAGCCAATTCAAATGTGCTTGGAGCTAGGTATGATTACTTCTATAAACAGCTGAGGGGCCCAAAAGGTCAAGTAACTTTTCTGAAATCACATAGCAAGTCAGTGGCAGAACTGGGATTAGAATATGGGAGTTCCTGGGTCCCTTGGGCTCTGGTCCTTTCCTGAGCTACAGACACTTCCTGGCAGTAGATGCAGCACTCTTCACCAAAGAAAGGGTTGCGGACATATATATCAGTTATGAGAAGGAAGGCAGGCCTTTCCAAGCTATACTCCCATATACACTGAAGTGTCCCAAGCCATATAAATGGGTCTTACAATGAGCATTAATTACATTTGCTCTCACTTTACGTTCCCCCTACCCTGCTGGAACAGTACAAAGAGGCTCTAGTGCACAATGATAATCAAGCCGTCTGAGTTTTGGATTACCTGGTGGGTGTTGTGCCAGCCCAAGTGGCTTTTTCCCAGTTCTTGCATCTCTTCATGGGTCCAGAACTGTTTTGAGGCAGAGGTGGTACAGGTGCATGTGAGAGATATGGACACACGCACGCACACACTCCTTTTCATCTGCCATCCCAAAGGATTCTGAGGGACCTTGCGCTTCCAAACACATCTGCTGAAACTAAGGAGATGAGTCCATTCGGGGCTTTAAAGAAAATGTAATGCATTCCTACATATGGGACATACGAGCATGGAGGTAGAAAGACCAAAGATCACAGCTATCAGAGAACAGGTCCTGAGGAAAAGCAAGGCCAAAATGTCTGGGTCTTGGTATTGTAAATTGATTTAAAAGGGTGCACAGATGAAAGAGGAAAGAGCTCCTGACTTCTCAGTGTAGCACAACTGGTAGAAAACTCAGCACTGTTCCTAAAGAGTCTTCCCCGTCCAGACACTCGGCTTCCCTGTCCGTTCAGCTCTGCTTCAGTGCTTCACCATGGGGTGTATTAAGTCCTTCTCTCTGCATGTGCATAGATTTAGATTAGATACCTATTTCTACTGATGGGCGAGGCGACTACAGGACTTTTTGCAGTTGCTATTGTTTTTCTGAATGTGTCTCCTGAAAATTAATTAATTCAATTAATTGATTAAACAAACAACCCTCTAGGCTCAATGATGCTGAGCCAGCTGTGAAACATGTCAGGTTATGAGAGCATCAGCCCTTTCCCTAGGCTGCCTTAGTGAAGAGCGGCATCAAGAATGAGACAACCAGTGTGTTACTCTCATTGAGGCATTTTCTACCTGCATCAATTCTGCATGCGTTCATTGCCTCTGATGCTCATACAGCTTCACCCAGCTGGTGTACAATTATTAATGAGCCTGTGAAAGTAGGCAAAGGGGCCTGATTCTCACCTATGCTCGAGCCCCTTAATGCTGCTCTGTGCAGAGGAACCCTAAAGTGTGTATATACACGAATTTCAAAGCTACTTCACCCTGGCAGACTGGCATCAAAGGGTCTTAGTTGAAATGAGAATCAGGCCCTGTTCTTCCTCAAGCTCTCTTTCTCACTGAGCATATTGTGACTTTGCTGTAATTATGAGCTATTTAAGGGAATCAGAGAGAAGCTGTTGACTTTAACTAGGAAAAAAAATATTGTTTCAATACTTTTTAAAGCGCATGATCATTTCAGCAAGCCAGTATTGCATAGTGTGGAAATAACCCAGGCCTGCATATGCAGCCCTGGACACATGAACAGCCCTACAATAAACCATGTGTTTCCATTCTAGCAAGTCTACAATAAAGGCTATAATCCAGGAATGACCTGGCAATGCCAAGCTGAGGTGTTTGGCCCAGCTTTCACATGCAGTCCTACAGTGGCTGCACAGCTTGCACATCCCCTGTGCTCCCATGCATCCCTACAATAAGCCCATGTTGTGCAGCCCAAAACTCAAGGTCAGTCCTGCAGTAACAAACTGGCAGACAGAGGGGAAATCTACGGGTAAGGAAAGCAGATTCCATGTGAAGCTCCTGGAAAATGATGTCACACAGTAATGAGGGCAGAAAGGAGAAGGAGATGTCCCAGCTAGTAAAAAATGCATTGCAGGGTTTCAATTTAGTCAGCAACCAGGTTTGCAGCCTGCAGTGCTTTCCTAGGCAGTGAATGTTTTTTTCTGGATGGAGTTGCAGCTGGTAATGGCCTCTTGGTGTTTTCTTTTAAGACTATGCCTACACTTACAGTGCCTTGCTGGTATAGGAATAACAATATGCCACAGCGGCCGTGTCCCTACTGTGCATGCTGCTACACCGGCAAAGTTATGCTTGGTGCCAGTATAGTAAACACATCCAGGAGCCAAGCAAACTAAATCAGCAAAAGAGCACTATTGCTAAGATGACATCACGTACGCCAAGGCTTTTGCCTCTCAGTTAGGGGCCCCTCTCTTCACATCTCAGTCCTGACCAACAGTGCTGCTATGCCAGCTCAACACGAGAACGTAGATCTGGCTGAGGTACGAGATGGGAATGACAAAAAGAGGCAAAACTGGATGGAGACAGCATGGCACTGATTGAAACCCCCAGCCCTCTGCTGCCCTTTCTCCCTCTCCCAGCTGAGCAGCTGGCATGTGTTTACCCTCTGGCCTGGCTGGGGAAAGCAGCAGAAGGAGATGCCAGAGCCCAGGTGAGCGTCTCTTTCCTTTCCAGTCTCGCTGTGTACAAACTCATGCCGACAGATGTGCTGAGCATTGATTGGCCTTTAGACAAAAGCCCATCCTGGGACTGATTACGAGGAGCAAGTGCAAGAGCTCTCCACCAGGCAGCTGGTGATTTATCAGCACAGTTTTAGGCAAGAAGATCATTTATATTCTGTCTTGCTCACTAACTTTCCTTTTCATTCTCTACACATGCTGGCAGATTTCCAAGAAAACCTTTCATGGTGATTTTTTCTTTTATATTTGCTTTTTTATTTTTCTGCCTCCTCCCAGACCCCAGCATTGGTCCTGCTATATACAGCCCCTGCTGGCTAATAGCAATGTTGACATAATACTTTCCCATCTTCCTTTTGCTTCTTATGGCTTCCAACAAGGACTAGTATGTAATTATTACAGAGAGCATAGGGACAATTTTGTCCTACCAGTTCCTCTTCATTATTGGAGCTGGGAGTACAGTCACTAGAGACCTTATCAACACAATTAAGAGAAAGAAGTTAACATTCTGTGGACGTGCGCTTAGTCGAGGCTAGGAGACTCCCTAGAGAAGGCAAGCATTCAAAGATTGGTGGAAGGAAGGAGGGGAAGATGGAGAAGAGTGCGAATAAAGCATATACAGCAGTGGATGGAATTGAGGATCAATAAGGCAACAAGATTAGCAAAGCACAGACAAGTGTGGAGAGAGCCGGTTGATCATCGTGCTACCAACCCTTGGACTGAGGATGGCTGAATAGTAATTACAGTTGCCAGCTGCAGGATGGGAGTGGGAGTCATTTCATGGCCTGACCTGACTGCTTGGAAGCCGGAAAGCGGCAGCATTGGCCTTGGATGGGAAGCGGGGGTGGAGACCCTTCTCTAGAGATGGGGAGGGCCCATGTTAATACATTGTGAACAACCAGGCAATAAAAATGTCTTTGAATATCCAGGGTCTAGACTTCACCCCATTCAACAGATGGCCACCCGTGTCCTATTGGGACCACGGATAGCTCTCACACTCAGCATGTCCCTGTAACGTGACAGCTGCAGGCACTGGTGGTCAGGAGAAAAATTGGGGGCTGCCCCTTACCTTCTGGAGGTGCCTCACTTCTTTATTCGCCTGCATCTGCCATGCTCGGAGCTCCCCCTAGTCCCCTCTGAACCTTTCACACCTGTGCGTGAGCTGATGAGAGGAGCTCCCTCTCAGCATTTCCGAGCTGCTCTGTTTTCTTGATAGGCAGCTGGTATTTCTTTCCCCGCCTGGGGAATTACATTGAATAGCTCCTATCTCTCCTGAGAAAATATTGATCCAGAGTTTTAATGGCTTTCCATTAACAAGCCACAATGAGTGTCATTGGGGATTATTATTTGATCTGATCACAAAGGGAACACTCAGCTCTAGAGCTTCAAAAGGGTTTGTTCCGCCCTCTCCCCCCATTTCTTTCCATTTAAAAAGGCAAGAGATGTCTCTACTCTTTTCACTCGGTGAGTCTGAGGGCAATTTTTTCCATTTTTATTAACTTCCTTTATGATGCTGGCTTTCCCAACAGAATGCAGGGCAAGAGAGGGAGCCAGGGATTAGATGGGTTGGATTATTTTGGGAAGGCTTTCTAACTGGGCAAAGCGCTTCATCAGGGAAACAGGACTGTCAAAACAGGACCTTGAAAAAGAGCAAGCCCAGCCTCCTGGATCAGGGTCGCCTGGGTTTCCTTGTTAGACAGGGGAGCTTGGTTCAGAAGAGGTTGTGGCAGCCAGGACCATTGCCTGGGAAATCAACAGCAATGCTCACATGTTTGATGGCTTCTTGACTTCCTGATAAACCCATTAGAGGAAACAAATGGGCCTCTCTTGCCAGCCCCTGCATCACAGGTGCAATTTGTCATTTTAAACTGGTGCCTGATAAGGGAGGGGAGCTGGTGGGGGTAGGGTGGGAGCAGAAGGGATAAGCAGTTAAATGTTTTGATAATAAAACCCTAGATAACAGAAGAGCAGAACAAGCAATCCTATTACATCTGCCCTGCTCAGATTTACAGCTCTGCGAGCTGCATTCAGAGAAACCTGTCACTTAGCGTCTGGTGAAGGGATAAGCCTGCTATGGATAGAAGCTGATTGCTCATAAAGACAGCCTGTAAATGCTTTTCTGTTATGTGACACTGTCCTATATAGCACCGGGCTGGTAAAAAGAATGGCAGGGAGAGGAGGCAGTTGTGGGAGAGTGCTGATCAGCGTCTCAACATTTTTATTACAGGTTTAATGCATCCCTGGAGAACAACCAAGCCAGCCTCTGCCTCTGCCTAAATCCCCTGCCCAGCACCAACCCATGGACACATTTCATGGAATCATAAAAAAGTTGGGCTAGAAGGGACCTCCATAGGTTGTCTAGTCCAATCCCCTGCCTAAGGCAGGGTCATCCCTATCAAAACCACCCTATACAAATCCATAATCTAACTTCTGAGTAAAACTACCATCAATTCTGACACAACACAAGACATAACACGCTAACCTGCCACAGATAACGAGGAGGACCATTGCACCCAATGCTCTGTTTCTGTCAAAGGTTGCTTTAATAATTTTCTCTTCCTGACTCTCCCACTTCAGCTGGAACATAAGGGAATAAGGCACCTCTCATTCCTGCAGTGCAGAGCCGCAGGAGGCTCCATGCATTGCCTGAAGTGGCTCACAGAGATTGGTTTCCTCTCTGGACAGCAGTGGCCAGGAATCAGGTTCTTGTGGTCACGAGATCTGGGGCTCTTAAAATAAAAAAAGAAATCATTTCCATTTGAAGTAAAGGATCCAAAACAAAAAAACCCCAACATTTTACAAAGGAGCAATATTTGGAATATTTGGAAACACACTTGGGATCCCTACTCCTGACTAGCCCAGCTGGCCATCCCAGGTGTCCCCCCCACCAGAGGGGCCAGTTCCCCACTCTGCAGTCTGCCCAGCCCTCCAGCACGCGGAGAGCCCCACCTGCTCTTGAAGCAGGGAGCTTAGGGAAGGGGGTAGGTACAATTTCAGAACATTTTTGACCAGCAGTAATTTCACCCCAGGAACAGCGTCATGGACCACTGAGGCTAGTGTAGCAGTGATGCAAGTTAACTTCAGGGGCTTTAACTGAGCTTATGCCCTTGACATCAACATATCAAGGGCTTCAGAATTTGACCCCTTGCTGCTAAGACTTTTATTCACTGGTCACAACCCTGAAGTGCAAGAGGTATTAAGGAACAAGAGAGAGAGGGAGCATGATCTGGGGGAGAAGGTGCTGCACAGGAGAGCTGGAATTGTGTATTCCTCCCTAGGCTCTGACAGTGACCAGTGTGCCCATGTCCCCTCCTTCACTTTGTCTACTTAGATTTTAAGTTATTTGGCTTGAAGAACTGGAGAGGTGCCATACATTTGTACAGCACCCAGGCCAATGGAGCCCTGCCCTCAGCAGGGGATTGGAGAGAATCATAAAACCATAGGGTTGGAAGGGACCCCGTGAGGTCACCTGGTCCAACTCTGCTCAAAGCAGGATCTTCCCTGTCTCAGCCACTCCAGACAGGTGTTTCTCTTACCTGCTCTTGAAAACGCACAAGTATGAAGAGTCTGCAGCCTCTCTAGGTGATCTGCTCCAATGCTTCGCTACGCTCAGAGCTAGAACGTTCTTCCTACTATCCAGCCTAAATTGCCCGTGTTGCAATTGAAGACTGTTACTGCACCTCCTGCCCCTTCTCTCATGAGCTACAATAATAGCAATTAATAAGCTAAAGAAAATTTTCAGTGATTAGCTATATCAGAGATCCTTGAATAGCTATTCACTAAAGAAGAATTACTCTAATTATGGCTAATGTATGAGTACCAGAACAATATAGTGTTTTAGAAATGTCTTTCCCTGTTTCATAATATCCATAACGTAATGAAGGTGAATACTCTTAGTGGATCTGATTCCTATAGACAGGCTTCTGTTCAGAGGGGCACTGCAGGGTAAAACAGGGCAAGCAGCTTACCATTTGAAAGCCTTGACATAACAGACACTTTGAAAGGAATCCTAATCCAAGTTCTGTTCCTTTTAAAGAAGCTGGCAGATGTAGCAATGATCAGATGGTGTAGCTGACAGGGACTTATTTGATTTTTAATTATCCTATTTTAATTCTATTCTAATTTTAATTCTTGGTGTGGTTTTATTCTTTGTAATTAGATACAGTAGTTATAATCTCTTTTCTATGGCAATAATGTAGTTTTCCTTTGAAGTTTCCATGCTGTTGCTAAATAAGAAAACCTGAAACGAACCCAGGTCAGTCCAGCACCTCCCATGTACATGGGAACATGGTCAGTAGCTAGAGCTTGGACAACAACCTGATGAATGAGCAATGCCTGGTCTTAATACATTTAAGGATCCACCACTGAAATCAAGAGGAAAGCTTACATGTATTATTTTGGACCAATAGTTTGCATATCACAGTGAAATGCTTACACTCATACAGGCCTAGACTTGGATTTTTAGAGGAAAATAAAAGCCAGATTATTTCGCATTCTGAAGTTAGAAGGACTCATTTACGTGACTAGATTTGTTCATGTGAGCAGTGAGGGTCTGGAACAGCCTTCCCATTGAAGCAGTGGCAAAAAAAGGAACCAACTGCTGTACTTGGTAAGGTGGGGCTGGATTAGTTCATGAAAGAGATTCTGTGCCCTGGCATCTGTGATAGCAGCTGACCAGATGCATTAGGTCCCTCTCACTCCACCATTCTTATATGTTTATAAACTCACACCATTGTGCAATGCATTATGGGAAGCTTTAAGAAATGAGGGGTTTAAAATTATTATTTTCAACTGGAGGAGAGAACCATGAGCCCAGTACAGAAGAGCACCTGTGCCTATGCTGACTCCCTCTGACTTTGGATAAGCACCTCGCTGGAAGAAGGATGCTCTCCTTAATTGAGTTTTATAGGGATAAGAATGACAGTTCCTAGGGTTAACTATAGGGTTAGCCAGAGGCAGTGGTGAGCAGGGGAGGAAGGGGACAGGAGGAGAGAAGAAGTGCCACTGAGCATGGAAGGGAAGGAAGGGGAGACTGGGAATGATTCTGATCTGCTGGTTAGTGTTCCCACAATGTGGTCTAAAAAAGGGCTACAACTGTGCCACTGCACCCTCTCTGCATCTGCTGATGTTTTATCAATGAGAGATGGAGGAGAGAGCTTGTTACTGTTCACATGCAGAGACCACTGCTATATGCCATGAGACCTGTGTTAGTTTGGTAATGGGGTGGCTTCAGTTTGCTCTCCTGGCATCACACTGTTGTATACTGCTGCAGCGTTAAGCAGTGATATTCAGCCTGGTGCTCCCTGTCCAGAATTCATTCATACCTTGGGTTATGTCCTGATATCAATGCAGTAATTGCTTCTGTAATAAAATGCCAGCTTCAAACAAAAAGACAAACAGCTATAATATTAACTTCTGAATACTGACCCTTGTCATGCAATAAGGGACTTCACTATACTATAGTGCACAATAAAGGACTGCCTTGTCTCAATTAGCAGACTTTACTATCATTCCTATATGTTCTTGCAGTACCTAGTACCTACCATGATTGAGCTACATGCTGTATAATCCCGTAGAACAGGTAGTCCTCCCAGCCACAATGGTTTATGATGGATTCAGGGAAACTTGAATCTCATACCAGCATCCCTGGAAGCCACACCTTCATCGTGTGGTGGTAGCTGTGGGATTTGAACGGACACCTGAACTGATCAAACATACTGTGGAACTTGGTGCCACAGGACCAGGTGGGGGACAAAAATATAACGAGATGCAAGAAGAAATTAGGCAACCTACAGAGGAGAGGTTCACCAGGGGCTATTAAACACAAAGGTCAGGGATGCAACCTCAGGCTATGCCTATCCCGAGCCCTGTGACCCACTGCATGTCATATCCTCCCACCAGTGATCACTCTACACGTATCCTATTTCTTACACTCTTCCTCTAAAGCAAGCATGATGCAGCACTGTCTGGGACAGGATGCTGGACTGGATGGACCTTTGGCCTGACCCTTGTTCTCTGTTTTAGGAACCATGAACAAGCATAACACAGGCTTTCCCCCTATGCATCTATCACAGGGGCTACATTGAGCCAGATGCATGTTTAGTTTACACACAACTTTCAGACTATTACAGACATGACTTCTAGCGTGTATACTCCATATAGCTCCACATGGAGCTTCAGGTAATTTATTTAAGGGCTAGCACAACCATCTGGGATCTAGACACCCACCTAGCCACAAAGGATGAGGATCTGAGGCAGCATCCAGCCAAGGCGAGTAGAAATATCTGCTTTGATGTTTAAGCTTTGAGAAAATTGCTTTAATGGAAGATAATCATGATTGTTGTCTATGACAGTTACTGCCTGTGACTGTCTTAGGTAATACAGGGCCTTTTAGGCTGTCAGAAGATGGCTGCTACCTTAAAAGCTTCTGAATAGAAATGGCAAAGACGACTGTGGGAGGGTCAGGAATTATGGGCTGTGCCCGACTCTGCCTTCAACCAGGTGGGTGAGCCCAGAATCTTAACTGAGTCTGTCTCAGCCATTTATTTTCATCTCAGTTTCCAAAAATGCAGAACATGGTTTATTCTGCATTACCTCTGCAGCTGGACCCTCCACATCCTGATGGCTGTAGTGGTGGTTCCCAAGTACACATTGCAGACATACTCCAGACCCATGAGTCTGGAGCTGAAATGCATCAGCAAGGCTGCTTGTGCTCCTTCTCAAGACCTCAGTTTCTCAGGCCTAAGAACAGCAATGGGGATGATCCCGAAGTACCCTGACGGTGAACTTCCATGCT
>NW_005841897.1:2967046-2968062 GCF_000455745.1 Alligator sinensis | reverse complement strand
GTATGGGTGGCTGGGGTGCTTTAGCCCCTTGGTGCTGGGACCACTGCTATGGTGGTGTAGACACCTTTGCAGTGCACAGAGCCATCTGCAGGCAGCTCCCCGAGCCCCCATTCCCTAACTCGCAGGTGAGTTGCGAGGATCATGTTTGTGAGCCGCCAGCTTTGAGATTCTCAGATGAAAGGTGTCATAGAAATGCAAAGCATTATGATCATCACTATTAGGAAAGAAAAAATAGTCTGTGCATAGAGGCTTTCCAGCTTTTATTTGTACACATGCTCCCCATTCTCCATGAAATTATTTAATCAATGCTTCTCTTTGTCTAGATTTGCCCAGCTGGAATGGAAGCTGCCCACAAACTTTGCACTAAAATGACCCATGTTCAAGGACAGTTGTAGCAGTGCCCACAGATCTCTTAGCTGCATCTGTGTTAAAGGAACAGCCTCACTTTGGTGGCAGTGTCCACCAGGCTGGGTTGAGAAGGTCCCCACCTCCTACCCCTCACACGTGAGCAGGGGAAGGATTTACCTTTCGGGGCCCTGCTCCTTTCCCAGATAACCACGCTGATAAGTGCCGTGAAACTGAGAGCTGCTGGTCAGTAGGGCTGTGCCAAGCTATGGGTGCTGATTCGATTCGGAGGGGATTTGGCCTGATTCGGTGGCTAAATCTCCAAATCTGAATCAAATGAGGGGATCAATAAAAAGGTCTGAATTGATTCAAAGCTCTCCGAATTTATTCAGAAAAGATTCGGAGAGCTTTGGCGATTCGGGCAGTCCCTGCACGCTGCAGCAGGGAGCTGGAGCTGGACTCGGAGCTGGTAGGTAGGGGGCTGGAGGAGGGGGGAGGGGACCATGGAGGGACCCCTGCCAGGCCCCATCCCCTGCCTGCTCCCTCAGCACCCCTGACCCCAACCTGCTCCCCCAGCCCGCCCCCCGCATGGCTGCCCCGCCTGGCCCAGCTCACAGTGCTTTAAAAAACAGCCCCCACTCACCGGCTGGGCCGGGGGCCGGGGGGGAAGC
>NW_005841897.1:2960803-2966617 GCF_000455745.1 Alligator sinensis | reverse complement strand
CAGCTTGGAGTGGCTGTAGCTCCCTGCTGTAGCCACCGGGGACTGCCCGAATCATCAAAGCTCTCCAAATCTTTTCTGAAGATTCGGCAAGTTTCGAATCAATTCAGACCTTTAAATTGGTCCCCTGATTCAATTTGGATTCAGAAATTTGGCCACTGAATCGAGCCAAATCTCTTCCAAATTGAATCCCCACCCAAAGCTTTGCACAGCCCTACGGGGCAGCCATTGCCGGGTTGGGGGAGCAGGCGGGAGATGGGCCTGGCTGATTCGGAAATTCGGCCGAATCAATTCAGGACGGTGATTCCCCCTGGTCAGCCGTGTGGCTGCTAATGCAATGGGGCCCCGGGCCACCTCCGGGTAGGCAGTAAGCCCAAGAATGGGCACAACTCTCAGTAAAAATGCAGTGCTGCAATCCAAGCAGAGCAAGTTCCCTGCTGGCCAGGAGACCGCACTGGGAACATACATGTTTCTGGGACATGCACATGGTACACACTTGATCTCAGCCCATCGATACAACATCCCTCAGTTTTCACAGCCCAAACTATGGAGAAACAAATACAGCAAAGTGCTTTAACAGGGGGAGGAGGCTTCCTGGGTAACCGCGGATGCATGATAATCATGTGTGCCTGCAGTCACCCCACAGCAACTGAAAGCTAAATCAAGGCAGTTTATCTCTGACTGGAACAGGGCTAATATATGCCCCAGTCGCCTTCACTTACCAGAAGGTAGTTACAAGCACACCCCAGGGCAAGGCTCTACCTCTTGCTAAATTGCTTTGCTTTATTTGCTCTCACCCAAAGCACACAGATAAATGCTCTCTGACCCAGTTAGCTCTGCTAGCCCCCTGCCCTACTTCTCCGCCCGGTGCCTGCTAAGAATGGACCTTTGCTGTAGTGACTGGGGCATGTTTGCTCTGCGCTTGTTGTGGGCTGGGTTCTCATTTCTGCTGCCTGGACTATCTGTGCTTACCTCTCCTAGGCCTTGTGGCTGAGTCTAGCTATGCTCTGGATCAAACCCCTCTATTGCAGCCGCTGGCTCCACCCAGCAGGTCTCTCTCAGCTCACCAACCACCCCTGTGCTGCCGCAGCATTTCCTGCAGCCCCTTCCCTGGAGGTAACTGGACTAGCTTCTCTATGCTGACCTCCAGTCAAACTTCCCCTCCAATGAGACGCACGTCACTGGCAGTCAGCCCCTGAATTGCATTGTGGCAAGACACTATTCCTCCCCACTGGTGCATTAGGCAGTCTCCCTGGCCATTCAGTCCCTACAAGCGAGGAGGCGGTCCTGGCAGGAAATCTGGACATCAACCCCACCTGCCTCCCTTGCCTTTAGCCTGCGAGTTCTCCTCATTTTCAGACCATATCTGTTTTCTTGTGGGCCGGCTACATGCTCCGATACACAGCAGTGCTTCACCTTAGTGGGGTGTCTTGGTGAGAGCTGAGCCATGTAGAAACACCTGGCCACTGTTATAGGCACTGAGGCTTTGGGAAACAGACCCCGAGTTGTTTTGAAGTTCAGAGTCCACCGCTACATTCAGGAAAATCAAAAAAGGCCAGACCTCAACACTGCGGAGCTGCCCACTGACTCGAGTCTGCTTGGGGTATTGATTCCTGATACCTAGCGGTTTTCCTGAAGCACCTACCAGTAGTATAAGTAGAGGTGGGAGAGTGCAGCGCTAGCCCTGGGCACTGATTTAGTGGAGGGCACCAGAAATGTAGCCCAGGGGAGCCCGTGTCATGGCAGTAGCTGCCGCTGTGCTGTAAGACTCTCTGGCACCTCCAACCCCCCTGCAGTGGTTCAGCACCCTGCTTGCCGCTCCCGCGCTCTCTGCTATCTTTGCACAGGACATAAAAACTCCTAGTTACGCCTCTGACACCCGCAGCTGGAATCAAGAGATTATAAAGGAGTCCTGGCTTTCTCTCCTTCACCAAGCCCCCTGCCCTCCTGTTTGCAAGCAAAAGCTCGAGACCATCCCACCAGAAGGCTCAGGGCCACATGGCAGAGGCAGAAAACACACCGAACTACATTTAATGACAAAGAGTCCACAGGGAAGCTCCTGAGTATGAAGCCAAGTGCATGGTTTGGGGGGCATCACTCATGGTTTAGGGACATTTGGTGTTGCCCATACTCACTCTGGTGCTCTGTGGCTAAACTGTGGCATGGGTACCAGAAGTGGCACAGGTGGCCTCTGTGTGTGCAGCACATGACAAATCAGGAAGGGGACAGGCAGCTTAGCAGCAGATAGGGCAGGAAGCAGCAAGCAGAGCAGGAATTGGGGCAGAGGAAGGGGATCAGTGTGGCACTCCTTGAGGGCCCTGGGCTAATTTGTGGCACGCCTGCCAAAAAAGCTGTCCTCTCACCGCTCTACGGAGTTTCAAGCTGAGAGCCCTTGGCGTCTGTCCTCACTCATCACTGTTTCTGCTGTTTATTGAGCTCTCTGTGTGTCGGCAGGCTGGCCTGTTTCATGCCCTAGTTCTTGTCCATCAGAGCTGTGCTTGGGTTGCAGGACTGCATAGCAATACATACTCTTTAGTTTTATTTAAGAAAACTCTTCCCATCGATTTTCTCTTTATTGAATCCCATTAAAACCTCTCTCCCCACAGAAGGTTTGGTACCTACTTGTTTGCCCTAAACAAGCTCTCGGTGTCCCTTTGAGGCCCTCGGCTTTCCTCAGCCTCTGCCCTTGTGCTCGTCTGCCTTTCAGAGAGGTAATTTCTCAGGGGGACACTGACGGGCAATGGCTCTCAGCAGCTGGGTCACTTTGAATAGCTGTAGTGCTGGCAAACAGATCACAGGGGAGATTGCTCAGCAGCTCCCGAGTCTCTTATTGCTGAGTCGCTTGCGGGTCATGCAAGTTTGTGATTAAAGCAGATTGCTGCTTTTATTACAGTCTATCCGGTTAACAGCCCAGGGAGGAACAATGGAGAAGCTGTTTTCAGCTACCTGGCCACCCCTCGTCCAGAAGAGTACTGTCCCTGGGGGAGACAAAAAGCAGCTTAATAGCATCCAGCGTGCTTGAGCATCGCATGCAAAGCAGTTAATTAAACCCCCCAATCCCTATTTTCTGCAGTGCAAAATGGCCATCCGGTCACATGCCAGGGTGTTCTGGCCACTGGCATAGGGCATCAGTGTGACCAGTGAGGCAGTACATAGGGGTGACCATGCTAGAAGCACGGGCTCTTCAATGAATGGGGGAGTGCGAGAGACGGGGGAGAGAGCACTTGACAGAGAAAACACTGATGGAGCAGAGGATGAGCTGGTGCCATGACTAGAGGCATCTGCTCAGGAGCCAGAGCTATGGCACAGCTCCATGCGGATGGAGTTTGCTGCTCACACAGCTCCACTTCCACTTTCCACTGGCCTGTGGCTCTTTCCTGAGAGTGTCTGACTTAGGCTGCATTGATCTTTGAGGGTGGTTGGAGGGGTGCATCAGCTCACTTCCAGGGGAGGAACAGGAGCTGCAGTGACAGAAAGGGGACCAAGAGCTGCAGGAAGACTGACCTGGCTTGGTGGGTCCTTCTGCCTGGAAGTTGTTGCTTCTTGACTGGGTCACTCTGGGACCAGCAAAGGACTCAGGCAGCATTTCCCATTTGCCTGCATCTCTATTGTCACACAAGCACCTCCTCTTTCTCCTTGCCTTAGGTGCTCGCATGGGTCCTAAAAGCACAAGAGCTGAATATACGAGGTTCATTAATGGGCCTGCCCTCAAGCCATCTCGGTGAGGTAGGAAAGCAGATGAGGAATGGAGAGACTACGTGCTGCACCTGGAGTTGCACAGGGCATCTGAGATAAAGCATAGACTCAAACCAGCTCTCCCTAGGCTGTTTGAGAACACAACATCGGACTTGGATCTGCCTCTTCAGTGCCCTGCCTCATTAGGAAGCCTTCACTCAGTTTGCCTCTGCCAGGGGGATCCCTGTGCTGCCAGGGTGGCTGCAGGGTTGTCGGGGGCTCCAGCTGTTTTGTTCATTTCCAGGATCGACCTTGCAGCCTGCAGCGGTGCTAACAAAGCCAGAAGGGATGAGAGATGCACAACACCAAACACACACATCATCAAGAAAACCCCAGATTCTTGGATGAGAGCAAAGTGCATCTGGGAAGATGAACATCTCAGCAGCACCTTGATCAAAGGGCAACCAAGTCTTGAGGCACTCTGATGGTACATAATCAGGTTAGCAGCAGCTTGGGCTGAGGCAAATTAAGCCAAGAATGGGGAACCTACATGTTGCTTTGGTCTCATTGTCCATCTTTGGAGAGGCCCGAGCATCTGTCTCCTCCCATAGGCCTCAGGCTGTGGTGCCATTCCTTGGAGCTCAATGAACATGGCCCCCCAGCTTCCCTTTCAACCCTCTCCCTTCCACTCCTAGCCACAGACCACCGGAGCCCGGGAACAACTTTCTGGGGTGCCCAGGGCCAAGGAGAAGGTGGTGATGTGGGGATGGCTGACCAGTTCCCCACACTGCCCCGCTATATGCCTACAGCTGGGAGAATGACATGCCCAGTGCAATAAATTAGTGCGGACTCATGTATATGCACGAGCATGTGTGTGTGTGTGTACTTACATGCCCAGATGAACATACACATGCGTATGCTACTGCCTTCGGCTGTACGGAATCAGAACTGCTTGATTCTGTGTCCTAGACCTTGTACTGCTAATACTGAATGGAGATTTTCTTCTAACTCAAGCAGCACAGTCTACATTTTCAGAGCAGGGAGGTCCACAATGCTCTGCATAGTCCTGGTGTAGAACAAGAGCTCAGTGAAGCACTATCTTGGTACAGTAATGTGGTGCATGCCTCTTCTCACTCCCCATCCTCCCAGGCACTGCCTTCCTGACCTTTGGCACTCAAGGCACCTCTGAGCCCATCTCCTACTTTCTGTGACAGTACCAGGGAAGGAAAAAAAAACCAGGACAGCCAGGGGTTCTGTCTCTCATAAGGTGGGAAAAGCTTCACAGCTGCCCATTGCAACCATACAGCTCTGATATCGCTTGCCCTTATGAAAAGCAGGTGGGCTCTGGACAGCAATAGCAGCTGCAGCCTCTACCTGACCTCACCTGGAGAGATCAGGGAGCTCTTGCAAGGGCTGCATCATATCTCACCTGCATATCAGAGGAAGTGGGCACTGTGCAGTAAGGGACAGGAGGTCCCCCAGCTAGAAAGGGGAGAGAAATCACTCCTAGTCACCATGCTTATAGGGGTGAGAAAGCATCTCTGAGACAACGGGTTCCCATTTCAGAGACCTATGTGACGGGGCCCGAGGGATGGATGCGATGCCAGGCTAGTTTCTGACAGCCGTTGTAAGCCACTGCAAAGCAAAGGAATGGAGATAGAGAAGTAATCCAAGCTCCTGGCTGAGAGACAGGCTGCCTCCTTATAGCACAGCTTGGTCACAAGGGGATTCAAGACCTGTGGGCTGGATTTATGGGTCAAGTTTTCCTTCCAGCTCTTGGGATCTAGAACCAAAGAAGAGAATCAAACAACAGAATGCAGTTCAACAAGGAGAAATGCAAAGTGTTGCACCTAGGGAGGAAAAATGTCCAGCATACCTACAGCCTAGGGAATGACCTGCTGGGTGGCACGGAAGCGGAAAGGGATCTTGGAGTCCTAGTGGACTCCAAGATGAACATGAGTTGGCAGTGTGACGAAGCCATCAGAAAAGCTAATGGCACTTTATCGTGCATCAGCAGATGCATGACGAACAGATCCAAGGAGGTGATACTTCCCCTCTATCGGGCGCTGGTCAGACCACAGTTGGAGTACTGCGTGCAATTTTGGGCACCGCACTTCAAGAGGGATGCGGATAACCTGGAGA
>NW_005841897.1:2906740-2960413 GCF_000455745.1 Alligator sinensis | reverse complement strand
ACTCTTTCCTGCCTATGCAGGGGGTCGGACTCGATGATCTATTGAGGTCCCTTCCAACCCTAACATCTATGAATCTATGAATCTATAAGAAACCAATGCTATGGATCAAGACCTCTGTCCTGCAGCTTCTCTCTGGCTACCAGGAGTGGCCTGTCTGAGGCAGCCTGGTCTTGGAGACCTGTTCTACTTGCAGCTCTACAACCTCCCTCTGGACAATCCTTGCCCTGTTCTGTGCCTCGGTTTCCCTCCACTTTTGTCTGTTAGCCATACTGGAGGTCTCTCGCCCAGTTTGTATGGCACCTGGCCCAATGCAGTAGTGATCTTAGCTGGGGCTCTCCAGTGCCCCTGTAAGGTTAGGAGCAGGTGAACTATTACCGTGCAGTAAGACGGAGGCAGAATTAACCACCCACCAGCTGCTCCGCTCTACCTGTCTGTGTGCAGTCTCTTATCCCTTGATAACTGGGAGGTGAACCGCGGCAGCTTATCCTTCACAGAGGGGCGGGTTATCTTCCACTTACCGTAGGGTAAAAGCAGACACAAGGCAGATAGATACTAGAGCAGCTGACCCAGGGCAAAACCCCACCCTCTTTAACCATGTGGGAAGTGGTCCTACCACCAATAAAAAATAAGTTTAGACCACCAAAGGCTCTCTCTCATCTAGGCCTGAGGGGGCACCACCATCACTGCTCCGCAGCTCGGCCAGCAGCCAGCCGCACAGTCCCAAGGGCAGAGATCCCCACCCCTCACCAGGACGTTTGCTCTTGCTCTTGATGCAGCTGCTGTCTCAGCGGGCAGGTTGGACCATGAGCCCCATCTTTAGAATATCATGGAGGCTTTCAATAAAAAGAGAGAGGCTAAACGTTTCTTGTACAAAACCCCCAAAGGTCAGTGTTGACCTCCTGGCAAGTAGCTGGCTTCCCAGATAACAGACTGGTGCGCGTCCCCGGTCAAACACAGGTCCCCACAACGAACCACCCGGCACGAAGCCCCGTGCACGTGAGCAGCCCTGCCACGGGACATGTACACCCACGTGCAAACGTGCACGGGGAGGACATACAAGCACACGGAAAGATTGAAGCAAGCAAAGAGTTCCTGTAGGCAATTGTGTCGGGTGTGATGAAGCTTCAGGAACGAAGACAAAGATCCTCACGATGAAGCGTCTCATGTGCTCTCCTTTTCCTGCTCGGGAAGGCAAGGCCCGAACATTCCCCATTGTACGTGTTCTGGGCTTCACACGTGGGAATCTGATAGTTTTGCTATATTCTACCATTGTACTTATAGGGACGTGCATTACGTTGTCTAATTCACAAGGCTTGAGCTAAAGCTTATTCACACTGCTTATTTGCCCTGAGGCAGCACCGCAGAGCAAAGTGCCTTAAAGTGGCAGTAAACTGTATTTCTTTAGATTAAATGACTCTGGATTATAAATACCCTGGGACACGGACTGCTTTTTTCCTCTGGGTTTGTTCCAATGCAGGCAGTAAGGAGTCGAGGGCTGGGGCTGGGACTCCTACACGCTGCTGGAATCCAAACTGCGATAATACACTTACTCTTCCCTTGATGCGAGTGCAGTAAGGTAGAAAGGTCTTGGCATAAATGAGGATTGGGTTATGATCTCTAAGGAACATTAGTTGGGGGAATCGCAAATGACTGTTGGCCTTGGTTCTATTAGAAACCCAGCGCTGAGAGCTGAGAAATGCTGACAAATGAAAAAGTAAATGCAAGAAGGCAAAGATATTACTCACCACAGCCTTGTTCCACAGGCCACAAAAGCACCAATTATTGCTGGAGATAAATATTAGTGTTAAAACTCTGGGGTCATCTCTATTGCTCTTGGCCCTCTGGTCTGCAAAATATCCTCTGCTACAGAAACATTTTGAGTAGTATAAAATATAGGGCCAGTTCCTCAGCTGCTGTGAATTGATATAATTCCTTGGACTTCAAGCTACAACCAGCTGGGATCGGGCTCTGTAGTTCAATGAGGTCTCTTATTGTTACAGCACTGGCTGGCAGGCAAGTTTGAGGGCTGGTTTGTGTATTTTGTGGGGGCCTTTGCTCTCCATATTTCTAGTGATAAAACCTGATCTGACAAACAACACGACTCCTAGGTCAGCCCAATCGACCACATGGTGGCATCCTCTTCCTTACTGATACTGCAGTAGTAGAGTGATGCTCTGAGCCGTGGCAGGGAATCTGGGCTGAGTATAATTCACATTATCAGCAGAGAGATGAGAGTGAGTGCGATTCCTCTCTTGGAGGGTGCCCATAGATTTGTCCTCGTGTACAAGAGGCAGAGAGGAGCAAACAGAGAACTGGTGCTGTACAAACTAGATGGCAAAACTAAGTGCGTGTAATTCTGTACACTGCCACCACAACGCAGTGCTGTTTCAGAGTATCCCTCTCTCTCCGAGTAGGAAGCTGGCTATGGATGGTGAAATGCAGGTGTGAAAGTAGTACATGCTATGGCTTGTCTGTGTTGGCTTAGTCTAGTATACACGGGGAACAACAGCAGTGTAGATGCATGGCATGTGCTGTGTGCTAGCCATCAGAGTGCAAAAATCCCCACAGGCCCTATAACTCTGGTTATTGGCTGGTGGAGTTGCATCCTCACTGCTAGTGTTACCTTGCTAGTTAGGTAAACCCAGCACAGATGTGCTACTTCACGCTACAGCTGCACCTTCAATCATACTCTTGTGCTGCTTGGTCTGCTTGCCAGGTGCTGCATATTGGATGTCCTGAGTAGCTGTGGTAGAAGGCTATCACTTGTACAGGGGGGAGAGCAGCAGGACTGGCCAGGCTGATCTGGATGGTAGTATTGCAAGGGGCTGGCATATCAGGCTCTGAGGCTGTCAGAAGGGCTGGTGGTATAGTAGAAAGCAGATAGTGGGAAGGGGCAGACCAAGGAGAGGGTCTCGGAGCCCAGTTTGATTGCCCAGTGTTGTATGTAGCAGCTGTCCTCTTTTAGCTATTTGTAGCAATGCATGGGACAGCTTTTCAAGCTCCTAGGCTGCAGCAGCTATCCACCAAAGTATCCCAACAGTGAAAGGGTGGCACCCTCCTTGGAGCTGAATCCCAGACCAGCAATGCTCAAAGCTTGCACCTCCCCTGCATGAGCTAAAGAACCAGTTCTGGCAGCAGAAATAAAAACATATCCATTTTCAGGGACTGGCCACTGCAGGGAAGCAGGTGCTCCATCTACTAGCCCAGGTGCACGCAGAGACTGGGGCAGGGGGAGGGGGAGGTCTGCAGGCAGGACTGTGCACACGTTTATAATGCAGCACCATTGCACGGAATCTGCACTGCCTGGGCCTCGTGGGTCATGCAGAGGTGGGTTGGAGGAGTCCAGGCTCCCCCGAATTTTGCCCCCTTTGACTCGCCATCCTGCATCCAACAGTGCTGTTCTCCCCCCTGGTTTATCCTATTGATTTTTCCCATTGCATTCCAAGGTGTGGGCAGGACTCCAGCCCATGCTGGGGTTGGATCTGTCTGTGCTTTCCACTCAGGCACCCATTGTCTTCTCAATGTCCTGGTTGGATCTATTGTTAGAAGGGGCTTTGGGGGGCATGTGACCCTCTAATGTGCATGGATCCTTCCCCCCTGCAGTAATCTAAGAGACTTGGCATGTGGTGCAGCTTGTTGCTAGCTCATTGATTTGGCTTTAACTGATGTTTTGGCCAGGTGGGACCCTTTGCTGCACACTGGCAGTGACAGCCTCATACAGCAAGGATAGCTGAAGTACAGGCCACAGGCTGGATGTACCCCTTCTTCCAGGGCAATAGCCTAGTGGCTTCTTCCACCAGAGTATCCAAGGACCTCCAAACCCTTCAGGTAAGAAAGAGCAGTGCTGCTGTTCCCACCTGCAGATTGGGAACTGGGGCCCAAAGAAATGAAGTGAATTACCCAAGGGCACACAGGGAGTGTGTATCCAGCCAATGCTCAACCCACAGATCTATGCTGCCTCCCAGAGGGATGGATCCTGCTATCACCAGGGGTTCTTTGGAATTTGAACTCAGTCCCTCTAACACCGTCAACAAGAGTCATGACCACATCTGGAGGTGCCTATAGAGAGGATGGGGAAGCCCCAACCCCAAATCCCATGCTGGCACTAGCAAAACATCCAATCCTTAACCATGCCTTGGCACAGCCACCCCAACTCCACAACGGAAGTGGCAGAGGCATCCCTCCAAATCTCATCCCTTGCAGGCACACAGTGGGTACCAACTGGAAGCACCTGGGATAAGTTCCAGGCTCTCGGGGTTGTGGGCCCCAGTGGAAGGGGCAAACTTTGTGCTTCCTCCCCAAGCAGCAAGACCTTATTGGGTTTGGGTAGCAACAATGACTTCCACATGGCATGAAAGGTGGTGTGATGGGCTCCTGCTCAGTGCAGCCAGGGCTATTCTGGCAACTTCACAAGCCTGGGAGCAGCACATGCATGACAGAATCAGTGTTGCTCTCCCTGGATGCATCTACCCAAGTCATTTACTCCAGTTGCCTAATTAGCTCTGCAGTAAAGTCTCAGCATCTACACGTGCAGCCCTATTAGGCTGCAGCAACTAATAAACACCGCCATAGGTTAGTACTTGTAAACACACGGACTGTCCTACAGTGGTGTTATTTACCCTACCGCAATGCATGTGTAGATGCTGATGGGGCTGGCTGAGGCATTAGGGTGCTTCAGTGTGGGGGCTGCCTGCTAGCTAGCCCCACACTGGGGCACCTTTGTGCCCCTGCCAGCCCCTCTGTAGCACGTTGAGCCTGGTTGGAGCAGCCCTGGGCTGGCAGGCTGACCCCCAGAGATCCCCTGTCAGCCAAGGCTGCCCTGACCTGGCTCAATGTGCTGCAGTCCTGGGTTCATGTGCAAATGGCACACCAGGGAGCAATAAACTCCAGTGCAAACTGTGCCAGAGTTTATTTGTTCATATTAATTGCACATGTAGATGTGCACACTGGGTTAGTCCCTTTATAATGGGCCTCAGCCTATGGAGCAATACCCATTGTGATCCATCTCAGATCCCCCTCACCCAAACTCTTGCCAGCGCACTGCTGGGACAGCATGGTGCAACTCCCTGCCTGTCCCTTCCTCCACCCCAGCTCACTGTGGACTGTGCACAGGTACACAAAGGTGATTGCCAGCTGATGTGCTGAGCACCAATCCTGGCACATCAGGCTTTGGTGACTTGTGTTCCAGACTGCCCCCTCAAAGGTAAGGTAGTGCCAGGCCCTGGCACACCCCAACTGTGACTCCCAGCCAGCTGTGCCCACTCTACCCTGCCAGAGGTCAGCCCATCTTATATGTATAAACCAAGCTTCACAGCAGCTCAGAGTGCAACCAAGTGATGGGAGATGCTGAGCACTGGCTGATAGAGCCCAGGCCTTCATCTGGGAAAGTAACATTGCTTGAGGAGCTGGAGAACCACACAGCGGGCCGCGGCTCCCTCCCTTACAGTGTCCATCTTTGACTCCAGGTGTAAGAGTCCATCCCTGCATGTCCTTCCCTTCACTTCATAAACATTAAAAGGACCCCAGGTGCAGCCACCTTTGCAGCTGTGTCTTGGCACTTAGGCCTTCCAAGACTGCCCCCTGTGCTTAAGCAACTTTAGTGAGAAGGTTTCAAATAACTGCCCAGGAAGACTGTGACTGTGGTTTTTCTGTTTTAATTTACTGCTCGTCAGATTTAAAAAATAATAAATAAACAAATCAAGGATGTTAAAAGAGGATGAAACCCCAAACTGGAGGCTGCTGGTGCCTTGTCTTTCTGATAGGGCTGAGGGGTCCCTCCCAGCTCCTCTGAGGTCCAGGTGGGTTTGGCGGTGGGAGATGTTTCTCAAGGGGAAAATAAAACTAAAACCCAACATCAGGCAATGGTCATTCACGGTCGACTGGCAGACACACAACCCACAGAGGCTGACATCCAAGTCTCAACAGGAGTTTCCAAGAAGAGGGACCCGTCCTGCTCTTCTCAAGTATTGCAGAAGCTTTGAGAAAAAGCTACTCATTGCACATGGTGTGCAGCAACACACGCTGCCAGGCTTCGGGAGCAGGATCACAAGCAGTCCCTGCACAGAGCCACTTGTCCTTTCCGGTAATCGCGGCATGGGCAGAGGCGTCGGTACTTGGTGCTGTAGCCGGCGCAGCTGTAGAGCAGCGGTTCCTTCTGGAGGTAGCACTCCCGGACGTTCTCGGCCACAGCTGGGTACAGGTGGTTCATCTCGTACTCGGTGCTGTCGCAGGCGATGTTAAGCCTGGTGAACAAACACACACAGCTGAGTTTCACTGCAGGCAACTATGTCCCATTCTTGCTCGAGGGGATGGATCCATGTTTAACTGGATGGGGGGCGGCGGGGGGAGCAACTACTCTTGTGGTGAGGCGAAGGGTTTGGGATTTTAACCCTATTCTATCCTTTACAGAACTTCTCACAGAGCCTCCTGCTTAGAAAGTCACAGCACTTGTTAGCCTTGCTCATTAAAACAATATGCTTGATTCACGTACGGTTTACACTGTAAGCACATGTACACTACGTGTGACATAAGTTACCTGTCCTGTCAGCACATGAGAACAGCATGGCTCAAGCAGCTCCATCGTGAAATGTATGTGCTCAGCATGACCCATGCGTGAAATCTGTGTGACCTATGTGAACCGCAGGCAAAACCTAAACGGCTGGCCCCAAAGTCATGCGATGAGCCACCTCCCATTCTCAGATGGGCATGCAGGCTCCCTACTGATTTCACTTCGGCTCTGGAGGGCAGTCCTCTGACATGAGGCACATGCAGATCCACATCTCACATCTGTGTGGGTCTCACAGCTGGAAGGGACTGGCTATCAGAACAGGGACAAGCCAGCATCAGCAAGCACCTCTGGAAGGGCAACAGCAGGAGAAAGGCACTGAAGAGAAGTCTCAACCAGCCTCCTGCTTCTTCCAGCCCATGCTCACACCTGCAGGTGGTGCTGGAAGGCTGGCATCTCCTCTGGTCAGCGCAAGGCTGCTGGGTATTTCCAGATACTTTCCATCTCTAATAAATGCTGATCTGAACTAGTGAATCCGAACCAGCCATTTCCCTAAAACGGCGGTTTGGGGGGGGGAGTAGGCGAGGAGCGAGTGGAATGCGAGCTCCAGCTCTAATTTATCATATAAAAATGTCACTAGGACTCAAATTGCCTGCCTGACCAGCGTGACAGAAATGGTAATGCTTGCATTTTAATTGTCCACCGCGCAGCACGGAATCGGCTGGCAGATTTATGCTCTATTAAAACTTCACTGCTGTGAGCTCAAAATGTACTTTTATAGAGAAAGATATAAAAGCAGAGGGGGGGGGAGAGAAAGGTGCCTGAATAATCTAACATTTATTTTGCACCAGAAAGCCATTTGGGCACCGAGCACGGAAGCGACAGGCCTCTCCCCGTATTTCTAGCAGCCTGAGCCGGCTGCCTGGCCTACAAGGGGGCCGGCAACTGACCACATAAATGCAAAAAGGAGAACACAGCAAAACTCCAGACACCGAACAGGACACGCTGGCCTTCTAGGGCGAGAAGAGGCAGTGCTGTCTAGTGAGCAGAATCAGGGCTTGCGAGACGGGACACTTGGGTTCAACTTCTGTCCTGCTGCGGGATCGGTGTGTGGCCCAGGGGGCCAAATTGTTCCAAATAACACCCAATTGGGGCCACCTGCTTCAAAGGGAAACCATCTACTCACACTGAGACCCCTCCAGGGAGCTCTGTGCCACAGGGCTTTGAAACTCAGGCCACTTACTTACTGACTTACATAGGGGCCCCGAGGAAAATCTGTCTTGGAGTGGGATGCTGATCTCCCCAGCCTTTAGCTCTGGTTTTCAGAGACACTGAGCACCTACAGCTTTCGCTGACTCTGGCTAGCCCTGTGGTCACTCCGCCCTTTAAATTCTTTGTGCCTCAGTTTGTCCACCTGTAATGCATGTCAGAACAGGGACAAGCCAGCATCAGCAACCACCTCTGGAAGGGCAACAGTGGGAGAAAGGCACTGAAGAGAAGCGTCAACCAGCTTCCTGTTTTTGATGGGGCTGGTGCCATTCTCCTGGCCAGAAGGAGTATTGAGAGAGCCAAGGAATTCATTTCTGAGCTCCACAGACTGGGGGGCAGTAGAAGAGTATTGGTATCAGCCCATCAAGGAAGAGAGAGAGGAGAAGGGGGGGAAAAGCAAAACTTACTGGAGAAACACGTCCTTTTTGTTGAGGAACTTGAAGAACGTTGGCTCGCAGACCAGCCCATGCTCCTGACAGGTCTCGGTGCAGGCCCTCCGCACCTCAGACACCCACACCTGCATGGAGTTCATGGGAGGCCAGGCCTGGGGGCTGCTGCTGGCATTGCGTGCCCACATCAGGTGGCTGGCATTGGGCAACAGGGTGAAGGGGCTCAGAGAGCTTTGCATAGCATGGCTGCCGGGCTTTGCTGATAGAGAAGCAGCAGCTCCAGCACAAAAATCCTGGCAGGAGAGAAAAGCCTAGGTCAGCGAGTATGGTGGGAGGGGAAGGGTTAACCCCTGGGCGGGGAAGAGCTTCCAGAAACACCATTTTTTTTTTACACTGCAGCTGGGTCTACAGGCAGCTGCCTGCAGCTCAGTGATAAATCATTCAGGCCCACTCCACCAGCCCAAAGGTGATGCCTAAGGGACTCCACAGGCTGAGTATCTATGACTCAGACACGGTTAATGACTCCAGTCCTGACCTGGTGGAGCTGTGGCCCTCGCTTGCAGCAGGGAGATCAAAGGGCTGTCTCCACGCTGCTGGCACAGGCAATGCTTCTCTTCTGGCACTGCTGGGTTCCCAAGCAGCTCCCTGCCAATAGATTCCCAAGACAGGGGTGCAGGAGCCACATACAGCAAAGAGAAATATTTGCTGGGGTGTTTAACTCATCCCCCAGGTTTCTTTCAGATGCACACAGCTCTGCTTGGGCTCTGGAGCTAACCCAGGGTCCCACAGACGGAGGGCCCCTAAGTCCCCAGGCTTCGTGTCAGAACTAGAAGGTGTCCCTCATCCCTGAGCAACTCCCTACCTTGCCCCCCCTGCCAGGAATGGCTCACACAACTGTTGTGCATGCTCCCTGCCCCTATCCCTGGGTCTGCTAACATACTTTGAAATAGAAGCAGCACTTTGCAGCCCAAGCCCTGGTCAGAAATGACTCAATACAGCAACAACAGAAGGAGCTGTAGGCCTGGGCGACTACCTGAGAAGCTCAAGGAACTCTCACTTTTACAGTTCTCATTGTGACGGTACCAGACTCTAGGCAGAGCATATGACCCTCATTTTTCATGAACACTAAATCCACCATCAGAACCAAGAAAACAACAGCAGAGACCACCCCCCTACCAGGTAACTGGCTGCCAAGGGAGTAACTGAGTGGGCATCAAGGCTCAAGCAAGTGTGTACACCCTGGTGGGATGGGGCACGGGTCACTGACCTGGTGCTGAATATAAGCGTGAATCCGCTCCAGCATTCCCTCACAGGTGTATTCATAGGGCAGGTAAGGGTCCACCTGTAGAAAGGAAACAATAGGACACAGGCATAAGCAAGCAGAGAAAGGTTATTCCCCTCCCCTCGGCCGAGGGC
Organism: Alligator sinensis; assembly: GCF_000455745.1. Lineage (NCBI taxonomy): Eukaryota > Metazoa > Chordata > Crocodylia > Alligatoridae > Alligator > Alligator sinensis. The sequence continues at coordinate 2,950,834 of NW_005841897.1, read as the reverse complement.
TTTCTGCTGTCCATCACCTACATTGAGGCCTGTGTTGCCTGTAATCCCAATACTCAAATACTCTCACAGCCATTTACTAATGACTTTACATGCTTCCATCCACAGTGCCAGGAATGGCAAAAACCTCATGTCCAGGCACATTCTCCATACTGGGAATAGTGAATGCTGGGTATAAAATGGGCAAATGCCAACAAGTCCATAAAACTGCCTTGTTGCTTGCACCAAAGATCGGCAACGATTGATGGTGATGGCACAAGATCTGGTCCCCAGGGGTAGCAGTGGGGCATGAAAAGGATCACTTTGCTCCAGAATGAATTCAGCCATTCTTCTTCATAAGTGACATGTTTGGAAAACAAAATTGTTTGGGGTGAATTCAAAACCTTTGCTGTGATGAAATAGAAACAGTTCGTTTTGGAATGGACTTTTCTGTTCTCTAGCTTATCAGTTTAAACCCACTAGGAAAAGAAGAATTCATTTGGACAAGGGGCACGTCTGTCTGCTCAAAATGGTTTGATCTTTTTTAAAAAACAAAACCCCAGTAGAAATCGACACGTCTGATTTTGACGAATCAGCGTTTTCCAGTGGCAAAATGTCGGTCAGGAAATCTCTGAGTGGTGCTGCTTAGCAAGTCTCCAGTGTCTCTCATCCAGGGATGTTTAATTCAGGAGTGTGTTGCACCATTATCACAGTCTGCTGTTTGGATACATGCATGAACTTGGCTTCTAGCCTGCCTCTTAGACAGAGTTTTCTTGGGCATTTGCCCAGTATCCTCAGGGATGCTGGTGATCATCATGTTGGACCTGTCAGGAATGTTCAGAAGGAAACATCAGCAGATGCAAGCAGCCATCTGTTACCAGGAGGCATGTGGATGAAGCGGGAACTTGAAAGACAGGAACCCCAACAACAGACGGGAACAGCAGAACAAGTGGCTCTTAATGAGACATCGTCATGTCTTCCCTTCCTTTTTTTCTACAGGATCAGAGCTCGTAATGTGGCACTTAAGATTCAAAACAAATCCTGGGAATTAACAGCATGTGTTTGTAGTCCTTTCTACACCCAGCAAAAGTCCTTAAACTTGTCCCGTTGACAATACCAATGCTCCTTCGGATGACAAGCTCGTAAGAATCTGTGCACGGGCCTGAAGGGGAGACGTCAGGACACCACTGGTTTTGATCAGCCCGTTAGTAATTAATGGGAGCATGATAGATTCATAAGTTTTCTATCACTATGGCTGTGACCGCTGCTTAGCAGACTGAGCTTAATTGTCTCACGGTTTCCTTGCCCTCCCTTGCATCTGTTTGTTGTTAGCCACCTGTTGTCTCTCACTGCAAACATTTCTGGGTGAGGGCTGATCTTTTTTTCATTAACCAATTGCACAATGTTATATCATGGCACCCATTACTGGAGCATCTCAGGATTTTAGGAACAACAGTAATACTTGTAGTTGCTAAGCATTTTGCAACAGGGATTTCATTGGAACAATGGTCTTTATTTATTTTTTTTAAGTAAAAAAACTCCTGCAAAATATTGGTGACTTTAGCACCCAAGGTAATCAGGTTTTCACAATGTTTTTTACTGATTTGTTTTTTGGTCTAACACAGACTTTGTTTTCTCACTGAAAACTGGGGTTTTGACACCTTAATTACAAGCATTACAGAAAATTAAATAGGTCTATCACAACCCTACCAAACAACATTTTTCATGGTACTAGCACTACCAGTCATCATTGTCATAGTCATCGCCAGGTTCATTCTGGACTTCCCTTTTCTATTTTAGCAAAAATGTTCAACTGAAAATGTAAGAAAAGACTGGCAAATATGATAAGCTATGGCAGGAATGGAAGAAAATCTGGGAAATAAAGATAATCTTGGATACAAAGAATCATAGACTCATAGAAAATTAGGGTTGGAGGTCACATCTAGTCTAACCCCCTGCTCAAAGCAGGACCAGCCCCAACTACATCATCCCAGATAAGGCTTTGTCTAGCTGGGAAAGAAAAGAAATCTAAGCTCAAGACCCCTTATCTTTTGCTTTGCTGGGATCTTGTGATATGGGTGTCATAACAGCTCTGCATAAACTAGAAATTTGCTCAGCTATAAAAAAAAACCTCCCAAATGCTCAGATACAAACATACAAGCAAGCTCCAGTGGCATAAAGAACCAAGAAAAGACTGTCTGAAAGGAGAAAGGTTTAAATAGGCACTAAGAGGTGAACAATTTTCTCCCAGGAAGTAAAGATCCAATTACTATAGAGCAAAGGATCCAGACTGAGCACGACACTGGACAATAAGGGCAATCCTTGATGTTACAGATGTGGGGGACAGACCCAGGAATTGAAGAGTAGGGTGTGTGCGTGTGCAAAACCTAGAAATTTAAAACATTACATAGCAGAGCAAGACTACTATATATGCAACAGAGGTGCTCAAGAATCAAGCCTATTTGGACCCAATGAGTGGGCACAAAAGATAAGCTAGTTATTTGATGGCTTATGTGAAATGATTTTGGCAGGTATTAGCCCAGTTTCTGGTGTCCATAACAAAAAAACACTACAAATACTAGCAAGAATTTGGCAACCCTGCAGGAAGGCTTAGGAGAAGTGCCAAGATTTCACAGATCTCAAAGACTAGGCTATCCTGCCATCTGGACGGGGTAGGAGGAGGTAACCTGTGCTGGAAGGTAGCTTTTCTGGTTGATAGGCATGGCCCATGTTCTCTGTGGAACAGGGACTTGAACATTAGTGCTGTCAAGGGAGCATCTCCCACCACCACTAAGTTAAAAGGAAAACAATGAAATCTCCCACTTCTGGCACCGGTTAGGTGCTCTACTTTGAGAAAATGACCCCCTCAGATGGCCTTGAAGAAAGTGTGCAGAGCAGTTGTAAGGGAAAAAAAGTCATAGTTTCATAGCTTCAAGTCAAGGTGGATAATGAATCGATTTCCACTTCCCCCCGGCAGGCTCCAACGCTAGCTGGTTGGATGCAGCAGTGTCCTCGCTGCTCTGCACTTGCTACCTCCCAAACCAGAAGTGATACAGCCACATCAGTATGGTACCGCAAACAGGCTAAATGGCACCATCACTCAGTGGTGCGAACCAGACTGCCCAAACTACTGTATGGACAGGGCTATGCTGCTTCCTGTTTAGAGGGCAACGCATGCAGAGCTGAGACACAGGTCTGTGGTGCCCCTCCTGGGATGATGAGTCCAATCTCTTCAGTCACAGCCTTTTCCTTTCAAAGGAAAGGATGTCAGCTCTCCTTACCTGCTGGCATCCACTGTCCCCGGCCCCATCACATCTGGACTTCCCAACTCCTATTTCTTCCTATGTGTGATTTGTCCTTTCCCCCTTTTCCTTTGACTTGGAGATGCCAAGTCAGAACAATGGGATAAATTATTGCTACCTGGAGGGGTAAACATGCTAGCAGCAACTGCACTGGCCCATAAGCTTTCCCAATAATGGGCTAAGTCCTTGGAGGGACTGAGCATCTGGCAGTTCCCTTTGACCTTGGTAGGACTTGAGGGCACTTTGTAGAATGGGAAATCATGCTGGTGGGAAATCCAGCGGGATCAGCACCTTTTTAGAAAAAAATCTCCAAACAATGGTTATTCAAGATGCTCAGGGCCTGTCAGGACCTAGCCTCATCTATTTACTTTTACTGTTGTGCAAGAGTGATATTGTAGCTGTGATGGTCCAGAAACTATGTGAAAGGCAAGCGTTTCTTAGGGCGATAACTTTTACTGGGCCAACTAAATAGTTGGGAGAAAGTTAGACAAGCTTTTGAATGCAGAACAGTCTGTTTTGAGTTTCTGATCACAAGCAGCCAGCCACAGCACAGTGAAACACAGCAGAAGGGAGGGGTAAGAGAAAATCTGAAGAGTAGCAGGCACAATTAGCAGGAGAAAGAAAGCTGATTACTGGAAGATCATGGCTGTCAAAAGAGAGGAAAGAATTCAGGAGTTGGGTAAAATATAATGCACCACAAAGCCAATATCAATGTTTAGCCGTTGTTTCTTAGTGTCCAGGCAGCTTATGAATTTTTGTTCCCGAATTCAGTGCAATCTTTGCATTCTCCTATGCCTGAGGAAGGGCACGTGTGCCCGAAAGCTTGCAAATAAAGAAAAATGTTTTTTGCAACGGTCTAGTCGGTCTAATAAAAGATATCACCTCTAGCACACTGACTGCTTGTACTTTTAGACCAACACGGCTACATGCTTTGTCTTTATTCCCGAGTTCACCTTTTAGAGGTGTTAGATAGATTTCCCCTGAGCAAGAAGATAGTGAGGTCAGAGAGCGTGGTTGCTCTGTGAGATGCATGCTCCAGTGGTGCATGTATGTCTCCGTTCTTTATATTTTTTTTCTGTGAGAGTTCATTCTGGTGTGAAGTTGCTGTTTAGTTTCACCCACGCAGATGCCATGAGGTCTCTTGGTGCATTGGATCAGGTATATCACATTTGGGGAAAGCCATGTGCAGGAACCATGAATTCTGATTGTTTTGTTGTGGGGGCCATTGATGGCAGTGGCACAGGAGATGCGCTGACAGAATAAGCGCTTCTTGCCAAGGCAAAGCTGTGTCCCACTTGATGTCTGTTGGGCAGTGGAGAATTTGCTTCTGATGATGAGTTGGACAAGGTTAGGGGGCTGTTTGAAAGCCAGGAGCAAAGGGGCTGGGAATATTTCTCTCAAGGTCTGATCTTTGTTCAGTATAGGCTGTAGTTTGGTGCGTCTTCTGATCAGTTCTGATCCAACTACATGGGGGAAACTAAACAGCAACCATGCAACGGAACAAACTCTCACAGAAAAAATGCAAAGTACAGAGACATACACACCATTAGGAGCAATCACTTCCTCTGTGACCTCACTATCCTTGTACTCAAGGGAAATCTACCTAACACCTGTAAAAGGTGAACTTGGGAACAAAAATACATACGCTGGTTGGACACTAAGAGTCAAGGACTAAACACTAACTAAACCAAACCAGGTTTATGGCACATTATAGTTTACCCAATTCCTGAATTCTCTCCACACAGGAAAGGTAAGAATGACCCTTCTCCCTTTTGATAGCGTTGACCTCCCAGTAATCAGCTTCTTTTCTTTTGCTAACTGTATGTCTGCTGTGTCTGAGAATTTTTCTTACACCTCCCCCCGTAAGGTTTTTCACTATGTTGTGCCTAGCTTCCTATGATCAGAGACCTATGGAAGAATGCCTTGCATATGAAAGCTTGTGTAACTTTATCCCAACCATTTGGTTTGTCAATAAAAGATATCACCCTAAGATATCGTCCTTGCTTCTCACATTTATTTTTACTGGCAGATGTTCCAGGCCAAATCACAACCTCTTCTGCATGGATGCACCAGAGAGTTGGAGGATATAAGGAGACTATTCTCCCCTACACAAGCAAGACAGCAGAATCCCCAGCTGGTGCTCAGAATAGGTTCAGAGAAAAGCTACCAAGCCAACCAAAACATCAACAGTCTCTGGGAGGGGACATGGTATGCCCATCTAGGGGCTATGCCCAACTTGTAGCCTATACTGCAAGTCTACTGAATATCATTGTCCAGTAACATTATGATGCACAGATATTTTATATTGAACTCTCTGATCTGGCAGAATCACTGTTCTACTCTGAAAGGAAACTCAAGTCCAGACAATTTTAAGAGGCAAAAAAGCCTACTGCTAATAAGACAGGCAAGGTTCTTTGAGTAGATGTGATATCTTTTATTAGACCAACTGAGTAGTTGGAAAAAGGTCTTTGCAGGCTTTCAGGCGCAATCTCCCTTCTTCAGGCACAGGGAGTCTCTGCTGTTCTGTGACTCCAAGGAATGAGAGAAGCTAGAAGTGTGACAGGAGGTCAGTGAGAATGTAAATAGGTAAAAATTAGGGGGGAAAAAAAGGTAGAGCAGGGAAGGGAGGGGAAAAGAAAGTTTTTTTGTGTGGGGGGGGAGCCAAAAGTGAGTAAAGAGTAAAGAGGCTGTCTGTGAAAAAGGAAATAGCTGGAAATTAGGAAGACAAAGGGCAGAAAAGTAGGGGATGAGAGGGGAGAAAAGGGGTGGCGGGGGAAGACAAGTGTAGGTATTGCTAATAAAGCATTCAAACCAGCCTGGAGACCCCAGGAGTCTCCAGTGTACTCATCTATTACCTAGCAATGAAAGTGCCATCTGGCCAGGTGCTCCAGCACTGTGCATGAAAAAAGCATCCTTCCGAGTTAGTGCACTCAGACAGGTGGCCTAAAAACAATAATTCCATTGATGGCAGAGAAGGACTTCATGGAGACCACATCAGGGCCATGGGTTGGTCATGGGGGCAAGACCTGAGTCAAATAACAGGTGCTCTGATGACTGGCTCAGCTCTTCCAGCTCCTATAGACCTACTTTCTTATAAGGCAGACATTCCCAACCACCGGGCCATGGCCTGGTATGGGGCTGCAAAGGGTTGGCTGCCAGGTTGTGGCGCAAGCTTTAACCGCCTGCCTGCCCCGGCTTAGACCCATCTGTCCACCCGGGTGAGTGGCTTCCACTGCCAGCAGTCACGTGCGGGGTAAAGGTGGGTAGGCAGCCCTGGGAGGGAGGCAGCCAGCTCTGTGCACCCTGTCCTGCTCCCACCACCATGGTTGTGCCCAGCAAGGTGCTGCTCGCGCAGCAGGTGCCAGGGCCTGGGCTGGGCAGGACCCCTTAGCCCCGCCTGTGGCTGGGAGCAGGGGGATGTGGACAGGGAAATGTCCAAGGTGGGGAGGCGGCTCCGCTGCTTGCTCCAAGGGAAGGCAGCGGAGCCCCTTCTTCCCAGGGGGCCCCTGCTGGGTCCCCCCAGGCCACCGTCTGCACAGCCCCCACCCCTGCAGGGTCCCCCGGTGCCTGTGGCTGCGGTGCCCCAGCCTGATCTGATTCTCACAACCTCCCAGGTAAAAAAATACATTTAAATATGTAAATTAAACACAAATGTCTAAATTAGATTGTTTCTATACCCAGTCCGCTAAATTTCTTTGACTGAGTTTGCCGATCCACAGTATAAAAAAGGTTGGGAACCCCTGTTATAAAGGTACTGTGTGGCCAGTTGGGATAAATGACAGAAGGACTCAGGAAATAGGTGGGACCCAGTGCAAGGCAGAAAGGATTGCCAACACGGTACCTCGGAGGAAAGATCTGTGTCTCACCCCCAGCTTTGCAAGCAATAAATCACTTCCCTCCTCCTTTGCTACTTCCCACTCCTGCAACCTTTGGGAAAATTAAAAAAAAGCCTAATAGAGACTCATTGGATATTTAGCATCCGGAGCTTAAGCTTTATTGCACCACAAAAGATGCGCTGTATGTAAAATGGGCACTCTGCTGAGACCGATTAGCATTTAAATGGAAGATATGAATAGCTGTAAAAGTGAGAAAGGCTAAAGAAAGTGTGTGGGGGGAAAAGCGGAAGGCTCAAGATGTCAGGGCACAGAGGAATAAAGGGTTTCTATTGCAAGTTTGGAAGGAGACCAGGCACTATATGAAATTACTCACCACCAATAGCCCTGCAGCTGGCACTGTGCCAACCTCCTCATGATTAATGCAGTAAACATCGTCAGCACTCGAACCTGCTTTGTTGATCTTCCCTTATTGCGCTGAATCCCACTCCATCCCACTGAGTCACTTTTCTCATTATCTCCGAGTTCTTCATCTGCTGTGACTTGCGGCTTGACTTCTTCCTATTTGTTTTTTCGCCCTGATTAGCACTACACTAAACCCACCAGCCGCCACTCCAGATTGGCCTTTCTCTGCTTAAAACCAAAGGGACAGTATTTAATAGTTGTCATTAGTGGGGGATTAAATGTGACTGAACAGATCAACAGACAAGCCAGGAGCTCACAGGCCTGCCTTACATGGCACCATCCCCCTGGCATCCCTCAGGCAACCAAAGGGCTGGCCTTAGCAATGAAAACCATACTTCTTGGGCTGGAGTTTTACCAGGGCAAAGGCTGAAAGGACAGTGATGAGACCCTCCTGTGGGAAGGCAGGACAAGGGGTACCTCACACTGGGTGACATACTGGGTGCCCAAGGGATACTTCACGCTAGCTTTCAAAATAAGTAAGACTGTTTTGGGGAGACCATGGCTAAGGCGGCTTGGGCTATTTCATTCAGATACAATTGTTTCTTTTAATGAGAACTACCTTATTGTCATCAGAACAGAAATGTCTGTTTTTTACGACTTTCATGGTAGGAAGGTGGGGTCATCCAAAAAAACCTAAAGTCCAGGAAACTGAAACCGGTTGGCTGAAAAAGCGCCCTCTTTATCATTTTTGGAAGGAAACTCCAAACAACTTTCAAGGAAAAATTTGGACCAAAAAAATGAAAATATTTGTATTTCCACAAAAGTCTTCCAGAGGTCATGTCCTGGCCCAAAGCTCCTCTTCCCAGGAGCCCTGTGACCTTCAGCACCCCATAAACAGCTTCACGTACTCCCTGCCTGTTAAAGACACCTTTCTGCAATTCCTCACTCTCATTTGCAAGGCTTTCTGCTGTACCTGGAAAGAGCATTTCCCTCTCTCTGCTCATGTTGGATTTTATATTTGGGGACAGAGGCAATTTTTTCTTTAAAAATGTGACAGGTCAGGATAACAGCACAGGGAAGTGAGGGGTTGCGTATAGTTGCAGCGACTAGAGGAAGTGCCAGCTTCTTCTCTTCCTATCTGTCATGGTCCTTCAACCCCAAGATGGAAGGAACTCCTCTGTGGTCAGAAGGCATCTCAGGGCAATGTCTACAGCCTGGCGCTCCCCAGGCTGAAGACATAGGCCCTGCCTACTCGCATGCTCTCCATATGCACCCAGGTCTGCAAACCAGTGGAGCAGACTGCTCAAAAAGACCTGAGAATGAACTCCAATATCAGCACTAGGACATCAACATGAACGTCTTGCATATGAAAGCTTGTGTAACTTTATCCCAACCATTTAGTTGGTCAATAAAAGATATCACCCTAAGATATCATCCTTGCTTCTCACATTCCTAACATAGGAACTAGGCTGAGACTCACCGGACATTCATTTCACAGATGCTGCCATATGGAGCTGCGGCCAGGCCCAAGTGGGTGACCTAGAGATGATAAAGTCTCTTCTCTCCTACTACTGACTCCCTGAGCCCCTTCTTGGTAGCTCTAATAGAGTGGAAGCCAACTTTCTTCCTTGTCCATGCACTGTCAAGCACTGAGCCCTAGAAACTGCGGTGATTGCTATATTGGGAGTGCTTAGGCAGAGAGAAGTGATACATGTCATGAGACCAGTGGAAACAGGAACAAACAAGTCAAGAATGTCCCATGTAATTCATAAGCACATGGTCATACGAGGCCCTAAGTCAATTCTCCCCCATAACACGCATGTGACTCTCAAAGCAGAAGCTGTTTGGCCAGCTGGACCCTGGGATGTGAGATCCATTACAAGACAAAGGGCAATGGTGCAGAGGAGGCCTTTGGAAGAGGGTGGGTGCTGGGATGAAACTAATGTATTTTTGACAGCTCTGAGGCTGTGTGATTTCTGACACCCCACCTCCACATTCCCGTCTGCTATTTATAAACAGCATTCAGCTCCTGCTCTCTGGGTAGGTGCTATCATTTACATGAATGATGTATTTTTAGCATGGATTATGAAACACTGCTGTTCTGATGGATGCTTCAGTCTACTTCGTTTTGCATCAGTGGGCTCACGGCAGAGGAAGGGTGTGCTGTTATGCCTCTTTCGCTTAAAAAGGTACCCTCACATTCTGAAATGTCCAGCTACCTGGTACAATCCCCTCACCACTACCTGGACTTACACCTGACCACATATAAGCTCATTTGTTACCTGCTCAGTACACACATACCACGAACGCGGTTCTGTCTCTTGGACCTGTCTTTTAACGGTTGTTCAGACACTACAGCGATAGGGCCATAAACGATGTAGATAGACAGACAGATGCTCTACATATGAGATATGTTGCTTCTCTACTTCCAAGCAGATAGACAATGATTTTACCCACTTGGAATAACATCACAACCCTTGCAGCACTGCCAACTGATTCTAGAAGTCCCATATCTGGGAGGAAATACATTTCAGTCCTGGACCTATTGATTTTCTGGCATTCACATGTCATTCCTGACCCAGGATCATACAGGGAGACATCATCTCTGCAAACAATATGCAAGTGCCTCAATGGTGAAAGCAGCACATCTTTTGGGGGAAATGTAGCAGGGTAGCAATGCTGTACCCTACACCTGGAATGCACCTCTGTAGGGGTGGAGTCGCATACAGCTAATGGATTCTAAACAAAGAAATATTTTTGTTTAAAAACATTCCCTCAGCTTTGCCGATGGGAAACTTCAGAATTCTTCTTCTTCTTTTGAAGTACTTGTCAAGTCAAAGCTCCAAAGACTCAGCCTGTTGAGAAGATACCTCTAAGCAACTTCCTGCCATAAATATCCTGCTCTGAGATCTCAGCGAGACTAGAAATTACACCCATTATATCTAATTACAGGTGCATGCAGTAATCAGTTTCGACATAATGACAGGAGCTGATCCTGCCCATGAATTATTGAGCTCGCCCTGGTTTGACTTGAGAACTTTGATAAAAGAATCTGATGGGTGCTCTGCCAGTTCTTTACACAGCTGTTCCTTTCTCCTAGCAAGCCCTGCCTGTCTGCTTGACTGTCTATTGGCAGAATGCTATCAGTACGTTATCTGGGGCAGAGCTAGGGGAGACAGAATATTCCCTCTTTAATCTTGGCAGTGGCAGGGAAGCTCAGTTGCGTCTTACTACTACTGTTCTGGTAGCACCCAGAGCCCCTACTCCATTAAGATCAGGGACCTATTGAGGTAAGCATTGGACAGTCAATTCTACAGGACAGTCCCTACCTGAAAAATGCTCACAGTCTAAAAGACAAGTTGCAATCAGTGAATGAAAGATGAGACCCAAGTGAGGTCTGGGAGAGAAGGAATGAGGGCCAACATATTTTTTCTCTTCCTGATCATGCATTTCTAACAAGGAATGGGATAGTTTCAGGGTTTCTCAATGGGATGCAGAACCTTTCCCCTTTGCTGTAGGTGGTGAGCTGGAATGTGCCCAGGCTGCCTACATCCAACGAGTTGGGTAGTTTTATCCCAGGGCCCAGTGGATGTGCCCATGTAACAAGGGGAGCTAACACAATTGCTCACTGTCCACTGCCAGGCGGACTTAAAAGGGCCTAGGACCTCTCTACCATGACCAAGGTGTGCTATGCAGGCAGGTTTGCTCTGCTGTCACTAGAATCATAGACTGAACCTTCTTCAAGCAAAGTTCAGGTGCCACTGCAGCCTGCTCTCTAATTTTCCCCTGGAGCTCTCAGATGTTACTTGGTCCCTCCAGGTTTCTCCCCTGCTAATTATGGCAAAATCTAGCCTTACGACTCTACTTCTGATGGGCATGTGAAGCAGCGGACATTCATATTCTCCCAGGAGGACAGCAGGAAGATGAAGGAAAGTGATGCACTGAAGCCAACGTTGACAGGAGGTGATAAGGAATTTGATGGGGATCCCAAGGGCATAATCCCACCCTTCTTTATGCTTTTGGGAGCCCAGTTGAGGGCAATGGAGGTACAAGGGTGTAAGTCAAAGCAGGAAGGCTGCACCCAGCAGCTTTTTCCCCTTTACAGGCAGCGCATCCTTCTCACAAGTGCTGGCATTCCCGCAGTCAGGAGCATCGCTAACAAGGCTGTCAAGAGGAGGCCGGGCCTGTCAGATTTTAATTAAACTATTATCTTCAAGAAATTGGCATGTTGCTATGGTCCTGACCACAAGATCTGAATTCTAAACACAAGAGAAAATAAATAGAGAGAGAGAGAGGGGAAAAGAGAAAACAGAAGCCCAAGGGAGGATGGATAACAGATGGGGCACCATGGTTTATGCAGAGGAGACAAGTGCTTCAAATAAAGAAGACAAGAGGAAGCAGAGAAGTCGCACTGGCAGTGGGTTAAGGGAGAGGGCATATAGATGGAGGTCACCAGAGATGATCAGAATGGCAATGCAGGATAAGAGGAAACACCGCCTTCAAGAAACTATTCTTATTCCCAATCAAAGCCTCACTTCTCACTGCAATGAACAGATGGTGAAGTGTTGACATAAGGCATCAAAAACCACCAGCAAGAGTTACTGTGATGGACTGCAGAAGAGGATCAGAAATGAGCAAGATTTCTTTGTTGTTCTTGGTGTGGGATACAAATCTGCCCAGTTATAAAGGAGGACAAGTGGAAAGGAGATCTGATGAATTCCTAGGACAAAGTCCCTTCAGCGTTTCCTCGGTGCTGTCAGACTTCCTTTGCCGGCTGTGTGGAGGCAGAGTTCTCACAATCGGCCCATTACAAGTGGATTATATGGAAGGGGAGGTGGCCTCAATCTGTATGGGACTATGTTGTGACTAGATGGCTGCAGTGGTGGGTTCTTTCTTTGAAATATATCTTTAAAGATTTTCCACCTGCCCCTGCCATTGAGCGTGGTGAAATGATGTAAGCAGCCACGAGGCTGGGCCCCTGTGGAAACCACCTTTTCAGGGATATTACAAGACCACCACCATCGGTTCTGGGAAGAGACAAGAGGAGATGCATGACTGAGCCATCATCACTGATTCCCCGATGTGACTACTGAATGCTAGCCAGTAGCCACACTGCTCTCAGGACACAGCCATGCACAGTACCATAGAAAGTTCATGTGTTGAGGGCTGTCATGGATCACGCCTGCCTCCAGCATGTTAGCATACTGTGAAATATAACCAAGTACAGCCCCCGGGGAAAGCAGCTGTAAGGTACTTTTTGGGCCTTGTCAGACACCCAACAGCCACAGGTCAGGAGTGGCATAGAGAACAGTGAATATGTGGCATTCTTTTGACCATCACCTGGTGAAAGGTGAATGCAATACTATGAATTTCCTTGATGATTTTCTCAGATCTCCAAAAGAGCTCAGCAATCAATGTTCCCCCAGCCTCCTTTGAAAGACCAAAAGTGGCACCTATGCTCTCTTGAAAGTCTGTCTACTCAGCGGTGCTAAATGGGTCCTTCACCACCATGAGCATCATTCCCAGCACAACAGCCCCGTCGTGCCGCACCTCTAGAACCAACAGCGTACAGACACATGCTGGGAGCACTGATTTCACCACACCCTACCACAGCACAGGTCCCCTCACCGCCACAGCACAGGATTGCCAGTGTCTGTACTGGGTTGCATATGCTGATGGAGCAGAACACAAGATTTCCAGTTCCAGTTATGGGGCAGATCCCAGTGCAGGGCGCTAAGCCTCAAAATCTTAAGGACACCAATTCAATGCCAGAACAGGTAGGATTTCTCTGACCATGCATAGCCTCTTTGGGCTTTGCAACACCTGGGTTTAGGATGGTCCCATCCACAATTTCTGAAATAAGCCTTCCACATGGATTTTTGTATGACCCCTATGCTACAAGTTCTGTGGGGCACGGCCTGAGGAGCTAGCTGCAGTTATCCTCAGTGTGTCGGGAATGTGCAGTTGTTTCGTGTAGGCTTTGCAAAGGGGCTGCAGGACCGTGATGAATGAGGTCCACTGTGGTCAGGGGAGGCTCTGAGCAGTACCACAGGGATAAACTTGGAGAGCACAGGATCACAGAAAAGCAGGGCTGGAAGGGACCTCAAAAGGTCATCAAGTCCAGCCCCCTGCACAGGGCAGGATCATCCCTGACTAGACCAGCTTAGCCAAGTCTGTCTAACCGTCTGTTCCAAGCTTCCAAGGATGGAGACTCCACAATTTCTCTAACTAGCCTGTTCCAGTGTTTGGTCACCCTCATGGTCATAAAGTTTCTCCTCATCTCCAACCTAAATTTCCCCTGCTGAAGGGGAAATCCACAGGGGGCGAGGTTGTCTTCAGCGGGAATCACAACAGCAAAGGGAAGAAAAAAAATTGCACTCAAAAGAACAGTAATAATAATAATAATAATAATAATAAAAATCCAAACATTATCAGACAAATAAGTAGAAAAGTAATACAATTGTCTAACAGCATGAAACAGCAGGCTGGGGATATTTTAACCAGCTATTTTCACTGCGATGCTTAATATGCCACTTTCCCAAGCATAGCCAGAAATGTATAATTTCCCATTATATTCCTGTATGTTTGACTTTAATATAATGAAGGCTTCTCCCTTCACTACACCAGAATATTGGGTCTATTAAATTGCTTGTGTGGGAACTATTTTTGACAAAGAAAAAACTGAAGCCCAAGTAAATGACCTCAAAAGAAAACCTCTTTCCTTCTCTCGCCTCTAACCTCCAGGCAATGGATATAATTCATCATAGCAACAATTCTTCCAGCCTCACCTTTCCCAGTGGGCTGTAATTTGTCTCGTTTTTCTTTCTTCTGGGCTGTGTGCAACTGCACAGTGATTTCATTCCCAGGGTGTGTGGTGCTTGGTGTCTCTACCACTTGAATCTTTTATTATAAATAGGGCAGGAATCATTGGAGGCAATAAGCAATTGGGAAAACAAGAATCTGGCCAGACTGGGGAATGGTCAGACATCTAGGGCTGGTTCCAGACTTTTGATTGCTGGCCTGTTGGGTTTAGGTGGGTGAGGGGTGCATCAGGGGGAATTTCCTTCTGCATCTCAGCAGTACAGAAAACTTGCCTGAACTGAGAAGTAACCCATCATCAACTAAGCTTGGGTTCAAGCTAAAATTCAAATATCTCTCCAGAGAACAAAGGGTCCATTTCCAGGCCAATCTAGACCAACTGGTGTTTTTGGGATGAGGTTGCTATCTGAATCTCACCTCATTTATTTGCAGCATGTGCGCAAGTGCAGTCATCAAAAGGACTGCATCTGGTTTGGTCAGAGTGCAAACACACTAGCAATTGAAGGACAGCGTCAGTGAGTGTTTGTTCAACAGTGGTACCTAGGTTCTCCCTGTACCATTCTGGTAACATTATTGCTTTGCCTGCTTGCATGGGTATGGTACACCCTATAGATGGTAGATGCACCAAAGTATCATCTTGATAGAAACCAAGGCGGAGAACAGATTGTACTGGTGGTAATGCTTTGTAGCTAAAATGCACTACAGCACTGCTGGCAGTAGACATTGCTTCAGGATCTAGTTCCTATGTATTTAAGAAAACAAAGCTAACAACACTATCACAGCAGTGTCACCTGGCAACTTCTAACATTACAACCTCAGAGTAAGGGTCAGAGCAGATCTTTGCCATAGTAGACATGGTGACGGGGCTGTGGGAGCTCTCGAACAGCAGGTAACCCACGGCTGTACTACTCTACATGCTAGCTATGGACAAACTGTGTCACTGGACAGGGGATAGCTCCTCTCAAATCTCTATACTGAGGTGGGACAGTCATTCAGAAAGGCCTTAGATTTTACAGTGGGGCTAAATCTGCATACGTGTGCTGAGAGACTAGTCTAGTGCATGAGCACCAAGTAGTTATTGGAGCAGCTCACAGCTAAAACGACATTTGACACTTTTCTGATATTAACTTTCTGTTGGAACAATTGCTGTAAGTTGCCTTCAAGTGGTTACACAGCCATGAATGGGAGTGGAGGCTGTGCACGCCAACATGAGTCAAAGAGGAGACACAAGATAATCTTGTATTAAAACGTGAGACACGCTGAAAACATCTGCAAACTCATTAGACAGGCAGAACCCTTTAATACAGGGTGTCTCCCCTTTTGACATTAAGATCTTTACCAGATTGATGCTCCTAAAATGGACCCTTCCTGCATGCCCATCAGAATCCTTCATACTCATTCCCATTGTGCTTCAGCATCTGACGCTCTTGAAAGCTCTTCTCTCTACACACACACACACCAGTTGTTTTAGGAGGACCTGAGGCCAACGACTTAAGAAAATCCACTTCCATGGAAAATCCAACATAGGCCTTGAGGCATCTTTTGGCTTCCTGAGTCATTTGAGGCACAGCCTGGAGAAAGCCTTGAAACTTGTGGCAACACTTGGGTGACAACTGTTTTTTCTCGGTTCATTGACAGTTACACAAAGTTTGTTTCAGGTTAACCCAACATGAACATGGCTCACAAGATGCATCCATTTCAGTTCAGCTTAAACATTTGGTTCGACTAACATGCAACGTTTCTTTTCAAATTCCTAAGTTGTTGGGGGCTTTTTAAATATATTTTTAATCAATTTGAAGGAAATTTTGAAACCCCCCAAAAAAGGACACATATTTCACGGTAACAGGCACATTTTCAAAACGTTTGGGTGTCATCAAATCTGTATTTTTCCCAAAAAGGTGTAGTTAAAAAATTTCACCCAGCTCTAGTCATGACCAGGGTTCCAATTTTCCATTCACTATGGAAAACCTTGGAAAAACTCAGAATCTGTGTTTTTCCACAACCTGTTGAAAGCGCAGCGAACGGCGCCATTTCTGCTCTCTCTTATTTTTGCCACGGTGTTTGCCTCTCGGCCAGTCGGTGATGGGAGGTTTGCCATTGATTGGCCGAGTTGGGAAACACTGTGGGAAAAAATAAAAGAGGGCAGAAATGGCGCTGCTGTCTGTGGGATGCTGCCGTGCTTTCCGTAGGTTGTGGAAAAACATAGATTTTTGTGTTTTTTAAATGGAGTTTTTTTGCTTTATTCCCCAGTGGAAAACTAGATCCCTGGTCATGACTCTCATCCTGCAAAAAGCAACCCTCAGCAATTCAGCCAGGCTGAGGACCTAATCGCCTTCTCCTCCTCCCTGCCACTGGATTTTGTTTTCATTTCCTGCTGCAGCCAACATTATTTTAAAGACAAA
This sequence comes from Alligator sinensis, assembly GCF_000455745.1. Classification (NCBI taxonomy): domain Eukaryota; kingdom Metazoa; phylum Chordata; order Crocodylia; family Alligatoridae; genus Alligator; species Alligator sinensis. The sequence goes on along the minus strand of NW_005841897.1, from coordinate 2,934,097 downwards.
ACACCAGGGGATTCCCATAGCAAAAGCCCATAATAAGGCTTTTAAGCTAGGTCAATTTTTAGGCCCAATTGCTCTGACAGCATCGCTAATAAACTAGCCTTTTAAAAAATAAATGGAAGTTGCTTTACATTCTCTCCCTGTTTCCAGGGGGTTTATACAACATCTTTAAAAAAGGAGCGCTAATGTGTTAAAGGATTAGCCTAATCAGTCACTTCCCAACAGAAAAAAATGACTTGCCTCTGGAGTCGTTGCACTTTAAAAAATAATATTGTGGCATTAGCTGCTGTTTTTAGTCTTCTCATGATTCAGGATCTGATGTAAAACCATCTCAGGTCAATGGGAGGGTTTCTGTGTACTTGGCTTTAGACACTTAAGACAAGTCCTAGGATCCAGATTGCTAGCCATGAAGGCTAAATATCTCTTGCCATAGGACAGATTCAGGTCAGGCCAGGAAAAACTTACCTCGTGCTTTGCTGAAGCTTTATTCCTCTTTAGGCCCTAATACAACAAACCAAATAAGTCAGTCTTTCAGCAGAAGCTTAACTCTTGTGGAAGTCAGGTTACTTAAATACGTGCCCACCTGCTTTGCTGCAACAGGGCCTTAGATGGATCTCATGTGGCTGAGAGCAAGGGGGGACTTCAGTCTCCAGGGCTTTTTTTCAACCTTTGACATCTTTCTGAGGTAGCTGTCAAAGTGATCTCCAGTAACGGTGGTTGTTTTTGAGCTCTGAGGATACTCAGGGACAGACCCAGAGATTTCATCTGGGGAGTCCAAGCAGGTCTGCAAGGGATGCGCCCATTTGTGCATGATGTCTACACGCAGCATTTCCTGGCACCATGGGGACATTTGGGGTGGGGGTGAGGGGGTCAGCTGATTCCTCACCTCGTCCCCTCCTTGGGGACACTTCTCCACTCATGGCTAAGCTGTGAGGCGCCATATTCTTCCACAGAAATCACTAGCTATTGAGCCTTAAACCAAGAATAACTCTTAATAAAGATTTAGGTTAGAAGTAAACTGAGCACATAGCTGGGAAATGCTGTGGTTTAGACAAGATTGTACCTTCAGCAATAAGAAGGAAAGGAAGAAAATGGTCGGCGATTGAAAGAATTGCTCGACTACAATCATGGATTCCACACTTTGAAGAGTTCACTAGGTCTCTTGCAATCCAGAGCATTCGGCAAATTCTACATCCTACATGCTAAGAGCGAGCTTAACCTCAGAGGTCACCGTTATCATCGGCAGAGCTCCCGAGGAGCTGCAGGTGTTCAATGCTCTGAATATCAGACCCTAAATTTCTCTTTATGTCCACTGCAGATATCATGCTGGGAGCTCCCAGAAAATGACATCGCATTGGGGTGAATGCAGAGCAGATTTGGATCCTTCACCTTAACTCCCCTGCATTAGCTGTAAATAGGTTACTGATACTTTGTGCTAGATTTATAGAAGCGCTGATTTTATCTTTGCTTTCCCCTTCTGTTAGGTGATTAGTTATTTAAGACATGGACTTAAGCAAAGAGGGAAGAATCTTATAAGAGTGACCCTGAGTGGCATTTGCAAGAACAACTTATATAGCCTCAGGGAGAGAACCTATAAACCTGAACTAATATACTGGCAACATAAAGGTTAATTTGGTAGCAGCTCGTTTTAAATGAAATCCAGATCTCAATGAACTCAACTCAATAACAAATCTCATGTTGACTTCAAAGAGGTTCACACTTCACCCTTTATTTTTAAGCTACCATCTAATATGAAATACCCAAGTTCTCTTGTTTGGCTCAGTAGATAATGGCGGTACCCTACCTGTACTTGGAATGCAAATGAAAAGTACTGTAGCTCACTAATTTAGCAGGACATAGTGACCAGCTTCTTGTGAAGAGTTTCATGAATCCATTTATTTTACAGTGTGAAGACAAAAGGTAGCAATTCAAAGTCATCTGTGTGACTTCGGAATCGAAGTCCATTTTTCATAGGCGACTCAGGCACTTAGGCTGTGTCTATATCAGTGATTCTCAACCAGGTGCTATGATACTGGAGGATGCCCTGAGAGCCTTTCAAGAGTGCTGCAGCATGCCATGCAGTGCTATCCCTGTTAGGTGGGCAAATGTGGTTTACAACATAAACCCAGAGATCTTGAATAAGAATCCATAGAGATAAAAACATTCTGACCTGCTGTGGTCTTTCTGCGTCTAAAAAAAGATGTTGGATTTCTCCCGGGACAGTCTTTTATCTTAGGATCTTACAGATGGTCAAGGTCATCATCCCATGTTAATTGCATATAAAGCACTTGAATTAGCACTTTGCCTCGGGACAATAATGGCTAATTCAAGTTAATTGCCATTCAAGATGCATGGGTAAATGTATAAGTACTGAGTACATGGGGGCCTGAGGGCATTGAGAAGAAGAGTGTAGGGTGACCACCTGTCCCCAATTGAGCAGGACAGTCCCAAAATGGGAACATCAAGTCCCAGTCCTAGGCTGCATAACTCTGGGACAGCATTCGTCCCGGATTCCCATTATTGTGCAGGAATCCGGGTTTTTTGTTCACTGTGGAAAAATGCAGGAAGCGGCAGGTTTCCCCTAGCAGGCTGGCAGAGTTCCAGTGTGCAAAGGGCTGCTGGTGCTGGGAACAGGACACAGGGGATGCCCCATGCATGTGTGTATGCACACACATACACGTGACCAGTAATACAGCCCCAAGCAGTGGTGGAGAGCAGCTTCCCCAGCTGCCTGCAGGTAAGTCTATGGGGAGGGGTGGGGGGAGCAGATTGAGGCCCCCACGGTGAGGGAGGAAGTGGGGCAGGGGCTGGGCCTGGAGGAGCTGCCCAGCCAGGGCAGTGCATGGGGCCTGTGGCCGGGAGTGGGACAGAGCTACGGGCAGCTCATCCGTGAGGAGGTAGGCAAGGCAGCTCCCTGCCTGTGTGCACATTCCCAGGGAGAGGGGCATGAGGAGCATGTGCCCCCCAGATTTGTGAATAGGGCAGATGCAGGCTGCCAACTGCAGGCTTGGGGCTCCCTGCCCTGCTGCCCTCCCTCTGGGAGCCCCATGCTGGCTGTGGCACCATAGCAAGACACCCCATGCCCACCTGGCAGTAGTGGGGGCGGAGGCACAGAGTTGTGCCCCCCACTGCTGCTGGGTGGGCAGAGGGTGCCTTGCCATGGTGGTACAACCGGCACAGGGCTCCTGATGGGAGGGCAGCAGGATGGGCAGCCTGCATCCGACCCTACCCTCGTGGGCTTGACTTGGCTCTGCTCTGGCCATGCTCCCAGGGAAGTGGGTGGGGGGGCATCATCTTAGGCCCTTAACCTTCAGGCCAGTTTTACTGTCTTATCTGCAAGTCTGGCATGTAGAGAGCAGGGAGCAGGTAGGTAAGACATGCTTCTCAGCAGCTGTCTTGACAACATTGTGGAAGCAGTACAGATATACACTCCGTGACAAACCTTTGTACATTTAAACGTCCCCTGCCTCCTGATACAAGGCCAAGATGTCATTCTCATTTACCAGTGAAAAAAATGAGAGTTAGCAGTGATCTAAATGAGAGGAGAAATGGCCCTTGGGTTTGGAAGCTAAGACAAGTCATGCACTCCCCTTTTGGAACGGGTCATACCGCATGGCAGTGCAAGGCTTCACTATTCCTTCTTTGCTCTTTCTCAAAAAGCTGCAAGTCAGTTCAATGCTCAGAAACATGAGGGGCCCACAGCACTAGCACAAGCTTCCTTCAGACAGGCAGTCAAGGTGCCTGTGTCCTGCCCTGCAGCCCTGTCTGCTACATCCAGCCTCAGCCACGTGCAGCTCTGCCAGGACACCTGAATCCCTGCCCTGTGATACCATCTTTTTGTGGCCTACCTGGCTCCCCCTGAGCATGTGACTCCCAAACCACAGCTAAAGGTTTATTCTGGTCTTGGGCCTCTCAACTAAGCCATGATGTGGAACGGCCAGAGGCATAACAGCCAGTGTCTGAGCCCAGGCCAGCAAGGGCAGCAACTGCCATGTATGTGCCCTCTCTAAGTGGATGCCCACAGCTGGTGGGTGCCCACTGCTCGTTGCACTACTGGAAGTGGTTTACGAGCCACCTGTGGATGAAAGGTGATCAAACTCAATGCTTGTTAGGGACTTTGACAAGGCACGGACACCGCTGGCTTGACTCTGCATTACCCTGAAATCTGCATTGTCCTTTACATCAGTGCAGTCTGAGCACAGAGCAGATATAAACCACTCCCAGATCAGGAGAGCAGCACTTCATGTCCACTGTGTGTGAGCGTCACTAACTAAATAAGGATCAGGGTGCCAGGGAATCAGAGCCCGCATTCCAAAAAAACCCCAAAGACTACTACACTAAACCCATATCCCATGCATTTAACTATTCAGAAAGGAAAGGACTATCTATTACTGTCCTTCTGCAGAGAGGTAAGACCTCTTACATGGCTGGATGGAGAGGTGGTTGTTCTTTTTTAGAGCCCATGGTTTGCTGCTGACTCTGCACGGCTGCTGGAAAGACGTGACCTCCATTAAGCTATTATGCTACATGCAGGGAATGCGATGCAGGTAGCCTTTAAACACCAGCTCAGCAGCTGTACTCCCCTCTCTTTGGGAACATCTCACCAGCACAGATGGTGCCCGGTCAATCAATGCCATTTGCTGCAATTTTCGGTGACAGCTGGGTAGGCAGCCCAGAGGCAGGGACATAATTATTTTTAATTTAATTTTAACAGAGATTCTGCTATGGATGCACAAAAATGACAAATATCTCTATAAGGTGGCTCACTATGTTCTTTGCAATCTTCTGGAAGAACAGAGATGAGGCCAGACCAAAGCAAGCTGTGCCCTTTGAATCTGCATAAACAGTTACCAAGGAGCTCACTTCCAACAAGCTGTCATATGGAGACCAGCAGCTCTGCTTCCATGGCTAGTGGTGTCACAATGCCAGCTAGTTGTCAGCTCCAGAGCAAGGGAAGACCACTTGTATGTGTGCTAATTCCAAGACAAGTGCTGACTACAGGGTAGCCCTTTCTGCTGTTCTCTGGAGCACTGTTTATGGGTCTACATATCAATGGTTTGCAGTAAGTTAGATGCTTTAGCTTCTAAACCAATTGTTCTCAACCTTTTTTGGACTTGAGGTACCCCCCCGATGGACTCAAGGCACTCTCCTCCATAACTCTGTAAACTGAGTAGCACTCAGTTTCAAAACCTGGCCTATTTATTACAGTGCTTACACCTCCTTGAAGAGAGGCTGAGGGATTGGCCAGGCAGGGACAAGCCTAATCCTGGACTTATCTGCTTATATCCACATACCTTGCTTAGCTCCACACACTTCATGGCACCCTTCAAAGGATCTCAGGCCACCCTAAGGTGCCTCAGCACCCTGGTTGAGAATCACTGCTCTAAACACATGATGGAAGGTTTATTTCTGTTCCCTGGGGCCCTTCCCAAATACTTAGACCAGTCTTTTAGTTTTTAGTCTTTTATTGGTGCATTTAGTTACCTCAGATAGTACACTTCATTCTCTTCCTACTCATCTCACCTTATCTCTTCCTTGTTCAGTCTTTCCCAGTACTATAGACACATCAACCTAGTAATAAGCAACATAATGAAGATGTATCTATGCCCTTCTTTTTAAGAGCCTGCTAGAAGGCTTTTCTCATGACCCTTGTTTAGAAATTGTTCCCATGGTGGGATAGGGGCATAAAGGGGAACCCAACTATTCCCACTGGCTTCACAGGGTTGCGGGTAGGGTCGTCCACTGCTGAACAAACCATGGGGATTTGTGCAACCTGCCCCAGGAGAGGGAGGCTGAGCCGACTTTGCAGTCTGGCAAGCAATCAGGAACGGCCTTAGGTCAACTCCACTGCTCCTTATAACTTCTCTCCCCTGTCTGGCTGTCTGCGCTGCCCAGTCCAGCCGAGGGTTGCTCCTGACTGTTTGTATGAAGCCAAGAGAGCTCAGTAAGGGAAACCACAATTGGCTGGACATGAGTTCATTCACGCTGCTTCCAGCAAGGATCCCCCTGCTTCCAGAAGGCAGCTGAGAACAATCTGCCATTTGTTTCTACTTTTGCCTCAGCTACTAAACAACTTTCCCATGGGGTCCACAGATCTATGAGAGAGAAGACCCTGTTGTCAGAGGATTACAAATACCTAGCATGTACACAGGAGCACAGTACTCACCGCTTCAGACCTCACATACAACTACAAGGCAAGAAACCAGAATCACGAGGAACCCCCTACAACACACCATAGGTAAAAGCAGGAGAGGTGAGAGCGCCGCCAGTGCTCTGTCACTTCACTAGCTGGCAAGTCAGTGGGTAATACAGGCTCAGAAGACCACAGGCCAAGGATCATGCCCCATGCTACAGAAGAAAGCAGACCTCCCACAGTTTGTGCTAACCTGACCCACAGAAAAAAAATCCTTCTTGACCCCACATTTGGCTACTGGTATAACCCTGAGTAGAAAAGCAAGGCTCTCTAGCCACGAACCACTGGGTTCCAGCACCCCTGGTACCAGCAGAGGAATGGCTTGGAAAGTGCTTCAGTGAGAGGAAATAAAGGGCCAGATGCTCAGTGGGTGTAAGTTAGCGTAGCTCCATGGGCATCTATAGAGCTATGCAGATTGATACCAGCAGATCTGGCTACAAGTATCTATTGCTTGGCATTCCTCAGTCAGTTCTGGATCAGCATTTGAGAAGTCACCAGCCAAGAAATATATGGTAGTCCTTTGACTGCCTTCACCATGCGTTGCCCTCAGGCTGCCTCATGCTTCCCAAAGACAACAGCCAACGCTCAAAACATGGGAAACAGGTGATGCAGCGAGATCAGGAAATGTGGGTTCCTCAGCTTTGGATGCCAGTGGTGCCATCAAACCATGCAGGGAAATCAGGCTGCCCTAGTTTCAGGCCTCAGCAGCTGTGAGACCAGAGGAACGTCTCTTCAAATGGTTGTTTTCAGTAAATGTATTTTTTTATATAGTTTCAAGACCTTTGAGGGGAAGACGCTTAGCTAGTGTGAGTGCCATTGTGCTGTGGCTGGAGGTTTCCCCAAGGTGTTTTACTAAACGAGAACATTAAGTGATTAGAGGTTTAAGGGAATTCCTGAACCTGGAAGTTCATTTTCCAGTGTGTGATCTTGCAGAGGAGGAGATGGATGGCTCAAGGGCTGTGGTCTTGTTCCCTGTAAGTGAACAGTTCTGTCCCAGCTGATGCTGAGGTGCGATGGCTGCGAAGAGAGCAGGTGGGATTCATAAAGCTGCCCCCGCTAGGGAAGATCTGCCTGATGGATGGCAATTTCACAGAGAACTCAAGGGCTGAATGGACGCAAGAAACTTCCCTGCTCTGGACCCTTCTCAGCAGGAGGGTGCTATATAGCCAGGTTTACTCCCTAGAGAGAAGACCTCCACTCTTGCATGGTCACCAAGGAACACCCAAACTGGTTTTGCCCACACCAACTTTGGAAGTCCAAGCAGTATTACCACATCCCTGACTAGTCCTTTGCTATACCTTTGCTAAGAAGATCTTCTCAGCAGCTGAGTTTATTTTCCTAAGCACAGCACTGCAGGGATACAGCTGTACTATCTCTGTTTTGGAAGCTACTATGTGCAGAGGGAGCTCAAGTATCTCGGCGTAGTGCTGCCTCACTGCATAGACATTACTCCAAAAATTCTCCCCAAAACACCCCCTCTGAAGGAGCTAGAGAATTTCCTGGCTCCTGTCAGTCTGAGCCAGACCCAAACCATGATTTATTAAGATGCTGTTTTGTGGTATATCATCTTTGTAACAACAGGGACACCTTATCCTACCCAAAGCAAATTGTGAGCAAAATGGAGATCAGCACTTTTATCCCCTCTAGGAAAATTGACTTTAATAATTTGGACAACTTGAAAGGCTCCTGCTGCCAGAGAGGTAAATATTCATGACGAGTATGTTTTTAAGTCTCCAAGTCAGCTTACAAAGCAGGTGCTGCATCTTTCAAAGGTTTTTTTTTTTTGCTGCACTGCTTAAAAAAAAAAAAAAGGAACATGGGGATTTTCCTATTCTTATTGAATTGTTCTTTAACAAATCACAATAATTAATAGTCAAATGAAAAGTGGCAGGGAAATGGTAGATGAAAAGTGATCTGTAGCTCTTACAGCACTCGCATGGAGAGATATGGGACAGACAAAATAGACTGTCTCCTTGCATGGGGGAAGAGTCAGTGGTAGCTAATGCTTGTTAAATATCGCAGCACTGGAAAGAGGGGTCATGATGGGAAGAATGCATCCTGGTTACATGAAAGGGTTAACTCTCTGACTGATGGGGAAAGAGATGAGGAAAGAGATGATGAGGAAGAGTTGAAGAGGGGACATCAATTGAAAGATGTTCCAAAGTTCAGGTTCCGCCATGAAGAAATGTCAGTGATGTACCCAAATATGTAAGAGCATAGCACCCAGTCCCTAGGTTGACCTCTGTCATCTACAGCTGAAGGCCTACACTGGAACTGAGCTAGAACTGCAAAGTCTGGGCTCCCCATAGCAAGGACTCAGAACTGATGGATGAGCCTTCAAATGATTAATTATTAGGGCTGTGTGAAACAGCACTGTTTCGTTTCAACTTCCACTTCAGCAGGCCAGTGTTTAGTTTTGAGTTTTGTTTCGAAACCACTGTTCCATTTCATTTAGTCGAAACTGTTTTGCCTTTTTGACACTGTTTTGACATTTCGCCCATAGGCTATAATGGGGAAGCACAAAACTTCCTATAACTTTGTCATTTTATGGCAGATTTGGATGGAAACATCAGGGATGGTAGACCCTTCTGAGGGCATGAAGCCTGCCAAGCTTCAAGGAGATAGGTATAGGGATTTCTGGGAAATTGCACCTCGAATTCTTGAAAGCAAAACTCATGTCACTTGTAAGTGTGAAGTCAAAGGGGGTGAAAACTGCAGGTATGGATGGTAGCCCCTGTGGAGGCCACAAAGCCTGCCAAGTTTCAAGGAGATAGGTGCAGGGGTTTCTGGGCATCTCAGGCAGCCAAACCATCATAGTCAGTATCAGATCAGTCCTTCCCCCTCTTCCCCTCCCTCTTCTTACTTTCTGTTTCTCTGCAGGCAAGCCCAGCTTCAGGTTCAAAACTCAAAATGTTTTGAAAGTTTCGAAAAGTTTCAGCTGCCCTTGTTTCATTTCGAGGCTGTTTCGAAGCCCTTTGTTTCATTTCGATTTCTCTGTTTCAAGCTCGAAACAAGTCAAAACAGCGTCAAAATGAAACAGCGGGCAAAATTTTGCACAGCCCTATTAATTATACAGATTTTACTTATCTCAGCTCCAGAAAAGCCTGGGGCCCAGGCCTTGAAAGGTATTCAGGTGCCAAAAAACACTGGAACACCTTTGAAGGTCTGAGCTGGGGTGGTTTAGGAACACAAGCCCCACTGAAACTCAAGAACAGGATCCTGGGAGTCCTGGCTAGCACATGACAACATTTTAGGAGGCGACTAGAAAGAAAAGGCTCCAAATGCTGGGGAAGTCTCATAGGGACAACTGGGCTGTTAGCAGTTCCTTGTGCCATTAACTCCTGGAACACCAGCTGGCCATGCTCAACAATGGATGAGGTTCTCTCATTGTTTTAATGAATTGTGCCAGGAATTACCTTGGTCCTCATAATTGCTTTGATAGCAGCTTCAAACTCCTCGGAGTTATTGTAGTCCACTGTCCATACGTGAGGCTTCCCTATGAAGTCCTCAACATAGGGGTGTTGGGAGGATACCTGGAAAATGAAACAAATACCAACTGCTTCACATTCTGTAAAGGAAGTGCTGTGACCACAAGCAATGACCTCCCTGCAGCTAGGCACTGGGAGGGGTGAGATAATGGCAGTAGGGACACTGGTGAAAAAGTACTGAAGGCCAAGATAGGCCCAAAGTGGAGTATTTAATCCAAACACTCCCCACCCCCTAAACATTTAAAACATTATACAATTATCTAATGAATCTAGACACCCCATTCACATTAATATTCATGAGAACTGGGGGTTGAAATCTTGGCAGCCACAAAAATCTCAATCTCAGTGAATCAGAGAAAATCCAACTCAAATAGGAACCCGTCCCAGGTGCACCTTAATTATCAAGGTTTTCCAAGACCAAGAGCCACACTGATTTGTCCATTCTTGGGCTAGTGCTAAGTGAGAGGGAAGAAGATTTCTCCACTTACACACTGTGAGGCCTGAGGAAGGGTGCTGTGATATAAGAAAGCTTGCCTATATCTATACCAACCATTCAGTTGGTCCAATAAATTGTATCACCCACAAGAATTCTTGCCTCTCCTATATCTCCTGGACCATCATGGCAACATCACCTCAACATTATATGTGCATCCTCAACATTTCTGCTGTGTTTTCTGGAGGGAGCCTGACTTTTCAAATCCACTTCTAGTTCAGCATATAGAGTCAAACAACCCATATAGCATCCATTCAGCATATAGAGTCAAACAACGATCTTGTGGCCTGCTATAAACTAGTCAGGGGGGATCAACAGGCACTGGGGGAGTCCCTGTTCCCCCGAGCGCCGCCAGGAGTGACCAGGAATAACGGTCACAAGCTGGCGGAGGGAAGGTTTAAGTTGGACATCAGGAGGCGCTACTTCACGGTCAGGGCGGCTAGGGTCTGGAACCAGCTTCCAAGTGAGGTGGTGCAGGCTCCCACCCTGGGGGTTTTTAAGAGGAGGTTAGATGACCATCTTGCTGGGGTCGTTTGACCCCCAGTACTCTTTCCTGACATGGCAGGGGGGCGGACTAGATGATCTGCCCAGGTCCCTTCCGACCCTAGAAACTATGAAACTATGAAACCCTGCCGCCACAGTGGGAGGCTTCTCAACAGCAGGCCTGAGACAGTGCCACTTGTCATCCTCAGAGCGCAGCACAAAGCTCACTTCTCAAGTCCCTGAAGAACGAGAGCTGAGTAAACCTGGCAGTGGGCTAAAGAGGATACAGCATCAGCTGAACCAAAAGGCAGGGCCATCCATCTCACAAGCAAGAGGCTCAGTCTGAATTAACCCTCTCATTCTTCTAACAAATCAACCAACCGGCTAGACTCAAACACAAACTATAAAACCCAAGACCTCCCTGGACCCATCAGAAGGCTCAGAGGTGAATACGCAGAGGGATGACAGCAATGAGTTGTATCTTTTTCCGGTCATGCTTCTCCCTAGCAAGAGTGGCTCAGGATGGCCGGCTTGGCTCTTTTAAGACATAAAACAAAATGAGCAGCAGTAAGTCTTCTGTCTCACCCACATGCACACACATGTACACTCTTTTTAGGAACTGTTTGCCTCTGACAGCCTTCAGCAAGTCATTAAGGACCAAGTCAAGCCCTCCCAATATCAATGTAAGTTACAGTATTGTTGGCATAATGGACAGGTGGCACACGAGGAGAATTAATGTTTCAGGAGCTAATTACAGCAGCCTTTCTCTGTCTTCACAGGTCAGTGAGATAAATGGGATGTGAGTGGGCACCCACCACACTGTAAGAACAGCAAATGGACTGACTGCTCAGGAAAGGGAAAGCAGCTGCAGTTCAGTCTGGGGACTGGCAGAGAAGGGGCTAGCAGCGGAGGTGGGGAGAGAAGAGAGGGTGCTTTAGGATTAAGTCTAATCTATCTGAAAGAAAAGCAGAGATTGAGCTCCTTGGTGTGGCCAGTGGAAGAAATTTCTCCACAGGGAAGCATGGATTTACATTGCCTTATCCACTTTATCAATAATACAAGGTTCAATTTTCTCAACCTTTTAAATTTGAAAGAACTCCCGCTGCACTCAGATTGAATTTGTAGCCAGGGGCAAGCCCAAGAGGGTGGGTTTTTCTTCCCTCTGCAAAACAACCTTCATTCCTATTTTGAATTCAGGCCCAAATTTTCCTGGGAACTTTCAATCCCAGATGTGGGGATCAGCGGGTCAAGCTGTGGCCAGGTTGAATGAGTTTTAGACAAAAGTCTCTTTGCTCAGGTTTTATTTTGTAAAACTGAGAACTAAACCCAGGTTCCAGGTAATCTAAACTCCCCAGATCTTGGCAGGCTGCAGTTAAGATGGAGAGGGCAAAATACTACATTTATCCTAGGTACCATTCTCTTGAACTTGGAGGAGGCTTTGATCAATATTTGAATTTTCCAGCTGATCCCCTTCTCTAGTTCAAATCCAGAAGAAAACAATGTGGCTATCTGATATATTGTCATTGTTCAATATTGTAGAATCATGTAAGCAAAATTACCTCTCTTGATGTAGGCTTCCCCCGGAAGAATTCGTGATTGAGGGAGCTGTGTGGTGGATTGAAACGAGACTGCAGGAAAACACAACCATTGGCTATGGCTTCCAAAGGGGCAGGACCTTCATATGGGAACCCAAAGCCTATGAAGAGCTGTAAGAAGCAAAAAAAAAGAAACCCTGGGTGAATATGAACCAAGAATATTGTTGCCCAGACCTTGGCAACCCTACACTTCACCTGACTCACCAATTCAAGTTCAGCAAGTTCCACGTTTGGTGTTCAGCTCTGCTCTCCTGGAGCCTGATACAACCAAGCTCTTGATGAGTCTCTTAGTTTAATTCATAAATAGCTTAAATGTGTTAAAAGGGTCTCTCCAAAATGAGGTCCTTGTGAATGTCAGATTGCACACAGTATATTTTCAACTCTGGGCCATTAATGTCAATGGAAATTACATCTGGTTGTATTTATCCCACTGATTCCACAAGGAAAGATTTGCTATAATTCTAAAGAGCTTCCTGACCAAGAGTCAGGGATCCAGGGGGGGAAGGGCCTTAAATTCATGAGCTGCCATCCAGTGCCCTGGCTTTATTTCCTGATCACAGGGTACAAGGATCTTGCCAGTGCGTGTTTCCCCATCACATAATGAAAGCACAGTAGGAAGTCATTACATAGGAAGAGCCACCAGCTAGAACATGACGGTGGGGGGGAGTAGCATATCAGTGGATGGACAGTGTGAGTGATGGGTGGGGAAGCACATACTCTACCTGACTCTAACCAATAGAGAGGCAGTAGTAGGAAAGGCATGGCATTTTGGGACCATCGGGCTGCTATAATGTCACAGAGACCCAACTCCAGAGCACAGCTGAGTAAGTATTAGCAAAACTGTCCTGCGATTATTCACTGGAACCTTAAAGGGAATTTCAATGTGCTGACACCTGTGACCTTCTCACTTTGCTCTCCATGAGTTGCTCAAGCTCTACTAGTCCAAGAGTTTGCAAAAAGGATTTTAAAGTTCAAATAGCTCCCAAAAGCGTATTCCACATTTTTCACAATTTGTACCCTCTTTGATTAGCCACATAAGTCATGTAGCATTATTTCTGTTTCCCAACGGATGACTTGTATAATTAACTAACAAAGTATAAACTGGGCAATCTAACCATCAGTCATTACCTTGGGGCCGTTTTGTCAATTTATGCAAGTCATTTGCCTACATTTTAGCTACATAAATGAAATAAATTAGTTAGAGAGATCACAGTGTGAACCTTGTACCTGATTGCACAATTCGCATTTCAAATGGCCTGAAAACCAAAAATCATGACTATTACTGCTGGAAAAAATTAGCAGCTAATTTTGAATAATAAAGGGATTGGAGAGTTTTGTAATCTTTCTACAGACAATCTGTGAAAAAGAAAAACTCGTCAGATTTAATTCTCAGTTGCAATTATTTTCTCAGCTCAGCTCCTGGGTAATTAGTGCTGTTGATGTGGCCTGCAATCCATGGAAGGCTAAAAGATCTTCAGATAATGGATTTCTTCTCTTCTTCTAATTAGATTACATTTCCCAGGGTAACTCTGCTCTACCTCCATACCACCTGGTTGTTTTATGGGAGAATAACTTTGGACTTTGTCAGAATTCCCTGTAAAAGGCCTAGCCCCCCATTGTGTACCTTGGCTTTTCTCAGCAGCTGCTGGAATTCATGCTGTGGCAAAAGGCCATGGTTCTTGACAAAGGCTGGGACCTCAGGAGGACGTTGGGTTTCATAATAAACAGTGCCATGGATTTCCATGTACTTGTTGAGGATGGCCAGGAACTTCTCTTTGCCCTGAAGAAGAAAGTAAAGAAGGTCAGATGAATGTGAGATCCCCAAAAGACATACTTGATTCCATGCTGCCAAGAGAAAGGGAAGGGGCCTAAGTCTGATCTCTGTCCTGGAGCCTTTAAAGTCCTCCTATCTAGCAAGGCAAGACTGTCTTCATTTACAGGGAGGGACTCACCATCATGCAACGGGATTCAGTCTGCACAGCATGGAATCCCCCTGCAAGGAAGGTGGAATTTTAGGGCTCTTGGACTGTCACACTGGTTTCACACTAGTACAATCCTGTTGAATGGCATGGATTACTCTGGACTAAGAGTAGAACCAGGTCCTCCAATCGGGTTTGAGGTATCTGAGTGTAGGATCTACCCAAATGCACAAAGACTGATAAGAAATGACAAATTAGAACAGAGAAGACCCAGATTCTCAATGTTATTTAGGCACCTAGCAACCACAGATGCTAGCATCTACATACTTTGGAAAATCTGGGGCTAATAATTTGTCTAGGCCAATATCTTGGTCCTGCCATACATCAGAGTGGATCCAGTGGAAGTCCCAAATCTTCCATAATACAATCAAATGTCATGATCCCGTATCACCGTGAAGTGGTGGGAAGAGTTTATATTCCTGACCCCAACCAGTTATCAGCTCATGTCCTAAAGCACTGAGGTGAAAAGCTCTTCTAATTTATATCCCATTTTGTTTTTCTCACTTGTATAAATCTCTAATCCTTTGAAAAAAAATCAATGATATTTATTTGCCTTAATGAACTACCACAGCAGTGAGCTCCACAGGTTAATTGTGTTCAAACATCTCCAGCTCTGTACAACCTATTAATTGTTCTTCCCATTACTGAATACAGAGACAAGGCTTAGCTTTGGATTCTCCCCATCCCAGTAACATGTCATTCTACCTCAAACCTGCATGTCATGGGGGCCCGAGGGCCCTGTCCCCCGTCGGGAAGAGGGCTGTCACCTGAAATGTATAAAGCTTCCCACATGTCCATCATTTTAGGGTCCCCCTCCAGCAAAAATAAGTCAGTGTCTATGATGCTAGCTTTGTCCCATATCAAGAAGCCATAAAGATGAACAGGACAGGAAGTTCTGCACAGACAACAATATGAGACATGGAAGACAGGTCATACTTTCTTCTGCATGCATGGGTTTGGATCTCAGTTTCTCCATAAGATGCCTTTAAAGACAAAGCCTTGGAATCAGGCAGTTCTGGTATTGTAAAAAGCACATGATTTCCAGTGTTGTTTAATTAATCATGCAGCTACATATACTTATACGTATAGCAGGAAGTGTGTGCACGTACTTGTGTTGTATGTATATATACATTCACACTCCCGCACACATTCATACATGCATGCACACACACCCTGGAATCCAATTCTAGTAAACTCTCATATAAGAATGCTCCTCCTATACTGTTTCATGCTCTTTGAATCTTAATGCATAGCCATTTTGTGCTACACTCAGATGATTCAATCTTGTATGACACAATAACAACACTTAATGTGTCTGTAGCACTTTACATCTGAAAAGTGCAGTGCAAACACTATTTAATCCTCACAGGAACCTTTGAAGAGGGCAAGTATTATCATCCCCATTATACGGATGGAGAAACCCACATTTGCTGACATTTGATGGCTGAAAACGTTGAGGCACAATTTCATGTTCCTGGAGTTCATTGGCTGCATGGGATAGAATGACACAAAGATTCAATAGACCTGAATTTGGGATGTGGGTGAGGTCATAAGGGAGTTATGAAGCACCAACAAAATGAGTATCAATAAAACCTATAAGCAGCACATGAGTCTATGCTAGGGGCGGGCAATTATTTCGGGCACAGGGCCACTTACTGAGTTTTGGCAAGCTATTGAGGGCCGTGTGACAGGCAGCCAGGGGCAGATAAATATTAATTTTCTCAATTTTTTAGGGGCTCCACAGGCCAGACAGAATGGCCTGGCAGGCTGCATTCAGCCTGCAGGCTGCATTTTGCCCACCCCTGGTCTATGTACACATCATGCATTCTATATGTCATATATGGGCAGATAAACTCATTTAGGGTCAAGATCCCATCCCATTGGACTCAATTGTAAATCTTCTAGGGTAAAATGCCAATAGTGCAAGATCAAGCCCTTAGAAATGCTTTACAGAGTTTAAAAACATTATTTGGTAGTTAATGTAAATCCTTTTGTATACGTGGTTTTGTCAGTACCAGATTTTCTTGAAAAGCTCTGCTTTGGAGGGGTGATTTGAAAACAAACATTTTTAAGCTCCCTGTGAACATTTTTTAGGTTTTTGAAAATGTAAACTAAAAAATTCTTTTCTCCCCCTTCCTCCCACATTTCTCCTTTGCCCTTTTCCATTTTGTTCTATTTTACTATCAGGAAATAGGGAGAAAACCTGATTTTTTGGTGTATGTTTCATGGTTTTCTATTTTTAAAAGCACTCAGAAACTTCAAAGGATTAAAGACAGAGCGACACCTTTTTAGAGGAAAAAGATTTGTCCATCAAAAAGTCCTGTGGATGGTAGATTTTCAATTAGCTCTGTTCAGTACATTGACTTCAGCTGCAGCAGGTCAAAGGGGAGCAAGATCGTATCATTAAAAATATTTAGACGTCTCTAAGAGTTGCCTAAAATGGGGTTTCTGTGTTCCACATTTTTGTGGTATCCCAATCCAGTAACTTGGGGGCCTACTAAGGATAAGAGCAAGTGCTTTGTATGCCATGGAAAACATGAGAATCTCTTTTTTGCTGGGATACAACTGAAGAAAGTCCTGGCCCCACTGAGTTCAATGGCCCAAATCTCAGTAACTGCAACAAGAGCAAGATTTCAACCCTGATTTCTACATCCAAAGGATTCAAAAGATACCAAGTCTTACACGCTCATTAGAAAATTCATGCTGCCTGTCAAGCCCGTAAAATCAAAGTCCTACAAAACCTAACGGCTCGCTGGACTAATACAGTTAACGTACACCAGCTTCTTAGCCAACAACACACAAAGGGAGTACAGCAGCTAGCACTGTACTGTATCCAGTTGCCTCTGACAGCTCAACCAAAAGGACCAGGATCCTATTTACAGCTGGGGGAAGCCTCTGGGATCAATGCAAAGTGTGATTCATAATCATGCCTCTGGAACTGCAGTGCAATGTCTTAAATGCTCTGTCACTGTGTCCCTCAGTGCATAATAATTTGGAAAAAAGGAAGGGGCATGTAGGAGAAGGAGATGTTAAAAAAGATTGTCTTCAATGCTGGGAAGAGGTGGAGAGATTGCCTAGTCTCCTCTCCAGGCCTGGATTCAGACCACATTATTGCCACAAGGCTCCATTAATAGGGTACCATGGGGCTTTGAAGGTGCTCAGTAGTGGGAGGAGGAGATAAGGTAGCCACCAGCTTGTAGGTGATGAGGTCAAAAGAGCAGGATAAATGCAATGCCATCACTTGGGTGCCTATTTAGTTCACTAATACACTTGCTGCACAATTACCACAACTGATCCAAAGGGAAGGAGGAGAGGGTCTCGCCTGTAAGAAAGGAATCACTCTCTTCCTCCTCTGAAGTTATTCCAACATGCCGAAGCAGATGGGCACTTTCTGACATGGCTTGGCTACACTCCTGGGCTGGCACTCCCAGCTGGAGAGTATCAATTTTCCACACAGCAAACATAGAAAACTCCAACACTTTTTTTGTGAGTAGAGGACTGTGGAGGGGAGGATCGTCTCGAGGCTGATTACCACCCAAGCTTGCTTGACATTACCCTTTCAGAACTGAACGGAGTTGTGAAGTACTTCATTGTTGTTCTAGCAAACTCAGCCCTGAGGACAAATACAGCACCACACAGTCCTTCCAAGCATGGATTTCATCGAGGGTCTCTTCTCTGTGCTCAACAAAAGAGGAGCAACCTTCCCTTTGAATTTAGCTGAGATCAGCATTGAGCTTTGCAGCCTCGGCATCTCTCCCCACGCTACTTCTCATTTCCCTCTCCAGGCTCTTTACAAGCCTTGGATAAAAACTCTCAACAGCATTAACAGAAGAACACAAGCCACAAGACACCCTGCCTGGGCAGGGGGTAAGCAGGAAGGGGTGGGGGGGATGCAGGGACTGCAGGAGCCTGGCATTTGTGGAAAGCAGGCTACATTAAAGACTTCTTCCAATTCACAGAACCCCCAGCACATCCTCTTGATTAATCCTTCCAACCTGAACGGTCAGGGATTTAATGGGAAAGAGGCCCTTGATATCATTTATCCTCCCCCATCAGCTGAAGCAGCCCCCATGGCTAATGCTGCAACAGCAGTAGTATTTAGCTGCCAAAGCAATATGTCAGCACAGGAACGTGTTCTTCTGCAGACGCCAGGTAACCCTCTGCCTTCCTCACAGCCCCACTTACTGAGAGAGAAACCTGGGCCACTGAGAGTGCTCCCCCAGTCTCCCAGGCCTGTGGAGAGCATGGATAAAGGCTCGTGTCCAGGCTCATCTCTGTTTTTATGTTAGAAACACTCTAGCATTTTAAGAGATTTTGTCCCCTTCTGCACACCCGCTTCTTCTGGACACTCCTTGCCTTGCCTCTCTGCCCTTCCATTAGGATATTCTGCATTATCATTTAGACCGATGTGTATAAGCTGTTATCAGATAGCAGCCCTTTACATCTGGGTTGCACAGGTGTTAAGTAACTACACACAGTATAGACACTGAAGAAGTCGGACGTGTTTCTATCAAAAGATACTTCCAGGTTTGTACACATCGTGTTTATAGAAAGAGCAGATGCAAGACATTCATCCCTGCACCACTGCAAATTATTTGAATCCTGTGTAGAGTTAATTCAGGGAAAATGAGAGGTAAGATTACACCTGTATAAATTACATAGGTATAAGTATCATGCATCCACAGCTGTATCAAGCTGGCTGTTTTCTATAGGCAAACAGGCTATTACCTGCTGCCCTGTCACCAAGAGTTGAACTATTGTAACATCACTTACTGTGAGCATCTATTACCCAGATAGCTGCTCATCTATCCATTCTGGATACTGGCACATTTTACATTTGTCACAAAATGGATGACAGTTCCACTAACCTATCTACACTAATAACTAGGGTTGTGGACCTAGTGACTGGCTCAGATCTTCCTCAAAGTTTGAGTTTTCTGGGTGGCAAAGTTTTGATCCAGGCTCCTCTCTCCTGGAAAGCAAATTGCCTCAGATTCATTCCTTGCCCCTTTTACAACAGCTAATGGCTCCTAACAGTGAAAGGATTTTAATTATATAAATAAATCCATAGGAAGCAAGGGAATGAGAAATCAGTGGAGCCCAGGGAGCTATGCCAGAGCTGGAATCATTTGCTGCAGGAGGTGAGGCTGGGTGTTGGGAGCCATGAATAGCTGTGCGCCAGAAAACGAACAGCACACAAAAGCATCAAAGAGACATGATTTACAAAGAAAAAAATCCATTAGAAAGGTAGGGCAGGAGAATGAGGAGCCCAATTGTTAGTAAAAGTTCTGTTACTGCCAGAGGGGCAGAGAGGCAAGCAGCATGGGCTTGGGTAACCCCTAATAAATGGCATCATTGACCTGTTTTATACAAGGGGTACAGTTGTGCCTGTAAAACAGGCTTTATTGCAGAGATCTTGCTACTTGATGAAATGCAAATGCAGGACTCAGAATAGCCTGCTAAGACCTGGTTATAGAAAGATGGGGCATTGGAAAGACCAAAAGACCAACAATATCAGACTATACACACAAGCTGGCAGCATGGAAGGGTTTAGTGACTCACAGAAAATGCAAGCTCTTTGCACTTGCTGTCCTGAAACTGTGTTTCAACCATCACACTTGTCCCTGATATTTTATTTTTATGCTGAAATGCCCAGTTTAAAAAGACAAGAGACTTGTGCACTACTGTACCTGCAGCTGCAACATCCCAGGGAGAAGCACAGAAGGAAAAAAACAAGAGAGAGGGATAATTAGATCCTGCAAATGAATGATGCAAAGAAAAGCCCTGGGTCTGATCCAGATAAAAGAGGCTGGAGCTAAGACTATCCTTTATGTTCCATGTTCCCCATTATGATACAAAAGACCATTGAACTGTATGTTCAAAGAGGAATGGCATAGTTTTGGTCCAGTTCCAGGGGAGAAGTAGTAGAATACAGGATTTACCTCATGAGCTTAAATCTAACCCAGGTTAGCAGTGCGTAAAGATTGTTACTAGCTGAAGGTGAGAGTTGGGATTGTTTGATAGATGGTACTGGACTGGACGTAGAAGACCTGGTTCTAGTCCCATTTACTGCCCTGCTATGTGATCTTGGACAGGTAACACCAGGTTCTCTGCTTTGGCTCTGACCCCATGTCTACCTTGTCTATTTAGGTTGTAAAACAGGACTTGATTCTTACCATGCATGTTGGCACAACAGGGCTCCAGTCTTGATTCATGTCCTTACACACTGCTATGACACAAGTAATGGCAAGGGAGGTATGCAAACAGTTGACACTGTCAACTCAGTTCCACAAAGGAAATTATTCAGACCTTAACCATTTTAACTGCGGGAAGCTGACTAGTTCAGCACAATGCCTCAAATGTCCTTTCTGTCTCACTTTGGCTAATCTACATCCTTAAAAATGTTCCTTCTGGATATTAGGAACATAGCTGTTACCACACCAGATCTAACCTGAGGGCCCCTCTAGTCCAGTATCCTGTCTGGCAGGGGCCAGCATCAGCTGCTCCCAAAAAGGGTACAAGAAACTCCAACTGGCTGGTTGTCCACACAATAAGTTTTAGAACGATGCATCAGTTGTTATTACTCCCATGACTCCTACATAGGCCAGTGGGAGAGATGGAGTAAATGTCTCCTCAGGTCTTTCCAGGCTCCGCTTTTAAGGAGTGTAGCTTAATTGATAATTTTTTCAGAAGCCTCCATTGATGCCAATGGGACCATCACTTAGCTCTCTGTAGTCTGGACACACCAGTGAGGGCACCTACCTTCCAAATGCTGGCTTCCTTCCCATACACCACTGCCATGTTGCTTACTTTGTTGGACTTGATGAACTGCTTCTCAGTCTCGTTGAGCTCCTCAGACACAAAGCCCATGAAAGAGTTGTCAGGAGTGTGGGCTACAGAAACCAAGGGGGGAAAAGAACCCCTATGTGTTAGACTCGTGCTGGTGCAGAGAGGGGTCTTCCACAGGCCACCACCTGTCTTCCCAAAGCCTGTGTCACATAGCCTGGCCTCACTGGCATTCCCCATGGAGGTTACTTGTACTGGAGAGTGGGGCTATAACCCTAATTCATGGAGAAGGTAAACACAGTTCCCCATGCTTGTTCTGTGCTAATGGGAATTTAGCTGTTGAAGGTATCCCTGGTGTCATTTGGGTGCAGAGGATCCCTCAGCTGAAAGTCCCCCCTTATTTCCCCCCGGCTGGACTCAGGATTCCCTCCTCCAACACTTTTCTTCCTGGGAACAGCTATGCTGGAAAGGGCATGGCCATCCGACTGCGGATAAGGATGTGCAGACTCCCAGCTCCAGGTGAGTGCCTTAATCATCAAAGTGTCTCTGTCAGCTCAGCCATCAGCACCTCCCTCTGCACAGAGGCAGGGAGAAAAACACAGGAATGTAAGAAGTGCCAGACTGTGTCAGCCATTTAGCCCAGTATCCTGTCTCTGACTTGGGCAGAAGTGGATGCTATAGAGGGACAGCACTGAACCAGACATATCTAGAATGACCTATCCCCTATTCAGTACCCACTCTGGCATCCATCATCTATCGGGTTAGGAGGCATTGGTGTTAGATATGCTCAGTAGGGAGATGTGGGCCAGGGCTGATCTGAGGAATGAAATATTGGGAGGCATTAGAAATGAGGCAATGGTGCAGCCCTTAAGGGCTGATGTTTCAGTACCACAGAAACACTTCACAAAATGCAAAGAGGGTCTAAAGGGCTCCAGGAGTGAGAGAACAGAAAAAGCAAACAGAAGCTATTAAAATATGTGATATGAAAACTGCCTGTAGGTCTCTCTAAAATATAAGGCACTTCCTAGACTGCCAAATAGATTATATCCAGCCAGGGGGTAGAAAATATTTGAGTCACTGCATGTATAATGGGTCACCAGGCTCAACTGAGATGAGCAAAACTCCTTTCCCCTTGATGGGTTAGTGGATAAATTGGAACTATAGCCCCTTTCTTGAAACCAGCTGCCTGTCTCCAGATGGGCTATGCCCAAACTGGAAATAAGACTTTTCTTGGAGAAAAATATCTGGTGTTTCACATCCCTGCTCAACTCCCTATTTGCTTGTCATTTCCAAAAGCTGGTTTCACACTCTGAATCTCCCCAGATCAAACTGTGGCTGCCAAGGGCTAAAACTGGGAAGCATATTTCAAAGCTTTTCTTTCTGTGGAATACCCTGGTGAATCCCACCCATTCCATGAAAGGATTTGTTGCCATCACTGGGGTGGGCACACATGAGAGAGAAGTGAAGCTAACCAAGGCAAAGGCTGGGATGGTCTCTATGGTTAAGGCACCGACCTGAAACTCTGGAGAGTAGAGTTCATGTCTGGCTTTGCCACAGGCTCCCTTGTGGGGGAGTGCTTTCATTTCTTCATTGCCAGCACTTACTTGGTGGGCCAAGGTCTTGCCAGTGCTGACTTCTGCCAGCAGAAATTCTGGTAGTAGAAAGGGGCCACCACCGCCGAGCCCCAAGACCAGGTGCCCAACCATGCTCTTCTGGCAGCTCTGCACAGCCCCACTGCAGCAGCTATGGGGTCAGAGTGTCAAGTGCTTTCTGGGAAGGCATTCATGGCCAGAGGGACCGCGGCAGCCAGCAGCAGGCATAGCAGCAGCCCTTTTCCACATTAACAGAACTCTCTGACATTTTGCTCACGGAAAACAAATCCTCCAGTCTGATGTTACTTCTGCCACACTGATAAATCCCTTCTTTCCAGCTTTCTGCCCTTCCCACCACCTCCTCTCTTTGGGTTTCTGGTACTAAAACCCCTGCTGTTGCAGGAGGAGTGATTGGGTAGCTGAGCTGCTCTTGGGACTGCTCCCTGCAGAATCTCTGGGCTGACAAATCACCATGTCACAGCAAAGTCCTTCACTGCCGAACACTGGGAGGAGGGGAGCAGCTGGGGCAGGCTGAGAACATAATTAGCAAAACAGTGGGAGTGGGACAGAAAAGAATTAAAGCTAATTAAAGTAACAGGGCCCATTAAGCAGGCGTTTCCTTAGGGCACGCTGTCAAGGTTAAGGTCAGATGGAAGCAGCACACATCCCATTCAGCATGCTTGAGAAACCAGCTTTGAACTGAAGTACATGGTAAGGACTTGGCATTGCTTTTATGGCACAGTCTGAGCATAGCATGAAGAGGGGGATTATTTTCTGGCTCTGTCCCTCTTTAGGGGATCCTCTGTGCACCCCCTTACTTTAGGCGAATGGGTATTGCAACCTCTATAGTTCTAGATGAGACTGCAAAGATCTTCTCAATGGCATGCTTCAGCTGGACAGAAAGGGGCGTTTTTGGCCATGTGAAGCACTCACTCCCCCAGTGTGGACGTGCCAGTGTTTGCCCATCCTTTCCCAGGCCCTGCTGGTGTAGAATGGGGAGCCAGAGTACAGGGGATTGAGATGCACACCCAGGTATTAGCTGCTCCCTGGTAATTGTTTACAAATTAAAATCAGAAGGCCCCTCGAACTGGAAATAAGATACCAATTGTTCCTAAAAATGAACTGGACATATCTGAGTTGCCTGTTTGTGGCAACCAGCACAAAGAGGAGAGTGAATGTAAATTTCTGAGCACTGAGAAATAAGAGCTGCTTTCCTTCGAATTATTCTAGTCTCAGGAACTTCTTCCTGTTCCAGTGCAGCTGACTTATTTTGGGGGGGGGGGGGGGGGGGGGGGGGAAGAAGGGTGCATGGGTGGGCTAGGTACGGTATGGTTGGCAGGCTGATGCCCAAGAGTGGTTAACAGACACCCTAAACCCTTAATTGCATATTCCCATTGTGTTCACTGGCCTGGATCTGACAGGATGATTTGCAATTATCAAACATGCAAGTATCAAAAAAAATCCTCCTAAGATCCGAGAACTAAACAAGCCATCACTTACGAAACATCGTCATGAACTGCTTGGGGTTCAGGTTCCAGTACCCCCAGTTCGTCCGGTAGCCGTGCAGGGTGGCATACTCTTCATGATTGTAAGCTGGCTCTGTCCCAAAGGTATCAATGACCCGAACACGGCACCTGTCCAAGCAAGACAACAATGGTTACGTTTCACTTCCATTTTGCAAACAAAGAGCATCAACCCATGAGATCCATCTTCCACCATCTCAGGACCAAGATATTGTTAGAGCCGCTATGGGCTTGGGGAGATGAGCATTTAGTAGAATTACTACTTTAAAAAGGATTAATGGGTCTTGCAGTCCAATCCATGAGAAGACAGATCCTTCATATCAATGAGCAATGACTGGCTTGAGCATCCATGTGGTGAGTCAAAGAAGCCTTCAGCGCCCCATGAAAACCTTTTGGGATGATACAGAGGCAAGGTAATGCTGCCTTGGGGCAGTGCTATGTGCTTGAACTCCAGAGGCCAAAGCTTTGTTCAGGTTTGTGCTGCCTTGCTGCCCAATGGCCAGAGGCCTGGAAAAGATCAGCGCTATTAATGCTGAAGGTACAGTGGGATTTAGGCTTGTTAGTGCAGGTGAAAGGATGTTGACAACAATGGTCAGAGCTGGGTTTGATGCAGAAGGCAACTGCACAAGATTTGCCTGAGCAACTCTGCCAATGCAGACCAATGGTGGTGAGAAGAAGTCTATCTGTTTCAGTCCTAGCTGCCACACATTGCTGCCATCATACTTGGATTGGCAGTGCCCCAATGGCTCTCTTGTGGCTTTTAGGTACACCCTTCAGGTAAAGACAGTGCAGACCTGCATTGCATCCATGTGAGCACCAAGGCACCATGCTTGCCCTTCCATGCAGGGCACAATGCCCCAGGTACTACTTTTTGGAGGTTTGCCTTGTGACATCTCCTGTGTAGACACCTTTGGGTGACTGGCACCCTAAAGTTCAGGAGTAGTGGATGTTGTGCTCAGGAGAGCACAGGGCCCCAATTACAGCTCTACTTAGCCTGGCAAGGGATGGGGTCAATGGGGGAAGTTCCCCTTGCAGAGCTCCAAAGGCACAGACCCCAATCTCAGCTCCTACTGATCCAAGCCGGATCATCCCACATCTGTCAATGCACTTTGGTCCTGACTCTGGGCATGAGCTGACCCCCACCTCCAGGCAAGAAGTTATTTGCTCCCATATTAAGAAGCACACTGTCAGGGCTTCTGGTCAGTGTTTAGCAAAGAAGGAAGGATGTATTTTCAACATCCCTTCTGGAAAGGAAAAGATTCACTTGACTCCCTCCTTGCAAATAAACCAGGTTCCTGTTCAGGTCTTTCATTGGCCCGACATCTTCAAAAAAGTTATACATCTTCTGGAGACATTTTAATGCTTTCCCCCATATCCCAGGAATGCTGAGGCAGGCATTACCATGGTGAGGGAGATGGAAAATAGGAAAAGTGGAAAAAGAGAGAGGATGGAAAAAAAAAAAAAGCCCAAGCTAAGCCTACAGAGTAAATGCATTTATAATAAAAGCAATAATGCTGCCTGTCATTTTTCTCTCTAATAAAATCATGTAGGATAGTGGAAGGAATGGGAGAAAACATAATAAATAGGCAGGACTATCAGCACTAAATTAAATCACATATTTTGCTGGCTGCTGCTATGTCAGGGAATGGGGACATTAGTCTCTCTCAGTGCTGAAGAGGAAAGGAGAAAATGGGCTTGGGCATGTGGGCCCTCTTTCTTGCAAACGCAAAGAGATCTCTCTGCCTTTTGTGGCAGATCACACCTGCAGAGTGGCAAACGTATTATTTAGAGACACATGCACACGCACACACAAGAAGTCCTCCCTGAAACTATTTGCTTCCCCAGCACAGAGCCTTATAATTAGTTTTTGTTTTAAGGTAGGGTTTGAGAGCCTGCTCTCCCTCCTTCCCAAGCAGATCTCAGCACGTTATGACAGCAGCTGGGAAACAGTGTGGAGGCAGTTCACTGGGCAATGTACCAGCTGTCAGAGCTGTGCACATAAACAAGGCTGGAAACAAAGGGTCCAACTTTTTAGGATGTGCTGGAGATCTGCTGCAGGCCAATTGGTAGAGGAAAGGAAAGGTGGCATGGCCAGGGGAATTTCACTGCATCTTGCTGCAAGATGGCAGAGAATCTGCTTTCACATTCTGGCTGAGGTGAGGCAGCCTGCGAGTCTAATCTGTGCCTCATGTCCTGTATAAAACTCCCAGACACCTGCACATGGGCAAGCCCAGTTGATAATCCTGCTTGAAGGACAGGGAGAGATTGATGCTAGAATAGAATCCGAATTGAGGGGAACTGGCAGAGTCATAGCCCATGTACTGGAATGACAGTACGTGGAAATCCATCGACACAGCTGCATGGTGAGATGTACAAAGCCCCTGGCAAGAACATACCTCAGTCTGTCTACACCTATTTAACCCCAATGAAAACAAAGCAGTAATTATATAAAAGAAGCCTCTGAAAGGAAGAGAGTGATTTTTCTTACCTGTATTTCTTAAAGGAGAGCCCCATGTGTTGCTTCATTTGCTGTAAGCCATGGTAATCAGTGTAAATGAGGTCAAAAGGCAAAGGGATCGTCAAGGGGCAATTGCCCCGTCCAGGAGGCACCCCTAAATTACTGAAGAGAACAGGGAAGAACTGATCAGCCATTGAACACAGCCAAAGCCCTTTTGCTCACTCTGCAAAGTCAACATTCATTTTCCTACAAAGTGTTTTAAAGAGACCATCCTTCCCCTCCTTCAGACCAGCCTGGAACTCCATTCTCGCCGTGGGGAGATGGTTCTATCAGGGCTGCCCAGGGCCTCCATCCTTGGATTCCCACCAGCTCTTCTCTGCGAGTGACTGTCTGGGTAGAGCTGCCTGCTGTGATGTTGGCCAAGAACCACTCTGACTTTCTGAGGCCGTGGAATGCAAACAATTTAGATGCTGTTTCAGGGGTGCACCAGCTTCCCCTGCTGGAGAGGCAGGGCAGCGGACTAGGGCTGTGTGAAGCTTTAGTCCCTGATTCAACTTGGCGAACATTCGGTCCAATTAAGTGGCCAAATCTCCAAATCTGAATCGAATCAGAGGACTCTTTAATCTCTCCAGATCGACGCGGAGAGATTTGGTGATTTGGACACAGACACAGCTTTAAATGTATTTTCTACATACCACTAGGTAGCAGGCGCAGTTCATGAATGCTGCGATGTTGGAGCGCATGGAGTGTCCCACAGAAGCAAGGGGGGG